>NC_143512.1:20957422-21272422 GCF_031878675.1 Megascapheus bottae | reverse complement strand
AAATTCAATATGGATGTAAGAAACTTGTTAATGATGACTTTAGGCTTTATTTGTATCATCAAAATGATGATGGACTTGACCTATTCTACAAAATTTAAGTAATTACACATATCCTAATAAACTTCTTACCACCTAACTGCTTCTTTTAAAAATGTGGTAAAGCTGTGAAAATAAGGACATACATAAAGATAAATAAAAATAACCCTGTGAGTTTTACAGAACAAATTTTATGCTATCAGGGAGAATTAAAAGACTCTTTTGGCATCTTAGACTAATGTTTTTGCCATCTTAGACTATAAAGACATTTCAATCCCTCCCTCCCCACCCCCCGACACACACACACTCCCCATCCTTCCACGTTGTGGGAAGCTTAAAGGTCAAATGATGATTGGTTGTATTACAGAAGGATTTAAAAGTCGAAGCACTAAAGCAGTCTTTAAGGGCTTGGAGATATAGCTCAACGGTACAGTGAGCCCCTGGTGTGTGCTCAGCATCATTGAACCTTATACAGTTCCAGGAATACATGACTAAAACAAAACAAAACACACCTGTTTATCATGAGTTCTTTCACTTTGGTATATCGTCTTGAAACAAACTCCTTTTTTTTTGCCTTAAAAAGACACAATTTGAACTTACACATTTTAATTTTAAATTACTTTTCAGTTAAAATATGAAAAGGATAATTTGTTTTTGAACTTTGCTTTTCTAATTAAGGCAGATTCACATGGAAGAATTATTCTTGTTTCCTTTTATGTTTTCTTGTGTCTCTCTCAAAGATGATTCGTAATGAATTGCCAGATGTAAGTTTAAGACTGGAATTTATAGACCATAGTTATTCATTCTAGTCAAATGCCAAAGACAAGAACAGCAACAAATCAAAGTTAATTTGTAATCGAGACTGACTATTAGTAAGAGTAATTTAGTTTTAAAGAACCTTGTCATGTTAGAAAGATGAATTACTAGATACTTCATTTCTATTTAAAATTATTTTTAATCATTTAGTAGAGAAGAGTGTTAAATTTAGGAGGGCCAGACAGAAATAATGTCTATTTCATGTGCTTATTAAACTCAAAGGATAAAATCCTCTTTGAAGATGAACTGAAATGTGTTCCCTGAAATCATAATAAAACAGGAAAAGAAGCTTTAATATAGTTGTATATTGTGAGTACTGACACATCCTGTAACAAAACTTTAAAAATTAACTAAAATTTATATGAGAGCCAAGGTTTAATTTCCTTTTTTCTAGACAGATAATATCTGCAACTAATGTTTCATTTTATTTCTTTTACCTATATTGTGTCCATGAAATGGTTTTGAATATAAATGAATACTATATATATAGCAAAAACCTTATATCACATGATTTCATATGAAATATATATAGAATTTAAGTACAAGTAAATGTGTTATTGTAAATAATGATATGTAATATACAAATAATATATAATACATAAGTATAATATATATAGGTATGCTAAAACATACATATGTTATATATGTATACAAGAATATGTATAAGTGTATAAATAGAATATATATATATATAGAATAAATATAGGAATATACGACATATATTGTTTTTTCTTTTATATATATATATATATATTTTTTTTTTTTGCCAGTCCTGGGCTTGAGCTCAGGGCCTGAGCAATGTCCTTAGACTTTCTCAAGGCTAGAGCTCTACCACTTGAGCCTCAGCATCACTTCCGGCTTTTTTCTATGTATGTGGTACCAAGGAATCGAACCCGGGTCTTCATGCATGCTAGGCAAGCACTTTAACCACTAGGCCAAACTCCCGGCCCTCTTTTATATTTTTTATTGTAATTAATAAAAGGTTTACATGATATTTGCCAGACAGAAGGTGCATTAATTCACATACATTGACATATATTGTTTTATTTAATATATTTACATGCATATATTATTGAGACAATCCTTAAATCAAGCCCTGATTTTTCTTTTTTTAATTTTTATATAGTTTTTGTTGTAATTAATAGAAGGGTTACATTATATTCACCAGATAGAAGGGGCATTACTTCACAAACATTGATACCCTTTCTCATGCCTTGGTCCCCATTTTCCTCTCTTCACCCCCATCCCTCATCTTGTTTTCCCCCCTTCCCTATCCTATTTCAAATAACCAAATAAACACATATACAATATATCAGATAACAAGATGAAATACTGTAACAATATGAGATAACCAAGGGACAGCAAAAGAGATGAGAGATAACATAGTACTTTAAAGACAACAATCACTCATCACATAAACCCCAATTTTTCTAATGCTTAATGTTATATAAATGCACAATCTATTCATTTACTTGTTTAGGCAGCAGACATAGTTAAGCCTATATCTAAGGGGAACTTTACTAATATAAGTCCAGGAAACATGATACTTATTTTTTATAAATAGAAAAAGCACTGTGATTTAGGTGAATTTCTCTGAAAGTAAAAGCTAAATCAACCAGTAAATTTTCTAGAGTTGTTTCATTTGTTCTTTTTCACATACCTTGAAGAGAGCTCATTTATTTCCTCTGAAGAAGCATCTATAGTACATGCTTCCATTGTCTTGACCTCCACAGTTTTTCCTATAACATTTTTTCTCTCATTAGCCATGCAGTGGAGGAAAGCACTCATACCAAACACAAACATTTCAAAGACGCATGTAATGCTTTCTACTCAGGATGCTGAGACATAAGCATCCAGGTTCAAAGCCAGCCCAGACACTAAGACCATGTGACTCTTATCTCCAGTTAACCACTAGAAAACTGGAAGTGGTGCTTGGCTCAAAGGGGAAGGGTGGTGGCCTTGAGCTGAAGAGCTCAGGGACAATACCCAGGCCCAGAGTTCAAGCCCCATGACTGACAAAAAATAGAAAAGTTTCAAAGACACAGTGTAGCAGAGAAATAGAGAAAATATGTAATTTGTAACAGAGTAATACTCTTCATATGAAAATGAACATTTTGATTTATAATCTCTACATTTGTAAGTAGGAGATTCTAAGGAACTTTAGCTATACACATCCTTATTTATTGTGCTTTAACAATTTTTCTACTCAGAAGAAATAATTTTGTTTTTGATAATGAAATAAATACAGCTTCTAATAATTTTGCTGCAAGTGGTATAGCAGTGTTGTTGTACAAGTTCCCAAACAAACTGAATGCCACAGTTCTAATGGACATTTCATGAATTGGAAAGTGAAGTGTATGCATCTGATGGCCAATTCTTTTGTTAATTGAAGCATTTATGTCAGATAATATTTGGCATATCTCAAGTTGGAAGTCAGGTTGCATATTACAAATCTTTGGTTGATACTTTTGTCAATAAATTTTAAAAGACAAACAAATATTGATGAATTTTGAATCTAACACATTTCCATGTCTATATTTTTGGATTGGGCAATAAAGGTAGAATTTTTCAGTGGACAAAATCCAAAGGCTAATTCTTTTCTAGAATTTAAATAAAGATTTTAATACAATGTTGTTTAGCATAGAAATTAGATCACAAAATTTTCAATATGTAAAGACAAGTAATATAAAATATTATTGAGGTTGAGATGTATGTACATACATATATTATACATATATATTTTTCCAGGTTTTTTCTTAGTACTCTAAATAGTATTCTAGGTTGGAATAAATTGTCATGTCTATCTTATACAACTAAAGTTTCTGCCTCTATTAAGAGTAAGACTGGGATTTATTATTTCAATTTAAAAATAAATTGAAGGTTTAAGAAACAATTCTCCACTTGTCCAGTATGGGAGGATTCCAGGTTTCACTAATTGTCCTTTGTCACTTCTCATTGTTTTTTAGAATTAGAGACAGTAGATGCCATATTTTACATTAGATGCTCAGGATTTCTTATTAATCTATCATAGTTTATAATCTACTTTTCAGTAGTATTGGCAACCTGATATTATAATTTAATTTCTATAGATTTACTCACCTTCTCTAGTGTTCATCTACTCAATTTTGAGTCACTTTTTAACATCTAATAAGATACTTAGCCTTTTTCCTTTTTGTACATTTATCAGAAGAAGAAATTATATTTAACTAGTTTATAACAATACATAGAAAAAATGACTTAGAAGACTAAGACAATAAAATCTCAATAGTAATAGAAGGCTGGATAATAGAGGGAAAACCTTATCTCTAAAATAAATATAATTTATAGTGTGCTAAAATCATTAGTCTACTTCCATCTTCTTTTAAGTAGTTACTGCCTTGATCTATGTGTCATCTACTGTTCTTTTCACCAAGACACTTATTATCTACATAGAGGACAAAGCCAAATTAATATTTTACAAGTTTTAATCTGTATATTTGCATGGAATTTTTTCACTTTGGTGTTGGCAATCAACCTTAATTGTTAATGTTTCAGTTTCTAATGAATTGCCTGTCTAGGAAAACGTACTTTAATAGAGTTTTTATTCTATCATTTGCATGGTAATACTGAAAATCCTCTCCAAGTTTCTTCATGATTGACAGTTTCACAGTGGAAAGGTCCTCTGAGTGGACTTGTGTGTTAAAATGTTTCCTTTTTTCCCCCTACTGTTGGAGCATGAACTCAGAGCCTGAGCACTACCATTGGCTTTACACCGGCTAGAGCTATACCACTTAATCCACAACACCAGTTCTGGCTTTTTCTATATATGTGTACCAAGCAATCAAACCTTGATCTCTGTGCATTCTTGTAAGCACTCTACTACTAGGCCAAACTCCTGGCCCAAAAAGTATGACTGTGATCATAAAACTCTCAGTGTCTAAGAAGGAAAAAACAGATTTTTAATAAGAAAATGTTACATCAATTTTCTTTATTGATTATTTAGTGATATGATTTCTTTACCAAATTGACATTATTTTCATTGTGCAAAACTGGTGATCCCAGACTACTGAGGCAGAAAGATCAAGCCACCTTTTAGATACAGCTTTATCTCATCTTTAAGATTCATAGACAATTCCGATAAGGCATAGTAAAGGAAAGGGGTGGTGGAACACACAGGAAAAAGAAAAAGAAATAGTTGCTGTTTTATTTTCATGCAATCCACCTAGGCTTTAACATTAGAGATTTAAATGCAGGGTGAATTATCCCTTGAAAAAGCACCAATGCAAAAGTGCATACTGTATTTGTAGAATCCTTTATACCTGTCAAGTTTCTGCACCTGTCAGCCAACCACCATGTTTTCTATCTGATAATAGCTGCTCCAAGTTGAATCACCATGGTTGACTGCACTTTATCACACCTTTGGATTAGGAAAGTGGAATTTAGAAGTATTTGTGAAGTGTTTTGTGATTATTCACAAGGTAACTCCTGATTGAAATGGGCTGCAGAGAAATGTCCAGTTTATTTAGGTGTACAGCAACAGCACTGAACTGTGATTCAACAAATTGACTTTTGGAGTCTATCATGACCTTCAAATTGTCACTAAGTAAGCAATGCATATTTCCTTGTTTAATATGAAATCTGATGGTAAATTGTTACAAAAGAAGAAATGTTAAGCAAGTTTCTAGCCCGATTTTTTCAAAGGATAAAAATGATTGGTATTTGCAAATATTTAGTGAATCCAAGAAAAATGCTACTTCAATTTCATTTTTAGTTGATAGTTAAAATCTGAGAGATAGATTAGAAAATTCTATTGGAAAGAAATACGTTCTGCTGATATGCACACCTATTCTCTTCTTTACTCCTGTAAGATCACTATTTCTGTACACTCTCTGTGAGTGACATGATATATGTGTCACATTGTTCCTGGCATAGTTACCTTATGCTATAGCTTGAAGATAAGAATTCATCACAAAATGTTTGCTAAAGACAATAGTTTTTATTATTGTTTTTTGTTCTAGTCTTAAAAATAAGCTTTAAGAAATTCAGTAACACAAAGAGCATGTCTTTGGAAGGGTTGCAGGTGTGCATGGAGTTACATACAAAATCCAGTTCTAGCCTGCCTGCCAGGAAATGTTTTGTCACGAATAAGTGCTACAAAATACTCCATGAGTTGTTTTGTAAATGAGATATTCAATTTTGTAAATTTTTAACCAACATGATTTAACATTTGTGGTAAAAATTCCCATGTTTCTACAAAGATTTATTTTTTAAGCATTGAATAAGTATTTCTAAAATTCTGAAGAGTTAAGAACTCTTATTTCAAGTAAAATTTCTGGTAGTGTGGAGAAGCCAATTGTAGAACATCATAGCAGTTTTATGTAGATTCAAATTTCTTTATAGTGTACAGTTCAAATTTCTATATTCAGACAATTATAGTTTATTTGTCTCTTTTTAATATCAATATTTTTATTTGTCTCCTTTTAATAGCAATTATTTTTTTTTTCATTTTAGCAGTGGCTACCTATTTATCCATTTGCCATTTTTCCTAGGAGTTTGATCCCCTAGATAATCACCTTTTGATTTTCAGGGAGATATTGTACTATATGAGCTGCACTCCCAGATCATTTATTTTATTTTATTGTCAGGGTGATATATAGAGAGGTTACATTAGCTTTTAAGTTAGTGAGTACATTAGTTCTTGAACATTGTTACCTCTTCCCAGGTTTTTTTCTCCCAATCTCCCTCATCCCAACTCTTCCATAGTTGCCTATATTATTTTTATTTATTTTTATTTTGGGGGAAATGTGTAAGGGTGATGTATGGGGGGGATACACCTACATTTGCAAGGTAGTAGATACATTACTTCTTGAACATTGATACCCCTTCTCATTTTTTTCTCCCACTTTCCATCCTCCTAACCCCTCCCAATCATCCTATTTCCCCCTTTCTTTCCCTATTTCAAACAAATGAATAAACATATATACAATATACCAGGAAACAATATCAGATATAGTAATATGAGATTAACCAAAGGGCAACAAGAGAGAAGAGAAATAAGAGTACATTAAGAACAACAATGACTCAAGATGAAGCTCTTGGCTCCATATCCTGAGATCCTTTCATTTAGTCTCATCCTATATGACCTTATATACCTAGGTTTTGAGCTACTGTATTTCTCTGCTAGGAGAGTCCTAATTATTACAAAGGAAGGAAACCATTGAGCCTATATTCTTTGGGTCTGTCTTACTTCACTTAATATAATTTTTCCATGTCTTTCCATTTCCTTACAAGTGGGATGATGTCATTCTTTCTGATGGCAGCATAGAATTCTATTGCATATAAGTACCACATCTTCTTGATGCAATCATCTACTGAGGAGCATTTGGGTTGGTTCCAAATTTTTTAAATTTGTTTTTTCCCATATACTTTTATTGTAATTAATAGAAGAGTTACATTATATTAACCGGATAGAAGGTGCATTACTTTGCATTGATTGATACCCTTTCACATGTCTTGGGCCCCATTTCCCTCTCCCCACCCCCACTCCTCATCTTGTTTTCCCCCTTCCCTATCTGCTTTCAAATAACCAAATGCACATATATACAATATTTCAGATAACAAGGTGCAATACTGTAACAATATGAGATAGCCAAAGGACAGCAAAAGAGATGAGAGATAACATAGTATATTAAGGACAACAATCACTCATTATATGGCTTTTGTTTCTATCTCCTGGAGGTTCTTTCATTTAGTGTCATACAATATGGTCTGTGTATCTAGGTTTTGTTCTATTGTAAATTCTGCTAGGAAAGCCCAAGGTTTCTACTGTTTATGACAAGTGAGGGAAACCATTGAGCCTATGTTCCTTTGAGTCTGGCTTACTTCACTTAATATGAATTTTTGTGGGTTACAGGGCTTGAACTTAGCATGGTTGCTGTCCCTGAGCTCTTCAACTCAAGGCTACTATCCTACCCTTGAGTCAATCCCCACTTCTCGTTTTCTAGAGGTTAATTGGAGATAAAAGTCTCAAGGCCTTTTGTGCCCAGGCTGGCTTTGAACCTTGATCCTCAGATAACAACTTCCTGAGCTGCTAGGATTAAAGATGAGAGCCACCATGCCAGGCTTTGGTTCCATACCTATGCTACAGTAAATAGTGCTGTAGTGAACACTGTTGTGCTCATGGCTTTAGTATGTTCTTGATTCTGGACGTTTGAGTAAATGCCAAGTAGTAGAATAGGGGAGCTTTATGTTTAGTCTTTTGAGGAATCACCAAACTGCTTTCTATAGTGGTTGAATGAGTTTACACTCCCATCAACAGTGTAGTAGTGTTCCCTTCTCCAGACTATCTTTTATTTTAAGTATTTTTCAAATGAAGCATAGGATCTTATTTTCCTCTCATGAGGCTGGCTTGGATCCCAATTATTGCAACTACAGTTTTCAGCAAAGCTGAGAATAAAGAAATGAAGTACTACATCTGGCACTTTTGTTTTTGTTTTCTATTTAAGATTACTTAATTAATTCTTGCGAAGACTGTAATTTGAATTTGACCTCTACCTCCTAAGCAGCTGAGATTGTAGATATATACTACCACATATGGAACAAGCCATGTTTTAAAAATTGTAATAATTTATTAAAAAATCCTTGCTTACATATTTGAGGTACTGAAAACATTAAAGAACATTTTCCATAAGGGGGAGAATAGAGACAAGAATTAACTTCATATTGTACATATTCTTTTCTCTTTTCTTTCCCCTCATGGTTTAACCTATGTTGATATTATATCTGACTTTCGTACCTGGTATATTGTATATATGTTTATTTGTTCATTTGAAGTAGGGAAGGGAAGGGGAAAAATAAGGTGACTGGGAGGGGTTGGGAGGACAGAAAGTGGGAGAAAAGCATGAGGGGGTATCAATGTTCAAGAAGTAATATACCCAATACCTGGCGAATGTTACTGTAACCCCCTATACATCACCCCAACAATAAAATACAATGTAAAGAAATCTGCCAGTCCTTTATCATTATCATTATTTTGTTGCTTTGTTTTGAAATTTCTTGTCTCATAGTTCATGGCCATAACACTCTATAATACTGTTTTTCAGATGGCAACAGTATTTCCTGTCTGTAATTCTAACATTCTTTTTAGACTAAGATGCGTATCATGTGTCAAGTACTACCTGGAGTGGGCCTGAGAGACCTATTGCTTTAACCCTTAGTATGTTGTTAACTACAGTCAAAATTTATGTATATACATAATGCCTAGATGTATCTGTATAACACCTTGATGATGAAACTAAATAAAAATAAAAGTAAAACATAAATAGTGGAAATGTTGGATAAGGAATTACAGCATCTGTCTAACAAGTGTAGTAGGGATCAAGGCCAAGGACCCCCCAAAATATACATTTATGACCATTGTTCTTAGCATACTCACTTATGTGTGACTACAAATTTTAGAGAACATACTTAATTATGTTCAACAGCAATTCAGAGAACTTAAGAGTATATTTTAAGTTTTAAATATGAAGAGAAGCACATGTAAAATTTTTTGAAAAGAGTTGCTGAGGCTTGAGGGAGTTGACATAGGATTATTTTCTATCTGCCTCATAATATGGATTCAATTAAATGACAGTTGTAATATCTAGAAAACAGAAAAAAATATATATGAAGCTAATCTCCTGGGAGAATGTAAATCATCTCTCTGACAGTGACAGGCCTTTAAGCATTTCTCCCTAAATTAAATATGTGTCTTACAAGTCACTGTCACTATAAGTTCATGATTCCCTATTTCTCTACTCATCCTAAAAAATCTTCATGAAAAAAGAAGACGAGCATTTCATAAAATTGACCTTCAGAAATTCTAGGAATATATTATTTCTAGGACATAGAGCAGGAATGTAAAAGAAGGAAGAAGAAGAGGAAAGGGAAGGAAAAGAAGGAAGGGAAGGAGGATGGGAGACAGGGAGAGAGTGAACAAGCAGAGATAGAGGAAATGAAAGGAAAGAAGAATAGAAACTAAGACAAAGAAAGAAAAGGAGAAAGGGAGATAGATAGATAGATAGATAGATAGATAGATAGATAGATAGATAGATAAATAGATAGATAGATAGATGTGTGTGTGTATGTGTGTGTGTGTGTGTGTGTGTGTGTGTGTGTATGTAACACAGCTTATGTCTAGCATTTTAATTTCATAGTGAGGTGTGTTCTTCAAAATATCCTCCCTGTCCCTATCCCCCTCCCTTTCTGTCTATTATTAATTGGATCAGTTCTGAGGAAAAAAGCTCAGTGATGGCACATAGGTCCTGATTTCAAGCCCTAAGACCACCATAAATAAATAAATAAATAATAAAGATATGAGGCCAAACCCCTTTAATTACATATCATTCGACTTATCAAAATTTGCAGATCATAATAATCATGACATTTAAAATGTTTTCTGTGTCAGTAATGTTGTCTAGTGGTAGAGTGTTCACCTAGCACTGGCAAAGCCATGGGTTTAATTTCTTGCTACCAAATACACAGAAAAAGCCTGAAGTGGAGCTGTTGCTCAAGTGGTAGAGCTCTAGCCTTGAGTAAGACCAAGAATAGTGCCTAGGCCCTGATTTCAAGACCAGAACTGACAATACATAAATTAATTAATTAATTAATTTAAATACATTATATTTCCTACTCAAATTCTTCCAAAAATAGTTGGAATGCCTCTGCATTGTCAAGATTTTCTCCAGTTTACTGCAAACATTACCTTTCCCTTTCTTCTGTTTTCTTGTTCTTCCTGGCTTTCTCCCTCCTTCTCTTCCTTCCTTTATTCCTTCTATCTTATCATTCCTTCCTTTCTTTAGCAGTACTGATATTTGTGAACTCAGAACCATGTGATTGCTTGTTACTCTATCACCCGAATTGTACTCTGAGCCATTAATTTGCTTTAATTGTTATTATTATTTTTTGCCATTCCTGGGCTTTAAGCTCAGGGCCTGAGCACTGTTCTTGGACTTTCTCAAAGCTAGAGCTCTACCACTTGAGCCATAGCACTTGAGCCATAGCACCATTATTTCTGGCTTTTGTTTTTGTTTTTTGTTTTCCTAAGTATGTGGTACCGAGGAATGGAATCTGTGTCTTTGTGCATGCTAGGCAAGCACTCTACTGCTAGGCCAAACTCCCGGCCCCTGCTTTAATTATTTTTAACATGTAGGATGTTATGTTTGTTTTTTCTCCTAGGGCTGGCCTCAGAGGAAGATTTCCTTAATGTTGCTTCCCATGTAGTTGTTATCATAGGTGCAATGACTACACACGTTTCTTATTAATTGAGATATGTCTCTTACTAACCTGTTGCTGCGACTGGACTCACACCATACTGCTTCCCATCTCCTCTCCCCTAAAACAAGGATATAAAGCATGATCCACTGCAGCTGTCAAAGTCCTTGTTTTCTACTGTTTAGTGATATTTAATTTGCCTACCAATTACCTATGGCACTGAATTCGTTAACTTGAAAAATCAGTTAAATAACTACTATTTAAATAAATAAGGAAGGACTTGTTGATACTGAATAAAACATTAAGGATAAGAAGTGAAAAATGTTACTTTGGAGTTCTGATTGAAAAGGCAAACAAAATTGTTTTCAATCCTGCTTTCATAATTAAAGATTTACAGTCTGCTGAAGGATCTTTCTGTCATTCATTATGCGTCACCTGTTTTGTTCCCTACTGATAGAAAGTTATTTTTATTCTAGGACATTGCCATGCCTCATGTCTAAATAATTGGTGCCACAAAGTCAACTAAACTAAGAGTTTGTAACAGTTGCAATCTGGAAACTCCTTGATGCTCCTGAATTGAGTGTGGCTGGTAAATGAAGGCTGCACTATACCTCAAAAAGAATGTCAGGAGGGATATTATCAGAAAATGTTTACAAACATAGGTCATATCAAGAAACAAATTTGAAAATAATATTGTATGTGACCCTGGATGTTCAGCTCTCTCTGCTTCTGTTCTTTCATCCTGTTTTTGTGTTGTTAAGAGGAAGCTGAATATTAGTGAAGGGTAGCTTTATCTCCTCTGTCTTGTCTGGCTCTACAGGAAAATTGAATGTTGCTCTCATCTTTTAAGTTGGAACGAGAAAATTTGGGATAAAATAACCCTGTGAATCAATGCCTATTCAAGCCATGCAGTAATGCTCCCAGAACTTTAATGATATTCTATGACCATTTTTATGCACTCATTCACATTGTTTAACTTCTTTTTCATTTAATATGAACAAGAATATTCACAATTACTTACCATGGCAACCACAGTTGAAGTAGATTGGAATTCCCAGACTCGCACAGAGTTCACAGTGGTAATAATCATACCAAATACTTTGCATCATGACCCTGTATAGTTATTTTAAGACTTCTGTATCTTGATGAGAACAGAAAATGTACAGGAAGTAGGATTTGTTTTTAACAAGCATAAATGAATATCATTATCAACAACCACATAAAAATTTACCTTGTATACTTTAAGTTTGTGCTATGGTTCAGGCAACATTTGATCCATATTCTTTATGAAATATTGGCCGTGTGTGTAACAAATACTTATATAATGTTATGGCACATTCAATAACAGAAAGAAAAAAACAATATGTACCTATATAAAAATATATACATCTACTTTCCAAATTAAAAAATGCAGATAAAATTCAGAGAACTAAAATATACATCTATTCCTACACATAAATATGGAATTTATTTTCAACTACTTTTTATAATTTGTAAATATTTTCCTGAATTTATGTCATTTTTGAAGTCTCACATTTTTTCATAATTGCTCTATGTAGCTAGTGTCAAGAAAGGAATATACATCTACAGGGTACATCTTGCTCAAAATGAATTATTTTTATTTCCTTTTTTACAATTTACTGAATATATTCATATCAAATATTGTATAACCTCTTGGGCAAATATCAATTATCAATAGAAATCAATTGTTTCCTTTCTAAAATTTGAAGATATTCTTTCATCAATTTACATATGCATATATATTTTACCTTATCAATTTTTATATATCCAGTTGTACATAAACTGGAAACTAAATACTAAATACTAAAATGCTAAATATTAAATACTAAAATAATTACATAATCAATAGGTTATATTTGTAGAAGAACAATGTTCAATATCTCTCCAAATTTTGTAAACACATACATTGCTTTTGGATGTTTATTAAAATTTTCATTATGAACTGCTATTTTATTAATAGTGAAATTAAAAAAACTGAAGAAATACAGTACCATCCAGTGAAAGAAAGTGCTAAGACACTATTTATGGATGGAACACGCCACATGATGGTTGATTTTAAATAATCAAATTAATGATAAATTCAAACATGATAATTTTAGAGAAAATTTTCAAACAGATAATTTGAAATGTGTTATGTTAAAGAAACCATGATATCAAATTTGCAATGTGTTTTATGAAGCAAACTATATATATGCATATATGCCAAATTACATGTGTGTATATATGTTAAAGGTATATTTTTATATTGAACATATTTTTAGAGAAGTAATTCACCATGAGAAAGCAAATGCTCACAGTTGTTGAATAATTATAATACTGTAATTTTAATCACTACAATTTTTTGCAAAATATCAAGCAAATATGAATATGAGATGTAACAGAACTTTGAATAAAAACAATTATATAATCCATAGAAATATAATAATAATAAATAAGCAAAAACATTTTATATAAAAAAGTTCCCCAAAGTGTGCTTAAAAAAAGAAAAAATGGGACCCAAGAGTGTAGTCTACTGGTAGAGTGCTCACCTAGCATGCACATAGCCCTGGATTCAATTCCTTGGTACTACATACACAGAAAAAGCTGGAAGTGGTGCTGGGGTTCAGGTGGTAGAGCTGGGGCCGGGAGTTTGGCCTAGTGGTTAAAGTGCTTGCCTAGCATGCATGAAGACCAGGGTTCGATTCCTCAGTACCACATACATAGAAAAAAGCCATAAGTGGTGCTGAGGCTCAAGTGGTAGAGCTCTAGCCTTGAGAAAGTCCAAGGACGGTGGACCCTTTATAGACTATTTGTTGAGGACCGACTGTGGGGTCAATGACCTTGGACCTGACCTTGGACCTACACAACTGTATACACAAGGAAGTAACTCTTATCAGGATAACTTCAAGCAATGTCAATCAGTTCTTATCAAGATGACTTTAAGCAATGTCAATCAGTTCTTATCAGGATGACTTTAAGCAATGTTAATCCTTTCTCATTTATCCTATATGTGACTTGTTTACTATTTTGTATGAATGTAGCCTCTGGAAGTTCCCTAGTTTTAAGAAGAGTATTTAAGGTCGGAACTTAAAATAAACAGGACAGTCTTAGGCGGCAGTCTGGAGCTCACAGCCTTCTTGGACTGCTGACTTGGGCTGTAGTCCTCCTGAACTCCATCTGTTTGTCTCTCTTTTAATTTTTCCTAGTCCTTGCCCCTATTTCAGGAATCCCAATCTGCGAACCCTGGTTTGCTGCCGGCTAGCCCTGGCAACTATTGAGGTTGTAAATTAATACAGACACAACAGAAATCACTAGGAAATCACTATGGATGTTTCTTAAAAAATATGACCAAATGTCTAAATTGAACTCAATATACAGAGACATACCTTTGTAACCATGTGTACACTGGTCTTACTTACAATTGCCAAGATGTACAATCAGCCAAAATGCCCATAAAAGGATGAATAGATAAGGGAAATCATGTATATACACAATGGAATGATTCATCCACACAGAGGAAAAAATCCCTATCATTTGCAGGAAAGTAAACAGAATTTAAAAATATGTTAATCTAAACAAACCAGATATTTGTGGATAATAATAATAACAAAAGATTCTTAAGTAAAAGAGGAAGGAGAACTACTGGAGTTGGTAAGAAATCTAGGATAGGTGAAATAAAAGGGGAAGAAAGGGTTAGAAAAAGGTGGATAGATATGACCAGCAACACAAGACTATATCCCTGGCTGCAAATGTCACTGTGAATTTAATCGCTTTTTACAATGAATAAATGTCAATCCCTACACTAAAATTTAAAATGATAAACATGAATTGTCTTTAGGAGAAAATCAATTGTCTTCACTTGAAGTGAAAATGGAAGCAACCCCCTAAACACAAAGTAAGAGCTAGGTACTGTCATAAAATGCATGTGCTTAGGTGTGTTCAGAGTATTGGTTTTAAAATGTAGTTCTGTTCCTGAAAAACTGCTATTTCTTTCATGCTGATGAATAAATGTGTCAAATACAATTTCTAGGAAAAGAAATAAAATTTTCTCAAGAACCTGAATGAACAGAAGACAAAAGACCTATCTCTCTTTTTCCATCTTCTTCAAGCAAAGATTCTAGACCTAGAACCCATGTTCTGAGATGATCAAATACAGTAGTCATGCTCTAGCACTTTTTCAATTATCCTTTCCAGATGAGGAAATTTTATCGGAGGGCCTTTCATAACCCTGTGAAAGAAATGGGAAGGAAGTAGAATATGCTGGAGAGAGAACTTGAGTTTAAAACAGACTGTAGCACAGAGAGATGCTAAATCACGATGCAGTCTCAATAAGGGACTCAGAGGGCACTAGAAAGAAATAGAGTATCATTTTCACTCTCAAAATTATCCTATGACTATCACTGAATATAAGCTTCTGTAATATGACACTATACACTTAGAAACTGAAGTTGTCTTGGGCTGAGATAATTGCAGGAAATGTTGACAGTCAAGAGTTTTCTGCAGGCAACATTCCTAACAGTGGCCTAAAGGTCAATTGTAATGACATTGCTGATTTGTCCGCCCTTCTCAAACTCCCTAGCATTTCCAGAAACCTAACAAGCCATACATAGAAAAGAAATGCTTACAGAATTATATATAACTACATTTTCTCAGTGGTCTTGGCCTCCAGATCACATCATCAGTCCACTATGATTTACTCTCCTTATCTTTGGGAAATCTTGAGGTGTGATTCAAACAACAATCTCTGAAGAATTTGACTCCTGTTTGATTTTTTTCATTTCATTAAGTCTGTATAAATGAAGCTATGCAGCATGTGACTTTTGAGAATGGCTTCTTCACTTACACTAGTTTTATGTTCCGACATGGTCAGTCACTTTGATATTTCGTAGGCTAAATATAAGTTTATTAACATTCAATGATTGAACTATATCTTGGTTATTTTCTAGCTTCAGGTATAACAAGTAAAACTTTTATAAACAATTACATATGAGCTCATGTGTGAACAACTCTGTGGTATTAATACTCAAAACTGAAGAGTCTAAATTACACGGAAAATATATATTATATACCAGGGTTAATCACCACTGTTCTTAGTGATGTTAATGCCTCCCAAGTAAAACCTATAAGTCAGACACTGGTGGCTTACACCTATTAACCTAGCCAGTGGCTCACCCTTGTAATCCTAGTTTCTCATCGCTTTTCAAAGCCAGCCCTGACACTAAAGTCCTTGTAATTCTTATCTCCAAATAACCACCAGAAAACAGGATGTGGTTCTGTGGCTCAAGTGGTAAGGCAGTAGCCTTGAGCTGAGGAATTCAGGCATAGCACCCAGGACCAGAGCTCAAGCACCAAGAATGACCCAAAAGAAAAATGTCTGAATATGTTAATACATCCATGTAATGTTTCAATAAATATAATCTTTTTTTATTATTGCCATGAACATAAGAATTAGCAAACTTTCAGAGAAGGTATTTTATCAAGTGTATGCAGTATGTTGTATTATCCTTATATAGTTTAAAAGTTAAATGAGAACTGCATATAGTTATAAATCATTGAATCATTCACAAGCGTGAGCAAACTAGCAATGGAAGGATAATTATATATCCTGTGTGATCAGACTTCTTTACGGGGTGTGGTTCACTGAGGAAAAAAATTCTTATTCACTCAACAGATAATAAGACATATTTTTTGTGTGAGCATGTGTGTGTTTTTCTAGTGCAAAGGAATTCAAGAGTCAAAATTACTGCTTTCTTGTATTTCATATTTGGGGGCCAAGATACAATCAATAATCTAATAAATATAATATAAGGGAACAATAAATGCCATGGAGAAAGATAGAGCAAGTCAAGAGGAAAGAAAATTATAGGAGTGAAGTTTCAGAAGCAGTAGTACAAAAAAGCTTCTCTGGAGTGATCTCATGACAATGACTGAAATTGGCCCTAGGATGATAATTTACTGCAGGTTCAAGTTAGGTTGCATGAAATTTTTGTGTTGCCTAATCATTATAATAAAGCACCAGATCTTTGAACCTTATAATTTTAACCTTACTCCCCTATGACTCTAGTGTTTATTGACTGAGGGGCTTTGGCAGAAATTTTCATGAATATAAAAGTTGCATTTTTTAAATTAGTTTTTAGGAAACTTACATAGATTTGTTTCATTTTTACAAAAAAAGTGTTAATCATTTATACAAATGTATACAGGAAGAACAAAGAGAAATCAAAACAAAATACTTATCCCCCAAAGCAAGCTTTCACTATCCCATGGTTAAAATTCAGTGTATACCTTCAAGTCTTCATTGCTGCGTGAGGTCAGAAAGCCTAAAGCCAAGTGAGCACCATGTGTCACATGACATTTGTTAGTACTTCACATGTACTTAATTTGCAGGTATTCTATAGCATTCTAATAAAGTCTTTAGATGTCTTTTGTAAGTCCTATTTTCTAAAAACAAAATTGGTGTCAAATAAGTACAAATGGATTTAAATCTTCCTTCAGCTGAACAAAACTGAAAACACTACCTTCTGATCTTATGCGGATAGTGTCAGGAAATTCTTGCTTCCTCTTTCTCGTTATACTAAACACACATATTTCTGCATTAACTGTGGCAACTATAACCTCCACAATATGATACTGCTTAAAGAATGAAAATTTAAACAAAAACTGAAAAAGATGAAATGAATAATAAGTAGCAGACCAAAAATTGATAACATAGAGAATAAAAGCAATAAATCCACAGTAGAAGAAGCTACTACAAACTGTAAGTGCACAATAACAGACATTTTAAAAAATGACAAATTACAAAGCTTTATACCATAATGACCAAGAAAAATAAAGAGAATATTCAAAATTGGTAGTTAGTTGTAAACTAACATTTAAAAGTAATTATACATGAATCTATACACACAAATTAAATAAAAAGTACATGTGTCAGAAAAACTCTCTATGCTATTTCAAAAATTCAATAAGAGTAGACTGTGAGAAATTAAACATCAATTAAAATTACAGAAAAAGTTCTTATAAAGAATGTTTGAAAAGAAAAGTCCCATGGGATTGCTTGAATTGTTATTCTCAGATCTCAGCCTCCTGAGTAAGTAGGATTAGAGGCGTGAGCCACCAGCACCTGGCTGTTCTCCATTTTCTGACATTTCTGAATAGAATAGTTCCTTCTGTTCCATCACATTTCACTTCAGGAAGATTCTCCTTAGTGTTTTGGAAAAAGGCAATATAAACAAAGAAGTATTTATACAAAATTCTGTACATAAGAATACATTAATGAACACATTTTGGAGACAATACAAAAAGTTTATCAAAAGCAAGAAGAATGAAAAGACAGAGGATATGAGAAGAAAATCAAAGTAAAAATTAGATAAGAGTGAAATTCATGAGCAACAAAAACAGAGGAAAAAGAGAAAAATAGAGAAAAAATAACACATGAATAAGCAGGTGGATACATGCTAATTTTACATGTAAGTGGGGGAAAAAAATCCCCAAAGCAACAAAAACAGATAGTGAATAAGAGATTGGTACATTTGGCAATTGAAGGTCAATGAATCCTGTAACTGTTTATTCATTAAGTTGATCAGTATATTGTCCCTAAAGCCTTTTGGTATAAAACAACTGGAGTAGAGGGAGTAGAATGGGAAACTTAATGTGTGGAGAGAACACTACCTGCATTTAATGGCTTGGACACCTTACAGACACCACATACAAAGAAACTCAATGTGTTTTCTTCAGTTAAGAATAAAAGGGATTTTTTTCTCAACAGATATAGATATTCTATGAAAAATAATGTACATTTAGAAAACATTCTCATATTACTTAGTAAAACCTTATAGAAAATTTCAAATTGATTATGCTACCAAGTAAATTTTATGAAAAGAAAAACAAAGAAATTAGGAAAAGGTAGGTGGACTTTCACGTCTTTTAACTTCAAGTATTTTTTTTTAATTTATTCTTGTGGGGGAAGAATTTTAATCATGCTAGAGTTTTACTGCTTTTCATTGTCATACACTATTTTCAGTGTCATACAGATGTTCCTTTCAAACTAAAAGCATAAGTTAATTTTACTTTTTTTGTTGTATGATTTGTTTTTAATCACAACCTTTTTGAGAATTATATTCAAGGCTCAAGAACCATTATCCTTCAGAGAATATGCAATATAATAAAATCATATTTGAAACACAATAATTTTCTTAATTCCATGGATATTATCACCATATGTGTTTTCAAAGACTCCTAAAATGTCTCCTGTAACTGAATTAAATACAGTTTAATTAAATTAAGAAAATTATATTACTTATTACTAGTAATGACTTTAAGCTTTAGCATGCCTTTGAATCTGAAAAGAATTTGAATATCTAGTTAACAGCTCCAGTGTAAAATGAAATTAATTTATATTATACATATCTTTCTTCTTTTCAAAAAATGCACAGATAGAAGATGTAGTGTGAAAGATACGCAACTTTGAAAAGCACTCTTAATGTTTATTAATTTAAAAAGGATATTTTCCATAGTTAGCAAGTGAACCAAACCATTATTACTTATTGAAGAATAATGTCCCTCTTATTCAGAATCATTTAATAGTGAATTATGAACTATCCAAAAGCATTATTTTCCTAGAGTCCATAGAATTTCATTGTAATCAAATATAACCACTAAAACTATAATCACTTGTTCTAATAAATTTATTCTTAGGAGACATACCCAAAACAAAGAGAGGAATAATATGCAGTTAAATCATAAGTACAATCTTATTATTTAATCTGTTTTTCCATATATATTGTCTATATTCTGAATTCTCGACATCAGTGTGATTACAGTTAATCTTACTTCTGGTAAAGGAAATTTTTGCAGACAAAGTAAGGTTATTCAGTGATCCCTTGGAAGTTGTTAGATTTTTCCTTTGTTTAAATACACATACACTCACCAGGCACAGTGGCTTCTGCTTGTAATCCTAGAAACTCAGGAGGCTGATACCTGAGGATCAAGGTTCAAAGTCAGCCCTGGAACAAAAGACCTGAGACTCTTCTCTCTAATTAACCTCTAGAAAGCAGGAAGTTGGGCTTGATTCAAGGGTAGGGTGGTGGCCTTGAAATGAGGAGCTCATGGATAATGCACAGGCCATGGGTAGGGCAATAGCCTTGAGTTGAATAGCTCAGGGATAGCACCCAGGCCTAGTTCAAGTCCCATGACCACCGCCAGACACTATATAGATTGATAGATAGATAGTATGCAATGTATTACATATGTAATTCTGATAGAATAAAATTTTAAAGATAGATTCTGATTGTGATTTTCCTAATGTGTTGTGTGAATTTAATTGATCAAATAGTCTATAATATCTAGTTGCCTCTATGCTGTGAAAGATTTGTGTTTTTGAAAGAACTTAAAATACTACCTGCAGGAACCTTAGCTGATCCTTTCTTTCTTTCTTTCTTTCTTTCTTTCTTTCTTTCTTTCTTTCTTCCTTTCTTTCTTTCTTTTTCTTATTGTCAGAATAATGTATAGAGGGGTTGCAGTTACATTTGTCATGTAGTAGGTGCCTTACTTCTCACACATTGATACCCCTTCTTATGTTTTGGGCCCTGTTTCCTTCCCCCTACCCGCTCCCAATAAACTTATTTCTCCCCCTACCTTCCCTATTTCAGATAAACTAATATGCAAAATGCCAGGTAACAAAGTCAGAAACAGTAACAACATTAACCATAAAGACAAAAAAAAAAGGAAGAGAAAATAGTACATTAAGAACAACAATCACACAAGATAAACCTCTTGTTTCCATATCCTAGAGTTCATTTCATTTAGTGTCATCCTATGTGACCTTATGTACATAGCTTTTGAGCTATTGTAATCCACTGCTAAGATAGTCCTAAATATGTACTAATTATTACAAGGGAGGGAAACCATTGAGCCTATCCTCCTATGGGTCTGGCTTACTTCACTTAATATAATTTTTTCCAAGACTTTCCATTTCCCTAGGAATGGGACATTATCATTCTTTCTGATGGCATTCTTTCTGATTGTGTATAAGTACCACATCTCCTTGATCCATTCCTATTCTGAGGGACATCTGGGTTGGTTCCATATCTTAACTATGGTAAATAATGCAGCAATGAACATTATTGTGCTAGTGGCTTTAGTATGTCCTTGTTTCTGGACATTTGGTTAAATGCCAAGGACTGGGATTACTGGGTCATAGGAAAGCTCAATGTTTAGTGTTTTGAGGGATCACCATAGTGCTTTCCATAGTGATTGAACAAGTTTATGCTCCCACCAACAGTATAGTAGTGATCCCACCTGGCCATTCTAACTGGAGTGAGATGGTATCTCAAAGTTGTTGATCTTTTCTCAAGCACACAAAGAATTTAAAAGTTCCCAATAAACAATTTTGTCAAGTAGTATCAACAATGATATAACCAAAAAAGGTAAAGTAAAACATCTAATTAGAAGAACAGAAAAAAAAATAGATTAGTTGTCATGGTTTAATACTGGATGGACAGCTACTAAGCATTTAATTTGGGGATGATCATAGTTCAGGCCATCCCAGCTAGAAACATTCAAGAGACTGGCTTTCTCCCATTATCTAATAAAAACTGAATTTCTGGCCCATTCCTGTCATTCTATATACATATCCAGCAAGTCAAACATAAAGTTGAAACCATAACAAAAATAGTTAAAGCAAAATGGTAGAAAATGCCAGTCTTGCAATTTTGAAGCCTAAGTTGAATTCCCAAAACCACATAAATACACAAAATGAAAACAAAAAATATACTTAAACTCATACAACCACAATAGGTGTGGAAAAAGTATAATACAACAATATTTTACAATAAATATGTCACAAAATATGAAAATGTAAAAATATTTAATATGTTGCTTTTCCAATTATTTTTTCTGTGATTTCAAAATAATCACTTAAAATTACCTTTTCCTAGTTATTGTCATGCTAAAGCATCAAAATTTAGGTATTGAAAATTGAAAAAATTTCAACTTGGACATGTTATCCTTACCCTCCTCATTTTGCCAAAAGTGACCTTAACATTATCTTTTATGTAATGATCTATCTATCTAACTACTATCTATCATTTCTGTAGGTCTTTAAAATTCTTTATTTACAACTGTAAACATTACAGTTACTGATATTATAAATAAACATCCTAGAATTTCAGCAGTCACCATAATAATTATATTAAATGGTAGAATAGACTGAAATTACTTGATATATTATATGTGATGATTTGACTATGTAAGCATAAATGGTTTCAACTTTTCTTTTATGTACACGTGTCTTAGGTAAAACATAACAAACACCAAAAGCCAAAATAGGATCAGGCCCCACACCCAGGGATCAAAGGAAATAGCAAAATCACACTCTCCCCAAACAGGAAGAAAGATTTTCAAGCTAGATTTGATAAATGTTACTAATTAAAATTACCAAGATACTCAAGCAACCTAGTAAAAAGAAAACCTTTAACTTGACTAAAAATACTGAAAAGATCTGAACAGATATTTTGATAAACAAGAGAAAATGAATGAGACCCAATGTGGCAATGGAGATGGAGATAGAGGGGGAGGATGGGGATAAGAACGGGAAAAAAGTGAGTAGTTATAATAAAAGTACAGTTCATGCATGTGAAAGGATATTGTAGAACATTCTTATTCACAAGGTTAACAATTGCTAATAAATTATTAAAATGTAAAAAATGAACTATGAATGTTAATAAATGCTAATTTAATTATACTGAACACCATTCATTTTCATTCAACTTCTTATGCATTACAAAATACAATATTATTTTGTATGATAACCAAATGGAAAAACTAAAGCTACTCTTAATGATTGTAGCTACACTTTATGAATATAGTAGCTTTAAATATATATATATATATATCAGCTAGATAGTCTTTCAAAAGCAAAAAGATAAAAAAAAATTCAGCAAGGGAATAAATATTTTTTATTTAGAATTTTTGACTAATTTCCAAGTCTGTTGAAGAAATGGACAAGTTCCATTATGTGAAGAGTACATTGTCATGTCTTTGAGTCCTGTATTCTTCTTAAATCAGGAGTTAAAAAAAAATTTAGGCTACATCTGTCTGAAAATGGAAAACGTTATAAAAAGAGCATGATATGCACATGATTTGTAAAAGGCTGATAATCTAATGAGGTCAAATTTGACAGTATGTCCATCATTGTCCAGGGCAAAAAGAGAAATCCCTCATAAAAATTGATGTCTAGGATGTGCAATAGATTTATCAGAATATAATAGATACATGAAATCAATGTTCATACGTGAGGAAAAATAATAAAAACTGTACAACTTCTTGTTATGATTGCAAAATATGAAGCAATTTGATTTTCTTATGAGAAGTGATTGTAAATGCATGAATCATGTCATATACTCTACTTTAAATTGATGCATTGGCTTTCTAAAATTAACATATTGTTCCCTCAGGGCTTGTTTAATGTAACTTTTCCCCAAATTCTTAATCAATTACACAAATGATGACAAATTCTGTGCCTTAATATACATCTGTAGTCAAGGGCCTAGTATTTTTCAAGGCAGTGGTCCACTGTGAGACTCTTGGAAATGTCAAAATTGATTCATATCTCATTGCATAAGTTTTCTTTACACAGTAAAAACGTTTGCTTGCACATATATTATCACCAGGCAAAGGTGGAATCAGAGTACAACCAAGTATTCCATTTATTAATAAATGAAATGCTAATTTCATTAATTTCATTAATATTATTAGTAGTATTTCATTTATTAAGAAAGAATTAAATTAAAAACATTTATGAAAATTCATACTACATAGAAGGTGCATGATTTTTTTTTTTCTGACTCACTTGTCAGTTTCTAATTGAGTGTTTCTGGAAGATCTTACCACATATCCAAAATAACAAATGTATTGGGTTCTAGAAAAAGAGTCTATGCTTCAGTTCCTATAACTGTTTCAAAGAGCTATTCAAGTTTTCTCCCTGTACGAGGCATGAGGAATATTTATTGTATAATTATTGCAATAGTAGGGATTCAGCGTTATTATTATTTCAAGAGTACAGGGGAAGGAAAGCAATAAGGTGAGTGCGTACTGTAGACAAGGCTGCTACAGGAAGCAACAATCTACTCACACATTCACACAAGATGTACTCATATATCTATGAGTAGAAAAGAAAATGATTTTAGAAAGCTTTGCATGAGATACTGTTGCAAAGGAGTATCTATGAAAATTTACAACACAATATCCTAGACAATGCATGATTTGTATTGTACATGAGTTAGAAACTAGTTATTCCAATAAATATTAAACACATTAGGAGCTGATAGAAATGTTTTAATCCTAGTTTATTAAGAAATACTTTTAATAGAATAGACAGGAATTTCCAAGTTCCTATGGACTCCTCTGGGAAAGAATATCACCTAAATAATGTAAAACACCATAGATTATTCAGTGATACTTATAATACATACACACATCTTGAAATTAAAGTTAATCTTTCAAAAAATAAAATATTCTTCCTTTTATAATGTATTGTTTTAGTAAAAAGACCCTTCTATGTTCCAAAAAAATCATTATTGATTAGTAATTTTAAGCCATTTGTTTTCTAATTTAATCATAATGCATACTGAATTATAGTGTGGTTATGATTATCCAATCTTTTATCATGTTTTTGAGGAATGAGCAAGGGAAAAACTGATTAATTATACTCAATTACCCAAATGTCAAATGACAATAAAACACTCGTTAATAGGTACTAGATGATACAATATGTTTATGTTGTATTTTACTGTTTTTAAAACTCATTTTTTATTTTCATCACTCACAGTCTCTACATTTTCATTATTTTTATTTGCTCAGTGGTAAGCCCAGAAAGGACTGAATCAATACTTTGTGGTTCTCTTATATACATAGCGAAATCATTGTTGAGATGTTATTATTTTCTTGTTGAACGAAAATTTGCAGAAATCTGCAGACACAATAATCTAGTAACACTATTTCTGACTGAATCCTTTGCTTGAATCTATTGTCTTAGAGTAACATGTAGATCAATTTATTTGAAAATTGTGTCAGAGAACAATCTCAGTACTGCTCTCCATTATTGGCTTATGCTTTTGGTTTTACTTTTAGCTCAGTACTGTTTCCAGAATACCCTAAATGTGAATAAGAACATACTTTTAATATCATGTAAAATATTCATTTATGCTACCAAAATAATTTATGTTCAAGACAGTAATCAAGATTTTTTTTTCTTTTGTCAGTCACGGGGTTAAAACTCTGGGCCTGGGCACTGTCCCTGATCTCTTCAGCTAAAGGCTACTGCCCTACCCCTTTAGCCACAGTGCTATGTCCAGTTTTCTAGTGGTTAATTGGAAATAAAAGACTTATGCTCTTTAATGCTCAGGCTGGCTTTGAAGCATGATCCTCAGATCTCAGCCTCCTGAGTAGCTAGGATTACAGAGATGAGCCACCGCTCCCAGCAGTAATCAGTAACTTTAGTGGCAAGGAAAGAGTATGAGTATTATTTTTTTAATTTTAATTTTAGCCAGATGCTATTTGTTCATTCCTGTAATCCTAGCATCCTGGAAGCTAAAATATGAGGATTAAGGTTTGAAGCCAACCCAAATGAAAAGTGACTGAGGCCCTTATCGTCAATTAACCACCAAAAACCCTGCAAGGGCATCTGTGGCTCAAGTGTTAGAATACTAGCCTTGAACAAAGAAATCTAGAAGTTACCTAAATCCTGAGTTCAAGCTCCAGGCCAATATAATTTAAAAAGCAAAGCAAAACAAACAAACAAAAAAAGAAACTTGGTTATATCATATTGTTACAGTATCTCACTTTGTTATCTGATATATTGGATATATTTGTATTTGGTTATTTGAAATTGGATAGGAAAGAGGTGAATTATTGAACCTTCTATCTGGCAAATATCATGTAACCCTTTTATTAATTACAATAAAAAATATAAAAAAAGAAATATACCTGGAGGCATGGAAACCATTATACAATCTCATTCAAAAGGCCATAAAGATATGTGTAATCCACTTCTCCAGTTCTTTTAAAAATTATGATCCTTCATCTCCCTGACTAATAATCCAAAGTTTTATTATTTGCTCTTAAACCTGTATAGATCCATACACCATTGTTGCCTATTTTAAACAAAGTGATTAACAATATGTACTATTTAAATCTTTCACACTGGGATTATGTCGTTTCATACTGAGAATCTACATTATTTCACACATTATTTTGAATAGTATCATAAGTTACATAGAATCATCTGACAACAACTCTAGGCAATTCTCTTGAAACCATTTGTATATGTATGATTATGAACTGGCCAGATTCAGGAGAAGTGGTGTTTTTACCAACAGGACATAAGTAGGGTCAAGGAAATTTGATATGTATTTTGTGAATTAACTCCGTTCTCTGAACCAGTCCTAAAGCTGTTTTCATTACTGTGTCATAACTAAGTAATTTTGGCATGTTTAAACATATGATCTGATTAATCAAATGATGTAAACAATTTTTCAGGATATATGACAAAATTGTTTCTGGTTATTAGAGACTATTAGCTAAACTAGAATGAGTAACTGATGCTTCCAAAATTGAAAAAGATTTCTTATTATATTTTATGTTAAGAAATTCCAGAAACTCCATACATTTTCTTTATTTGTTGTCAACATTTCATGCACCATTGAGCTGAGGAATCTGATCAACTGAGAAAAGACTTTCCTTGGTAGTGGTTGGGTACTTCAAACAATTCAACTTTCTGTATAGAGTTTTCTCATTAAATGAATTAAAGCAGCTCTCTCGGATATGTAATACAAGTTGCTACTAGAAACCAAATCTACCTAGAGTCACTTTTCCTTTTTTTTGTTTAAGAGCACATGTCACAAAATACTGTCATGTGTATATCATTATGAGAAATTGATGATCAAATTTATTTTAGGCTCACTTTCAGATAGGCTGGGACAAAGTTCTACTTATCAATTCAGTATTAATAGCATCTGCTCTATTTGTGGAATAAATATAGTTTTTGGTTTTGTGGCATTAATCACTTCATAGGCAATGCCAAGTACTCCCTGCTAGTTTTTCAATTTTCCTTTCCACAATGAGTTTACTCTGGCAAATTATTTCAGGTTCCCTTGGGGAAAAATTGAGGAAGTATAATGCATTATAATTTTGACAGTATTGTAATGTAATTGCATAAGTGAGCCCTGTCTCCATTTCAGGGATATCAGGACTTAGAATTGTTTCAGAGTCACGAATCTAAGCTGACGATCCCTAACTGATCCATGAAACTTTCATAGTCTATTACTGATTTCCAGAGAAATAGAAACAGATTGCCAGTAATTAAATTTGAGTTTTAAAGTTTTCCTAAACTCGGTCATGGTAAGTAGAGACATATAAGCCATTGTTCACTCAGGAAAACAAAGACATTTATTAGTTAAAAGTGCTAAATATTTTCATAGAGAAAATTAAATGTTTATATAATTTGTTGTATGGTTTAGTTGTGTAGAGGTAAGGAAAAATACCATTAAAAATGGTAGTTTGTGCCGGTTCAGTCAGTGGCTCATGTCTGTAATCCTAGCCACTCAGGTGGCTGAGTTCTGAGAATCACGGTTCAAAGATAGTCCTGGCATTAAAGAACGTGAGACCCTTATCTCCAATTAACCACTAGAAAACTGTGAGCACTGTGGCTCAAGGGGTAGGCCAGTATACTTGAGATGGAGCTTAGGGACATCGCCCAGGTCCAGAATTCAAGTCCCATGATCAACCTAAAAAATAAAGTTAGTTTGTGCCAGGCTCCAACAACTCATACCTGTAATCTTAGCTACTTAGAAAATATGAGATCTGAGGATGAAGATTTGAAGCCAATTCAATGAGAAAGTCCATGAGACTCTTATCTCCAAATAGCAGACAAGAAACTGTAAGTAGAGCTGTAGCTCAATTGGTATAGCATGAGCCCTGAGTGAAAACCTAGGGCCCTGAGTTCAAACCTCAGTACTCACAAACACACACACACACACACACACACACACACACACACACACACACACCACACACCACACACCATACTTATTACTTATTGAAAACTCAGTTTTTCAGGGAGGTATGACAATGACCTTATGAGCAGATATAAGATGGGTAACACAGAAAGGCACATCTGGAAGTGTCTGACTCTTACTACTTTGTCTACCATAAGTTGTATGATAGATGTTTCTCTCTGGTAGCTTTTTTAAACCAGAATATTAAAGGGAAAGATATTATCAGAAGTAATATGTAAAGGATAGGAGAATTTGAGATAAGGTTTGCCACTGCAAATCTTGAAAAACTTGAAAATGAGGAGAAAGGACAGCATACAATTTATCTAAAACATTTAATTAATCTTTAATGGAAAATCCTACTTATAGTAGAAATGTATTTGAAATTGCCTAATTCTTCTCTCTAGTTCACAAAGTCTTTAAAATGACATTTACTACTTCTTGGCTTTATCACACAGTTATCCTAGAAGCTTTGAGAAACTTTGCTAATAACTAAAAGGAATGTTATGGATTGGTTACACTGTGCGGGTATAAGACACAGATTTTGAACAGAACATAAGAAATAAACCTTTATTTTCACTGTTATCCGTGACAGTTGTATATATTCTTTGAAGCACAGAAGATTGTGGCTGTAGTCAGGCACAGTGTATAAAAGAAATAAGAGAGTTTGACAAATCATCTACTGTTATTAAAACAATAAATCACCACCACACAGTCAGGAACATTTCTTTTAACACAGGACACAGGCCATTCTCATAGATTTCTTGGCTGTTTATCTTCATGGTACAGCAAAGACCCATATATGAATCTTCATATATGAATCTTATGGATGTGACAATGGGTGAGCATATCCACCAAGTATTCCAACATCAGTTGCTGTGTTCTCAAAGGAAATTCAAGTTTGAGTTTCCTGTTTTATCAAAAAGAAACTTGTATTATAATATGTACTTATAAGCATAATTAAAAAATAAATGATGAAAAGTGCTGTGTTTTAAACAGAACATTATCCAAAATTAATTAAAATGTCTAGATATTCCCAAAATACGTTTATAACAGACTGAATATGTTTGTCATGAAACTGCTCCTTTCTCTGGATTAGGATATTATTTCACAACAAAAAATTTGAAAGTGACATGACTGATGTCATAAAACCTTATCTTAGTCAAATAATGATAGGTTCTATATTTTTATATGATTTACCTTCACACAAGATGTCTTGTTTTCTTTTTCTTCTCAGAGCTCAATTTGATAAGACATAGTTTGCGGTGATTTTCTTTCTTTTTGCCTTTATTTTTATTTGCTACAGTCCTTCTTATTTCTCATGCCAATTTTAATTTCATTTCCTCCCAAGATTCCTCTGTTGCCATGAGAACTACATTATGAAGAATTATACTTCAAAACACGCAGAGTTAGCCTGAGCTATATGTATTACTGTGGATCGTGAATAATGATAGCTCACTTGTCTAGTTGTTCTCACCAAATACCTATATGTCTATAGATGATAGACACTACTAGAGACTGTAGAAGCCTCCTCTCAAAACTAATTGCTACACTCACTTTAGAATATAATGCTTCATTGGGTGTGCATTTTCCTTTATAAATATTTATGTACTTGAGCCATAACATTAGAAGAAAACCCCAGAAAGGGATGTTGGGACGTGGCTACATTCCTGGAATAGGTTTTTATGTAATATATAATTATGTGTTCAATATTAAAACTGTGGTCACTGAGTTCTAAGTCATTCATCAAGAAAGTGTATATGCATTTTATTTTCCACATTCATATATAGATATGTACAAATACATATTTATATACATATAATTTAAAGAGGCCAAAAGACTGTGTGAAACTATTTAAAACTTTCTCCCTTTATATTAGACAAATAGATTTGAAAGTGAGAATCAGTAAGCAACAGACTTTGACTTGTATTGTTAAGTGCATAAAATGGTGACTTAGAAATGTATGAGATAGTTTCCAAACTGGGGATTTTTACTCTGCATTGAATTAGAGTAAAACAGATATAGGTCTTTAGAGAAAGGCTGGATAAGTGGGACTGCATTAAACTGCAGAGCTTTTGTATGGCAAAGGACATAGCTAGTAAATTAATTAGGAAGCCTACAGAGTGGGAGATGATCTTCACCAACCAAACAACAGACAAAGGCCTCATATCTAAAATATATCAAAAGCTCAAAAAATTGAATCACTCCAAAACTAATCCCCAAAATAACAACCATCCCATTAAAAAATGGGCCAAAGACTTAAAGAGAGTCTTCTCTGAAGAAGAAACAAAAATGGCCTATAGACACATGAAGAAATGCTCAACATCTCTGGTCATAAAAGAAATGCAAATCAAAACAACTCTAAGATTCCACCTCATTCCAGTTAGAATGGCCAGGGTCAGGAAAACGAATAATAACATATGTTGGAGGGGATGTGGCCAGGAGGGATCCCTACTACAGTGTTGGTGGGAATGCAAACTCGTTCAACCACTATGGAAAGCAATATGGCAGTGCCTCAAAGGCTAAACATAGAGCTTCCCTATGACCCAGCAATTCCACTGCTTGGAATTTACCCAATCATCCAGAAACTAGGGCATACTAAATCCACTACCACAACAATGTTCATTGCAGTATTATTCACCATAGCAAAAATATGGAACCAACCTAGATGTCCCTCAGTTGATGAGTGGATCAACAAGATGTGGTATTTGTACACAATGGAATTCTATGCTGCTGTCAGAAAAAACGACATCTCCCCATTTGTTAGGAAATGGAAAGTCTTAGAAAAAATCATATTAAGTGATGTAAGCCAGACTCAAAGGAACTTAGGCTCAATGGTTTCCCTCATTTGTCATAATCAGTAGAAATCTTGGGCTCTACTAGCAGAGACCTGCAATAGAGCAAAACCTTGATACATAAGGCCATATAGTATGAAGCTAATTGAAAAGACCTCCAGGATATTGAAACAAAAGCCATACAATGAATGATTATTGTCCTTAATGTACTATGTTATCTCTCATCTCCTTTGCTCTCCCTTGGGTATCTCATATTGTTACAGTATCTCACTTTGTTATCTGGTATATTGGATTTATTTGTATTTGGTTATTTGAAATTGGATAGGGAAGAGGGGAAAACCAAGACGAGGGGTGAGGGGTGGGGGGGAGGTGGCGGGGAGGATAATGGGGAGCAAGACATGTGAAAGGATATCAATGTATGTGAATTAATGCACCTTCTATCTGGCAAATATCATGTAACCCTTTTATTAATTACAATAAAAAAACAAACATAGGTCTTTAAATGTTTGAAAACTGACATCCGAAGAAGTGGTTTAATTTACATTGCATATTACCAAACTTAGATGTACAGATGAAAAAGTCTAAAAGTACAGAGAAAATTTATGTTGTACATTAGGAAATATACTGGAGCCATCACATTTTACATAGTAATAATTTTATGTAAATAATTATATGTCTATAAACTGGTATAGAAAAGATAGTAGTCTAGATATCTTAAAAGGAAACAATTTTATGTTCCTTTAGCATGACTTTTTTTTTTGTGGGTTATAGGTATTGAACTCTGGGCGTGAGCCCTGAGCTCTTCAGCTCAAGGCTACCACCCTAGCCTTGAGCCAAGCCCCACTTCCCACTTTCTGAAGGTTAATTGGAGATAAGAGTCTCAGGTCCTTTTGTGCCCTGGCTGGCTTTGAATCTTGATCCTCAGATCTCAGCCTCCTGAGTAGCTAGGATTACAGGTGTGAGCCACAGCACCTGGCCCTTTAATTGTCTTTCTGTTGCCATTTTTACTGTATTTGTCAAACCAGATTGCGATTTATATGCTTCCTTCTTCATTATCTGACACTTGTCCACTACTTCTGTTATTTACATCCTCCTATAATTCAGCCATATTAATTAACATACTTTCTGTCCTGTGAAAATGTGCTGCATTCTGCTACCTCATTTACAGTCTCTACATGAAACATTCTAAGGATTACATAACTAAGGTTTGATTAACGTAATATCTACTTGTGTTAATATTATTATTTGTATTATCTACTCACCAAGCCTCCAGTAACTTAGGCTCAAGAGGGCTACCTTGCAGTGGACATTATTTCATTTGCAACAGAAAGAAAGGTGTCTTGAAAGTCGGTAGAGTTTTAATAAGAACTTTTGAAAAAATAATGACGAGTTCCAATATCAAACAAAAACAAAGTTGATTCTATGGCTTAAAGATTATCATTACTGTACTTTCATTGATAGTTAAAAATAGAGGGAAAGAAAATGAAACAAATTAAAATTTATTTATTTGGGGCCAGAAGTTTGGCCTAGTGGTAGAGTGCTTGCCTAGCATGCATGAAGAGCCAGGTTCCATTCCTTAGTACCACATACATTTAAAAAAAAAAAAAAGCTGGAAATGGTGCTATGGCTCATATGGTAGAGATCTAGTCTTGAGAAGACCCAAGGACACTGCTCATACCCTGAGTTCAATCCCCAGGACTGGCAAACAATTATTAATTTGCAACACATATATGAATTTACTATCCCAAATTATTAAGACAGAATGTTCTAAACTGTCTCTCATATGTGGAATCTCAAATAAAAACACTGGAAAAAAAGGACTGGAGTAGTCGGAAGATAAATTGTACCTCACAAGTACATACCAAAGTGAATTCCTATTTTTAGTCCCTTCATATTAACTAAGCCCCCCAATGAAAGAGCATTAAGTAACAAGAAGCAGATCTATTTAGCATCATTGGTTTACACTTGTAATCCTTGTTTCTCAGAAGGCTGAAACCTACACAAGCAAATTTTAAATATAGCCCAAGCAGAAAATTTTGCCACGTACTTACTCCAGTTAACAAGAAAAAAAACAGACTAGAGACAAGGCTGAAATGGCAGAGTACCAGCTAGAAGCAGAAAAGCCAGGCCAAAAAGGAGACCCAGGATTGGTTCAGGGGATAAATATGGGTAATTGCCCTAAAATTATATTGCAAATGTTGAAATATTTATTTACTGTTTTTTTTGTTAAAAACAGGAATAATTTTGACACTAGATCCATAAAATTTTCTCTTCCTCCCAGTACATTACCATGAAAGTAACCAGACAAGCAAAGCCCAGAACACAGGGCAAGCTTTTCTCACAGCTTCTGATGCGACCAATGGTGTGACACCAAAAGATAGAGCTCTGACATTTCACATACTTCACAGATCTATTTTATATTACCTTGGGTCCAGAAAAGGGTGCTTGAGTAGTGTCAAGCTCTCTGTTTCCTAGTCCTCCATAATAAAGCAGCAGCCCTATCACAGACAATGTAGGCTAAGAGCACCAATTTCTGTCTTATTATTCATAAGACAGAATTTGTAGAGGAAAGGCAAGTCACAAGATCAGAGGCTTTACCCATGTAAAAAAGCCCAGAGAGAAGAGACAAAGAGTAGAGGTTGCATATTGGTCTTTATGTGTGGAAACTAAATTAGCTTATACATTTATCATTAAATGCATTGAATCATATGTTAGAGTATACAAATATATTAACAAAAAGATGGTAGATTCAAGGAAGACTTCAAATGGCGTAATATTTAGAAATGCAATATCAACATTCAGTAAAATAAAACACCAGGTAGGTATTGAAAGTGGATCATGTCAAAAGGGAAAAGGATAAGCAAAAAGAAGGGCTAGTGTAGTCCAGAATCCAATATATAACCTATAAAATTAAAAAGACTCAAAGAAGGGGTGGGTCAGGGATGGATGAGTAAAAATGTTGTAATAGGTGACATTGATGGAATATATTTCATTCATGAACTGCTTTGTTAAATGGCAACTTCTGTAAAATTACTAAATTATTACTTAAAAAAATCAAAGGATACCATTCTATTCTGGCCCCTAGGCACAAAACCTGTGTCCATAAAAATATTTCATTGTTAATTCTTCCAATTACACAGTGATATTATATATTTTATATGTAATTCGTTATTTATTTGATAATTTATTGGTTTATTTATTTTGTCTGTTATTGTGCATGAACTCTGAACCTGGGAACTGTCCCTGAGCCTTGCAGCTCAAGGCTAGCTCTCTACCACTTGAATCACAGTGCCACTTCTGGTGAGAAGATGACAAGGCTCTAAATTTATAATAGTTAATAATTACAGGTTGAACACCTACTTTTCTGTATTCTGGACAATTTAACCAATAAAATACTTGATAATAATGTAATCATAAATACTTAAAAGAAATATAATATTTATACATATAATATTTAATGTGATATATACAGTATCAAAAACTTTTAGATCTATAAAAATAGATCCTAACTCTTAGAAAATGCTGAATCTGGTTATTTATTTATTCCTAACCTGTTTTTGTTGTTACTTTCACAATCTTCTATACTCACCTAGACATTTTCAACTGTCAAACTAGGACACACATTCAGATTTCTGAAATATCAAATCACTCTTACTGCCATGTCTCACTGCCTTATGTGATGTGGCTTGTTCTTACCCTTTGCAAAGATATAATAGATTGTCTACATGATGGAAAATGTCTACTGGGAAGATCTTGTTACACCCTTGTTCTTGGGTGTGTCCTTTTTGTCCTTTAATTTTTCATATATTTCTTTTAAATATATGCTACTTAATTTACCCATTTCAATCCAGCACATAACATACTTTTTAGTTTATATCAAAAAATAACCTGGGGAATTACCGGTTGCCAGTTATAAGAAACCAGTGTGCCATAAGGCACACTAGAATGTACTTTTAAGATTGGAAATATAGCTCAGTAGCCAAGAACTTGCCTAGCATGCAGGGGCTCCAGGTCAAGTCTCTTACACTAAACAACAAAGCAGCAAACAACAAAGAGCAGCAATAACAAAACAGTTTGCCTTTTAATGGAGCTTCTCTGTCGAATACTATTTGAAATATGAAAAATTTTGAATTTACTGCTCCAATTTTACCTGAAAAACATATTATGTGTGCTCTTTTCATGGAACAAGAAAGCTACCCACAAAACGATTATGTTCACTTCACAAGCAATTATGCTCTTAAAAACAATATAAAAGTGCTTTTGTATTGTCATTTTTCAAATAAAGTGCTTTTTTTCAGTTAAACAAGAACAACAAAACACAAACAAACATTAACAATAAATCTCTTGCACCCAGGAATATGCTACTTAAGCTATATGCTTCACTGGCATGAGATCCCAAATAATTATAGAGCTTTTCAAGAAGCACCTAAAGATTAGGAAACTGAATTGCTCTGAGTCTCCTGCTGCATGTCTGATTACTGGAAATTGAGCCACTCCAAATGTAAGCTGCAAAGAATTCTGGGGAATGCTTGGTTTGGATTTCAGCCCTAGATTCCCAGTTGATGAACAAACATATTTATTTAGAGAAAATTAAATCATACTATGAACGGATGAGACAAAATCAAGTACCTAAGTCAACTATGTCTATCAGACACACAACATGAGACTATTAGTAACACTATACAAAAAGTTTGTTGGCTTTGTCTACAACTCAGTAGTATTTCAAATTGATTTTCATTTATCTGCATAATAATCAGTATAAATTAATTTGTGGGACAGGACCCTGTATATTTTACATTAGATAGACTCAATACAGCACACTGTATTGAGCATTCTACATAATATTTTAAGAAAGGATATTGATTCTCAAACTACATCATCCAATACATTTTTTATGTCTTTGGTGTGTTTTTTTATTCTAAATATGATCACATTTGATGGCTAATTATTAGAAGTTGTAGTTTGTCAATGATTTCAAAAAGGAAAGGTAAAGTGCCAAAGTGAGTTATATTCACTAGACTGAGATTAAGCCATGTGCCTATCTCTGAAACAATCTTGCCAAAAAGAAGTTGTGTTCACCATCAATTATAAAGTGAACAAGTAATTTTACTCATATAACAGTTTCTTCACCAAGAGGTGGAGTAGGTAGGTCTCTACAGTGAACTTGTGATGGTAGTACCAAGAAATAAAGCTTTCCTCAATGATTAATAAATAATAAAGCTTACTGTATTTCCTAGTAGTTACTTATGGAAATATTTATAAGTTATTAAATTTTATGTACTTTAAAACATAAAATGAAGGATTTAAATAAGTGTGTAAAATCAACACAGGTATTTTCTTCACAGTTTTAAGAACAGTGATGCTATATTTTATTGTTATTTGTACTGGCTGTATGACTTGAACTCAGAGCCTGAGTGCTATCTTTCAACATTTATTATACAGGTTTAGCACTCTATCATAAGAGTGACAGGTCCACTTCTGACTTTTTGATGATTAATTAGAGATAACCGATTCATGTTCTCTTTTTCCAGAGCTAGCTATGAACTGTTATATCTGTCTCCTGCGTATCCAGGATTACAAGTGAGAGCCACTGGCAGAATGGATTATCTCTTTAATTTAAAAAGAAATTTTCCTATTGTCTTTAAAATAAGTTCACTAAACGAACATGACAATTTTATATAGGTACAGAATTAAATGTACAGTGATATTTTCATGCAGCATTTTCCCCCATGATAGAGGACAATAGTTTTGCTCATGTCTTTACTTATAGTGAGGTGATTCAAAATATGTTTATACCCTTAGCCTTAAGCAATAAAAAATTTGCAGCAGTAGCAATTTTGACTTTCCAAAACAGTCAGGCCCGGTGACTCAAGCCTGTAATCCTAGCTACTCAGGACACTGACATCAGAGGATCAAGGTTCAAAGCCAGCCCAGGCACAAAAAGACCTGAGACTCTTATCTCTAATTAACCTCGAGAAAATAAGAAGGGGGCTTGGCTCAAGGGAAGGGCGGTATCCTTCAGCACACTCAGAAACAGCGCCCAGGGCAAGTTCAAGCCCCATGACACCACCCCCCCCCCCCCGCCCCGAAAGAAAGATTTATAGCTATTCCTTTGTCTCTAACATTGATCATAGAAAAATTTAAAGACAATAAATTGAAGAAATCTTGTAAATCTTGATTTGAAGTCAGTAAAATGTCAAAATTGAAAATTAAAATATATTCATATTTATATCATATATATTTGTGATTATACATTACTTTTTTAAATAAAATCTTTAATAACATTTTTGTAGTCCTTCAGTATATAGCCTTCAGTATGTAGCTTTCGGAAGACATATTTGAGTAGATTCAATTTTCTTACTTTCTTTCCTTCTTTTCTTTTTTTTTTTTTTGGCATGGGGCTTGAACTGTGCCTGGGCACTGTCCCTGAACTCTTCAGATCAAGGCTACCACCCCTCCTTGAGCCAAGCCCCCTTCCTTTTTTTCTAGAGGTTAACTGGAGATAAGAGTCTCAAGTTCTTTTGTGCCCAGCTGGTCTTTGAACCTTGATCCTCAGATCTCAGCCTCCTGAATAAAGATTACAGGAGTGAGCCACCAGGTCTGGCTTCTAGATTCAATTTTTTAATGCTCAAAATAATTTTCTTTGGATGTATCCTGAAGCTTAGCAAATTTATTTCTGTTTTCTACTTTATTCTGATTAAACAATATTTACATATGTTAGCTGCCCTTAAAGCTTCCTCTGGCCTCATTGTGGAAATGTATTGTTCTATCCTTGAGAAAGCCCAAAGACAGTGCTCAGGTCCTAAGTTCAAGCCACAGGATTAGCCAAAAAAAAAAAAAAAAATTAGATGTGCTCTGTGAATGGTAATTTTCTTTACTACTATTATCATTTCTTCCTGTGCCAGTACTGAGTTGTGAATTTAGGGCCTCAAGCCCTCTCTTCACTTTCTTTACTCCAAGAAGCACTCTTCTACTTGAGCCACATGCCTGCTTGCAGGCTGTTGTTGTAATAGGAGATGCAAGTGTTGAGGTCTGTTCTACTGAGTTTGGCATCATACTGTGATCCTTGTATCTCAACATCTTCAATAGCTAGGCTAGCATACATGAGGCCAAATGCACCTGGCACTTACTATTCTTTTTTTTTTAATACTTGTTAATGTCTCAGAGGGTATAATGGCCCATTCAATTCACATCTCATTATATTTTACCTACATCTTAAATTATAATGTAAAATTTAGAATCTTTGAGCTCATTCAGTTGCCTTGGAAATGTTACATAAATCACAAATAGTGGGGATGCATTATGTAATGATAGAATTATTAGAAATGTTATCAAAATAACCCAGATTGAATAAAAACTGCATTACCTGTTCCATTTGATAAACTTTATATCTTTTTCTTGAGTCTTTCATTTTCCCTTCTCTTCATAGCCAGTGATTTTAAAAGGCTCTCACATCTTGCTCCTAGGTATCTCTGACCTCATTTGACATGTTATTATCTTCAAGAAATATACTTATGATGAATGAAGTGATTTGTTAGGTTATCAAATGTTTAGGAAAATCCATACCTCTGTAATGTATAAAGAAATGTGTATTCCTTTCATACAATAGTCATTAGTTGTATGACTTCTAGGGGCCTTAGGTAGTTATGAAATCTGTAGTTTAATACATAAAAATATTCTATCTGGTGAATATAATGTAACCCTTCTATTAATTACAATAAAAATATATGGGAAAAAAGAAATAGGAAAGGGAAGGGGGAAAACAATATAATTGGGCGAGGTTTGGGGGAGCGAAATGGAGACAAAAACATAAGAAGGGGTATTAATGTGTGAGAAGTAATGCACCCACTACCTGGTGAATGTAACTGTAACCCCTCTATACATGACCTCAATAATATAAAATAAATCAAAATTAAAAATTACAAAAAAAAGTTTGCTCGTGGCATAAATATATCTCATATATTGGCTAGTAAAAGTCCTATTTTTAAGGTTTATCAAAGTCAACTAGTGATGATAAGATCAAAGTTTAAGGCCAAGCACAAGGTTAGAAAGATCTATCTGAAATGTAAGGCTGGTTTGTATTTGTGATCTCAGGTACTCAAGAGGCATTGGTAGGATTAGCCCAGTCCTATGGCAAGTCTTATTGAAAGGACATGAAATATGTACTGCAAAGCAAAGCAAAAATTACAAAGAGTATTATATAGCTCAGATTCTATTACACCTGGGTTCAATTTCAAGCAGTAGATAATACAAAATATTAACAGTAATTGTATTAGCAATATTCCATGGGACAATGATGTTGCCTCTTCTACCAATTTAACTTACAAGCATTCGACTTTTAGGGAGGAATCTGTAAAGCAAACTGTGTGTGTACAATATACAGACAGCACATTTAATATTAATTAGTATCAGTACTACTAACACTAATAACATATACTAATAATATTAATACTGATATTAATTAATATTATGGTAGATGAATTGAAAATTGCAGCTATAAAATGGCTGTGAAAAACAAGGCTGTATTAAAGAGCTTTAGTCAGTGAAAAATGGTTAAAATAGACTAATATTTGAAAATTAACTAGGCTTCAACCTTATATAATTATACACTTCATTAGAAATAATTTATATTAGTTATTCAATGGCTATTTTGCTTCCACATTACCTTAACATGACATAACAAATAACTATACTTTTGCTAGATAATAGTTAAAGGAATTTTGTACCTTAGTTAATATAAACATGAATCAATATTTTTGTCAATTTTCTATGTAAGTCACTGATAATTTGAGTTGGGACAAAATCTGAGATTTATTAATGGCTTAAATAATCAAGGATCACTGAAAGCAGAGAATGTCTGCTTATCAATGCATGATTTTGTTCATTTTATTTTGCATTTGAAACGACTGTGATTCATCTTAAGGGATTTAAAAAAAAGTATTATTCTAACCTTTTTAAAAAATGGTTCTTTCAAAAATGTTTATTCCATAGCCTTGCTTTTCAGTGTGAAAATCTGGCTCACTTTCAAATACCCTCTAAGATTTTTTAGTCATTAAAAATATTCAGTTACTAGATAGATATTCATGATAATGTCACAAATGTCTGGGTTATTTTCAACAAAAACTCAATTATGTCTTTATTTTTCTTTCCCTTTGATATGAGCAACCTCAAAAAAGAAAAATCATTTCTATGATGGGAAAAAGATATTTCATATTGACTTCTTGGTTTCTCAGAGAATACAGAGGATAATGAACAATAAAAAGGAGTGAATAAAGAATGTAATGCACTGTAATCTTTATCTATTTTTAAAGAATCTGTAACTGAAATCCACTTCTGAATGATACCATGCTACATCACATTTAATGCCTTAACAGAAAGACAGTTTTTCTTTTCACAAAAGTTTTATCAATTGTGTATTTCAAAAATGCCAGTCAGATGAGATCTTATTTGGTCTAATCCACATTAAGTTCTTGAAGAGCTATGGGGCCACATATTCTTCTCCTTGGACAAATCATGAATGTGTTATGAATTTTTACATTTCTGTATTATGAAGGAGAGATTACAAATGAGATGAATTTGATAGAATACTTGAATACTTTGTGATTTTGCTCAGAGAGAACATTTTGCTTAGCTTAATCCTGCTGTTGTTTTGTTTTAGTAACAATCTGAACTTATTTCACACTTTGCTTCCCAGTAATAATTTAAACAATAAGATCAAGCTAAGGGAAAAAACATTCAAAAAAAATTCCCTCCAAAGAAGGCTTTCTATACAGACGAAATGACAATTTATGATATATTTCAATACTGCATGATTTTTTTTCAAAAATGTCATTAGCACATCATTGAGCCTTCATTTTTCAGCTCTCAAAAACAATTTAACATAGTCTCTTTCATGCAGAGGCTAACATATTCATATTATTTGATTTTTGATGAAACCAAATGACCCTTTAAATTTGCAATAGAATTCTTTAATTTTGTATGAGTTTCTTTACCGCTGTTCATTTAATTTTCTGTTTCCATTAACCATCTGCAAGCATTTGACTCTATGACAATTATTCAGCTGCACTACATCATGACTGACATATTTTATACATGGAAAAAATAGAAAGGAAAAGAAAATAGAGGAGGGTGAGAGATCACAGAGAAAGGAGGAGAAAGCGATCGAACACAAATGTCATGGTTTGGAATCATGTCTTTTCCATTCAGCTGAAACATCTGAGTGGTAATTATTGGTCCAACTGTAAATCTAGCCTAATTGCATTTTGTCTTCATTTCTGATAAGCACTTCACGATGATGATGATTACTCTTGCTAAATGCATTCGTTCCATGAATGTTTTCCCACACAGATAGCCAGGGGCCTTGTAGATAAAAAGACTGAAGACGAAATGACTCAGTTCGGCTAAAACTAAATCAGTATTGATTTCTTTTTCCAAATAAGGGGGGCCCACTGTATGTGCCTTTTATTTCTCTGCTACCCACCTCATAGTGGTTTTGGTCACTATATATTAGAATCGGTTTTAATTAGCTGACATAACAGAGAGGCTAATCCTGGGCAATTGGTTTTTATTAACTGTGTCACTTCTCTGACAAATAAAAAAATGTTACATCTTGCCTAATTTTAAAGGCTAGAATTGAAAGTGCCTCACTGTTTGATTTAATTTTTCTTGGTGGCATGGAAACCTTTTGCCATGTTGTTTTAAATGTAATTTTTTCCTCTTTATACTTCTGCTTTTTTTCCCCCTTCTTATTATTGAATGCCTAGTGAGCCTTTTCAGTGATGTCAGAGGGACAGGCTGTTAGTGTCCTTTCATGAATCTCTGTATTTCATAGTAGGGCAATTAAGCTCAACATTTAGATTTCTGCCACAAATTTAAATGCACAAGTGGAAGCAAATGGCTGTGGAATTGAAGGTCATTATCTGACTTCATCATTACAGTGCAGCTTTTCAGACTCAGTGAATGCTCTGACAAAGAAATTCCAGAAAAAAAATTGCAGTTCTGGATCCGTTCTGAGAGAAATAGCAATAATGTAACATCGTAAACAACCTACACAGACTGAAAATCGCCTTTTACTATTTAGTGATCTAAATTCTTTAAAAAAAATATGAGCAAGAATGAAATCCACCTTTGTCTACAGGACGACTGTCATTGAACTACTGGAACACAGTCTCTGAGCAATGCTTATTATAACCCAGGGCAAAACACCTGCAGATGGCAAACAATAATGAAAGACTTAAAGTACGAACGCAAAGAGATTAATGCACAAAAATGTTTAATTCATATAACTCTGGTTGATAAATTGTGTTATGAAGCTGGGATTTTCAGTAATAAATATATCCACCTGGAAATTTTTTTCCTCAAAAATCATTATTAGTGGACAAGTGTGTTTGCTTCCCCTTTTGTTCTGTGATGGGACATTTATTTCATTTGATGTTGCAATATTCCCTTATTCTTTGTGTCTATTTCCTGAGGCTGAGAATCCCTTCTAAGGACAGAAATATAGCATATAATATATGTTGATACTCATTCTCATATAATTTTTTCTGGATAGCTAATTTAATCAGGTTGAATGTATTATCTAACCTGATTGGATCAAGTGTATCAGGAAAGGTTTTTAATTTTAAGGGAAGACTTCCAGATACCGACAAATCTTGCTTTATACAGGGCTAAAGAATGAGGTTAACAGGCCCGAGTTCAAGCTCCACAACTGACAAAAGAACTGAAGTCAACAAAAGAAGGAGGTATAAATAAGGTAGGAATTGTGCATTATTAGGCACCATATGAGCCAATATGTTCTGTTATAAGACAGTTTGTATGACTAGACAGATAGATAGATAGATATATAGATAGATAGATAGATAGATAGATATGTACAAATGTACATATATAGGGAAGTTATACATTTTTCAGCAAGCTTATAGAATACCTTGAAAAAAATACATGAGTACAGAATTCTGGAATAGTAAAGGATGAACAGTTAATATGTTTACTTACCACAAGGACATTTAACTATTAAGATTCTCTTTAACTAATATATATCATCTACCACATTCATTTTAAATCATCTCTTTATCAATCCCCAAAGGATATTTAGTATCAAAGATAACCCTGTCCCACAGAAGAAGAAAATCATACCTGACTTCATGTTCAGTCTTTTTAAAAGATTCAGACAGAGCCTATGGAAATGAAAGCTGAGAGCAATTTTGTAAAGGAAATCAATACCCGTATGTATGGTTAAAACACTTATGAAATAGTGACCAAATGACTTCAATATGCAAATGGGATGAATACCAGGGCTAAAATCGTATTTTTCTTAAAAAGCATTTTATGTCATTCACTAGACAAAGCAAACTAAAATTCAATTAAGTAATTTTTAACTAATTTACTAATCATCTCATGCTAAAACCTAGATGTATACTCCAATATTTGTTTTATATTGGAATACTTTGTAAATTTGATTGTAATTACAGAATATATTTTGTTTATTGTAATTACATCAGAGTTTATTTTTTAATTTTTGCTGTTAAGTTTTCAAATTAATACATGCCTTTATTAAGAAAACAACAGTAAGTTGAGAGACAGTTTGAGATTACAAAGTAGGAACTGGTTGTTTAAATTATTCTTGTTTCAGAAAAAAAGTAATATTTTTCTCCACAACTGTATGAAATATTTTAATGCAATTTCATTGCTCTTTAAAAATATTCTGTTATTTGAATCAATAAGTGCAATCTGAGAATTACTGCAATAAAATTAATAGACAAAGTCTAGATTGGTTCTGTAGACAGGTCCTCGAGATTACTCTGGTATTCAAAATTGTATTACTTATGTGTTTATACATAGCAAATTACCAAAAGTTAAAAAACAACATAACAACATGTACAAATTACTTCCCAATTTTGGTGCTGCAAGATATTAAGCAAAGCCTCATTTGTCCCCTTCATTCAGGAATTCTGGCAATTTCTTTATATATTTCTATTTATCTAAAATATATTATTTATTATTTCTGAAGTGTTTCTTGGTTAAGCAGTTTATGCCTACAATCATGATCAATGTCATCCCTTGCAACATTCTTGCCCATGCCTCCCAAACCACTTCTTTCCTCATTTTTCTTTATTTTGGGGTGATATGAATATTTTTATTGCTTCTTTCCCCCTTTTCCTTTCAAACTCATATTCCTGGTGGTTGAATTCCTTCACTTATCATGGATGATTGAGATCCCAAATTTTTGTTATTATTCCTCAGAACTTGGATACTTCATCCAATCTCTATCACATGGAAACATATTTTCAAGACCAAAACACGAATATAACTAAACACTGTGAGGGTTATACTACTTCTTTCAAAAGGTCTCTTCATTAAAGTCTTCCAAGGTAATCATTCCTATAACTAATACAGTTAAATGGAAAACAAAGTTTTTTTAATATTTTTTATTGTAATTAATAAAAGGGTTACATGATATTTGCCAGATAGAAGGTGCATTAATTCACATATATTGATAACCTTTCACATGTCTTGGTCCCCATTACCCTCCCCCCCACCCCCACACCTCATCTTGTTTTCTCCTCTTCCCTATCCAATTTCAAATAACCAAATACAAATATATCCAATATATCAGATAACAAAGTGAGATACTGTAACAATATGAGATACCCAAGGGAGAGCAAAGGAAATGAGGGATAACATAGTACATTAAGGACAACAATCATTCATTATATGGCTTTTGTTTCGATATCCTGGAGGTCTTTTCAATTAGCTTCATACTATATGGCCTTATGTATCAAGGTTTTGCTCTATTGCAAATCTCTGCTAGGAGAGCCCAAGGTTTCTACTGATTATGACAAATGAGGGAAACCATTGAGCCTCAGTTCCTTTGAGTCTGGCTTACTTCACTTAATATGATTTTTTCTAAGACTTTCCATTTCCTAACAAATGGGGCAATGTCGTTTTTTCTGACAGCATCATAGAATTCCATTGTGTACAAATACCACAACTTGTTGATCCACTCATCAACATTTGCAAAATTAATTATGTCACATAACAGTATTTCTTTTCTTTTTTTTTGCCACTCTTGGGGCTTGAACTCAGGGACTGAGCACTGTCCTTGGGCTTTCTCCAGGCTAGACTTCTAACGCTTGAAACACAACACCACTTCCAGCCTTTTCTGTATATGTGGTACCAAGGAACTGAACTCAGGACTTCATGCAGGGTAGGCAAGCACTATACTATTAGGCAAAATAGTATTTCTTTTAACACCAGCTAAGAGAAATGAAAACAATCTGTTCCAATATTCTATATGAAAACTATTTAAAAAAAAGAAAATTATTGTATCATCCATTATTGAAAAAGTTGAACATTTCATTATATATTGATTTACATAAACAATTTGTGCAAAAGAATATTCACATGTACTTAGACTTAGAGAAAAAAGCCAACCATGTGAATCTGTAGCTGCTGGTAGTAGTAAGCTAAGCTTGATGTTATCACCACCTACAAAAGTTCACTTTCTTGTTCCTTGAATTTTTCCTGGATTTAACACCCCCAAAAAAATTTAATATAGAATATTATTAAGTACTCAGTTTGTAATGTGCTACATTAGAAGTATTCTCATATTTTACAATTTAATTATCACAGGAACTTATAAGCATGATTTATCTATGAAAATACTTATGATTTTAACAAATTCCTTAAGGAAAGTAAGTTTGCATGTTTCCTTCACTTAAATGAGGTAGTATTTCATCCATAATTGGAATGACAGTTTCTATTCTGTACTTCAGTTTTTACTTTTCAAGAATAAACTGAAGGGGGATTTCATTATATAATTTTAATTTTACATATTTCAAATTATGCAACATCCTCCTTGGTAGAAATTCTTTGAAATGCTTTAAAGACATTTTTGAAATTCTTTAAAGAAAATGTAATCATCAAAACCAGTAGTTGAATAGGTTTTAAGCACACATACTTTTGAGACAGTGTAAATATGAATAATTCTTTTAGTCCTATCTAGCTGTTAATAAACCCCCAAGCTACCCATTAAAGTGTCATCAAGAATACTCACACAAATTATTTAGTATGCACAAACCTGTACTAGGACATACAGTAAGCACTTGTCATCACTATTATTTTTCTGTGATTACAACATTTTTATCAGAACAAAATAAAATATGTATTAGAAAAAAACAAAAAACAAGCAAATATATTTAAATTAATTTTACTTATTAACATGGAAAACAAATCTTCTATTTTATATTGAAGAAGGGTCTGCAAATTTTCAGACTTTACATCCAAACTTTTGATAATTTGTGAGGTAATTACAGAATGACATACATGTTTCTTGAGTAGGATTTGTGCTACTGCTCTATGGCAACTCATTGTTCAGAAATGGCACACTCATAACTACCATTCTTGGTTTTTGTCTTCTCTTTCTTTCTGTAATTTTTTTGCCAGTTCTGGACCTTGAAGTCAGGGCCTGAGAACCGTCCTTGGCCTTTCTCAAAGCTAGCACTCTACATATGTGTCACAGGACCATTTTTATTTTTTATCTATGTATGTGACATTAAAGATTCAAACCCTGGTCTTCTTGTATGATAGCCAAGCACTCTACCACTAGGCTAAACTCCCAGATCCCTTCTTTTTCTTTTCTGCTTTTAAATTATATTTTATTGTAGGGTCATGTGTACAGAGGGGTTGAAGTTACATTGGTCAGGTAATGGGTACATTATTTCTCAAAACTTCTCATATTTTTGTCCCTGTTTCCTTCCCTTCCCTTTTTCAAACAAACAAACAAGCATATATACATTATTCCAGGTAACAAAGTTAGATACAGTAACAACATGAGATAAACCGTAAGTGGAAAAAAAGAAAAGAAATAACTTTACATAGTACATTATAACAACAATTACAAAGATAAAACACTTTTTTCATAACCTAGAGTTCATTTTGTTTAGTCTCAGCCTGTATGAAACTACATAGCATTTGAGATATTGTAATCCTCTGTACATAGCATTTGAGATATTGTAATCCTCTGCTAGGAGAGTTCTAGATGTGTCTATTTATTAGAAATGAGGGAAACCATGGTAGCCTATGTTCTTTTGGGTCTGGTTTACTTCACTTAATATGATTTTTTCCAAGTCTTTCCAAATGGGGCAATGTGATTCTTTCTGATGGCAGCATAGAATTCTGCTCATAAATACAACATCCTCTTGATCCAATCCTCTTCTGAGGCACATCTGGGTTGGTTCCATATTTTCACTATGGTAAATAGTGCTGCAATGAACATCATTGTGCTAGTGGCTTTAGTATGTCCTTGTTTCTGGATGATTGGGTAAATTCCAGGGAGTGGAATTGCAGGGTCATAGGAGAGTTCTATTTTAGTATTTGGAGAATTTGTCAGACTGCTTTCCGGAGTAGTTGAATGAGTTTACACTCCCACCAACAGTAGTAGCGATCCCTCCTGGCCACATCCCTGCCAGCTTCTGTTGTTATTAGATTTCTTGATAATGATCATTCTAATTGGAGTGACGTGGAATCTCAAAGTTGTTTTGATTTGCATTTCTTTCAGGGCCAGAGATGTCGAGCATTTCTTCATGTGTCTATAGGACATTCTTAGATTCCTGCCCCATTCTCAATGCTTCCATTAGTTCTTCGAAACAAACACTCTTGCTTTGAAAGAAATTATACAGTACAATATTTTGATGCTCCAATTTTAATACCCTTAGTTTTTATTTTTGTTTTGAATTTGATTTTATTTCATTGTAAAGTTGATGTGCATAGCATTTACAATTACGTAAGTAAGGTACTTAGTACTCTTCTTATCTCACATTGTTACTCTCTCTCTTATTTTTCTCCAACTTTCCTTCCAACCCCTGACTCCTTCACCTCTCAAGCTGTAGAGTTCATTTCCAGCCTAGCATCCTGTGAGTATCACTATTGCATTGGTTTATCCTTTGTCCTTTTTTTCACCATTTTGTGATTCCCCCCTCCCTTCTCCAAATCAGATGCAATTAATTTTCTAATTAAAATTAACCATACATTTTATAATGGTAATTAGGGCATTGAAATCACTAATGTTTCTTATTCTTTTGCCTTACTTTCTATAATTTATAAATGACTTGATTACGGTCTTTAAAGTTGCTTCTCTATATATGTCATTCCAATTTTATATTAACATTTCAAAATTTATTACAGCATATTTTCTTCATATAAGATTCCATATTTTATATTTTGATATTCATTTTACATCTTAAAATATGAATTAGGGTCTTGTAAATGAAAGCAAAGTTTTTACAATCTCAGAATCTTTAATATATAATAAAGTAGTTCCAGGTGTTCTGATAAGCCTTGTATTTCTATGCATTTCAATGTGTTTTGCCAAATAATAGATTATAAATTAATGCCACATTAGTTTCTCCTCTTTTGTATTTTCCTAGATTACTCTAATGGTAGAATTAAAATTTGGAATTTCAACACTTATCTTTTAATCTCATTGTATATATTATAATTGTGTCTTCATGCAGAATCCATCTCTATAAGTCTGAACTCCAATTGTTCCATGACCTCCTTAATAATCTTCAGTAGGCCACATACTGATGGATATGAGGATCAAGTTTTGAAGTCTGTTGACACTGATAAATACAAAATATTCTCTCTATCATTAACTAGCAAAAAATGTTTAAGTGGAAATACTACTTAATAGTTAGGAGGACCCAGCCTTGAGAGAAATATTTAGGTAATAACATATGGCTTTGAGTTCAAGCTTTCAAGCTCCAGTATCAGCACACTATAAATAAACAAATGTTTCAACAGAACTAGGATTCCTGAAGAGTTGACTAACTGTATTTCTCTCCATTCTAACCCTAAGTTAAATCAATGAAAAATACACATGAAAAGGGCTTAGTATTAAATGTAAAAGCTAGAAGAGAGAAAATAAACCTTGGATTTATGAAACTCAAAGAAAGATAAATTTTCTGTTACTTTTTGTGTCATATGAAGACAGTGCTAAGAAATCTAGAAACCTGGAAATGCGCAATAGGTTTAGGGGAGGAAAAAAAAAGTAAATTCCCACAAAGAATTCACTCATGACGACAAACATGGGAAAGCAGAGTTTCCAAGTTAGAAATTATACAAAATTACTCTTCTATACTAAAAATAACATAAAATAGAAGTAAGATTTCACTTCTAATTATGATCCTAATTATATGAAAGGGTAATGAAGAGTCTAATATTCCTGAGGATTTCTGTTGATGAGGGTTCAAAATAATCACCCTGTGGAATTTTCCTATTTATCGCTAGTGAGACCTAACTTATCATGTATATCAGTATATCACTGTATATCTGTTACCAGCACCAGAATCCACTCCCCCAAACTAAGGAGCCACTCACCATTCCTTTGTGTTGAGATAAACGCTAAGGGTTCCAGTGTAAAAGAAACCATATATATCCCCCGATTCTGTACAGACAAATGGACAATTTCTCCTCAGTCATGATGGTGTCCCTAAGAATGTCATCATGGGACTCTTAATCCCAATTCATTCTTAAAAAGGCCAGAGAACTTTCCTACTAGTTATCAACAGCATGAGAGGAAAGCTGGACTTTATGATTGAGGGACAATGAGAATTAACTATTTCCACATTTTCTTTGAGGCAAAAAATATAAAATAAAACAAAAACAAACAAATAAAAAACAAGGCAATCCTTACTTAAATGAGAAAAGACATGGAGAAGATGCCAGTGATGTGATGACCTAGAAGTCACAGATGTTCACATTAGAAACCGTGAAGACAAGGGAACTGATACTGTTTTATCAATCCAGAAATAGAACTGTCAACAAAACGTTCAATATCTATAGGATATTATCTTTCAGTAGGAATGGGCCAGTCATAATATTTTGGGACAGCCAAAATATTATGGACTAGAATTTGTCAACAACAAATCTCTAAAGAAATATATAAAGGGCATTGTTTAAGCAGAAATGAAGAAAATTAATGAAGAGCAAATTTATACACCAAAAAGAAGAAAGAACAGAAGAGTGAGTAACTAAATGTGTGCGCAGTAAGTAAACAGAATTTCTTTATACTTTAGTGTTTGTAAATTATGCTGGACACATAAAAACAGTTCCAATATTGTTCTTACTGTATATAAGGAATTATTTAACATAATTATGTCATAAATGAGTGAGATAAAATATGTTGCCCTACTTTGTTTTATGTGTTAAGAACACAACAATTTGGATAAGTTTACTGAACAGATTTTTATTTGGCTAATGGTCTTCAGGTCCAAATTCAACCAATCACTTACTGTTTACCACACAGTGAAATATAGGGAGTGCACGTATGTATGTAAGTGTGTCTTCAATGTTTCTTTCTTCCCTCATGAAAAACACCAGGATATGATCATAGAAACTTCATTTTATGACTATATCTAATCCTAAGCAGCTAACAAGAGTATCATATTATCTCTACATTATTATATATTATAATGTATAATATAGACATATTATCTTTTTAAATAAATATGAATATCATGGACTTACAAGTCTGCAAACAATATACAACTATATTCTCAAAAATAAAAATGTAACCAAGCAAGAATGAGGCCCTGAGTTCAAATGCCAGGACATTAAATAAATAATAAATAAATAAACAATTAATATAACATTCTAAAAAGTTCCAGCAAATCATAGTAAGGCAAAAAAGATGAATGAGGAAAATATAAAATAACACTGAATATAAGTAAATGATAAATTTTAGCCTTGACCTATCAGTAGTTATATTAAAAATGATTTAAACAAAATTTTTTCAATGATGATCAAAATGCTACAGTAATTTCCTCCTATGCATTTATCAAGCACTTAAAGGATTAAATCAAAGGCAGGGAAATTACAGCCTCAGGTAAAATGAATTTAATTGTTATTTTGTTACTACTTGCTAACAAGGACTTCTAGATTTTTAAATGATTGAATAATATCAAAAACTGAATGCGATTTCATAACAAAATTAACATTTCAAAACTCATAATTAAAATAATATTTGAATATGTTTAGTTTTCATATTGCCAATGACTATTACATTATAAAATCTCTTGAACAACAAAATGCTTATTATCTACCCTGTGCCCAGAATATTTCTGGCCAGTGTTTATCATGCACTTAAATGCATGTTCACTTACACTCTCTTGTGAATTCCTCACTATCATAATGCTACACACATTGCATTTCTGTGCTTCAGTTACACTCATGTCTAGGCATTAGAATTTACATCAAAAAAGTCTAATTTTATATTGAAAATTAAGAGGTTGTCACTGTGACTTGTAACAATACTAGAATGGAGTCATTGTTCTGAATGGCTAAACTGTTGACATGGAATAATGCTTGTATTCTGTCAAAAATAATTGAGAAAGTCATTCAAAATACTTTCTAACTTATTCTGAAAATTATAACACTTATTTAAGTATAATGAACCCATCAGTATTCATACATGAGTAAAAAGTTTATAAATTTGCTTGCTTTTGTACTTATATGAGAATATGGTGGCCAAGACATAGTCCATACTCAGTGAATAACTTACTCCATAAATGAGTAATGAGATTAAATGGCCAGTTGTATGGCTTTTCAGTAAACATTCAAAATAGAATTCATAACTCAGAAATATCTTCCACATATTACCAAATATGCAATCTATGGATGTTAGCCTGCCAATCTTTACTCTCACCATTTTAAGCAGATGTGATAGGATTATTGAGTAACTTATAATATTTTGTGTACAATTAGTTCTTAGAATTATTGAAGTATTTGGAACAACCAACTGAGTCATTTTCATTGAAAATTAACACAATCATAGAAATAATTTTGAGGAGGTGGGAGTATAGCCTTGTGGTAGAGTGCTCGCCTAGCATGCAGGAAGCCTGGGGTTCGATTTCTTGCTACCACATACACAGAAAAGACCAGAAGTGGCACTGTGTCTCAGAAGGCAGAACTCTAGCATTGAGCAAAAGGTATCCAAGGACAGTGGCCAGTGGCCTGAGTTCAAGGCCGAGGACTGCCAAAAAGAAAAAGAAAAAGAAAGAAAAGAAGAAATGTTTGGTATAAATTCACACATAATATTTCTTTTCTAAATACTAAGAATTGTTTTTTTTTAGCATTCATCTAAGAATATTTTGAACTGTTTTAAAAGAAAATCTGGACATGTAAACTAGGTGTATCAAAATTGTATTTATTCACAGAGAATTTTCACTCTTTTTGAAATTTGTATTTACTATTTCACATAGAAAAAATCAATCAAGAAAAGAAAAATAAAATTGCTGGCAGTGTGGCTTAGTGGTAAAGTGATTGCATAGCATGCATAAAACCCTGGGTTTCATTCCTTGGTATCAAACACAGAAAAATCCAGAAGTGAAACTGTGGCTCAAGTGGCAGAGCACTGCTCTTGAGAAGAGAAAGTTTAATAACAATACTCAGGCCCTGAGTTCAAGCCCCAGGACTGGAAAAAAAAAAAAGAAGACATGGCTGGGAGTTTGTCTTAGTGGTAAAGTGCTTGCCTACCATGCACAAAGACCCGGATTCAATTCCTTGGTACCACATACATAGAAAAAAGCCAGAAGTGGTGCTGAAGTGGTAGTGTTCTCGCCTTTAGAAAGTCCAAGGACAGTGCTTAGGCCCTGAGCCCAAGCCCAGGACTGGCAAAAACAAAAACAAAATTTCTTCCAAATTTTTTAACTGTAACATACCTTTTGACAAAATAAATATTAAGCATAAGGTTAGATTTTCCCAGGATGTAATTCTTCAGATATATTTTAGGAAGCATAATTTAATTATACAGCCAAAATATCTTGGACTATAGAACCAAAATTGATTTCTTCTTTAGAGTGTTTGATTATAATTCTGTATGTAGTCAAATAAAAACAAAGACTAACTTTACACTAATATTCCTATATAAGCTACATATAATGTAAATATTAAGAACAAACTCAAAATCTGTTTGAAAAGAAATCCAATGCCTAAACCGTGCATGTCTAAATATTTATGTAATAGAGACACATTTTACAAGGTACAATAGCTTATTCCCAGGAAAATCATTATGTTGGAAGGAATAGTGCTTACATAATTTAAAATGCCATGTTGCTAACTTCAGTTCAAACTCATACTCAAAGTCTTCTATTGTATTAGAACAAGGAAAGATAAATTACAGGCAGATTGGAAAGGACAAATTAATCTGCCTTTATTCACAGATGCTGTGTCCATGAAGAAAATCACAATCCACACAAAATTACACAAAAGCAAAAAGAGCATGCTGAATTGATTAGAGGATACAGAACATGGGAGGTTATTCAAATCAATATAGAGTCAATAGTCAACTGCCCTTTAATTTACCATGAATCAAAATTAAAATTTCTGAACCTTGGTAAAATTATCTTATGAAAGGGGAAATCTCAAAAAAAGGTAATGAGATCTAGTGACACAGAAAGTGAATTTTATAAAGTTGTATTTATTGATGTATATTTTTTTCTTTTTGATATGTATTTTAATTATAATTAATAGAAGGGCTACATTACATTCGACAGAAAGAAGGTGCATTATTTAATAATTATTGCTACACCTTCTCATGTTTTTGTCCCTATTTCCCTCCTCCACATCCTCTCCTCATCTTGTTTTCCCCCTTCCCTATCCTATTTCAAATAAACAAATAAACATATATAATTAGATAACAAGATAAGATACTGTAACAATATGAAATAACCAAGGACAACAAAAGAGATGAGAAATAACATAGTATATTAAGAACAACATTCACACATTACATGGCTCTTGTTTCTATATCTTGAGGGTCCGTTCATTTAGTCTCATATAGATGTATATTTTATGATAAAATGCCTTTTCACAAATAAATATGCTAATATAAAGTTAAAATATACTTCATGGAGCCGGGAGTTTGGCCTAATGGTAGAGTGCTTTCCTAGCATGCACCAAGACCCGGGTTCAATTCCTCGGTACCACATGCATAGAAAAAACGCCAGAAGTGTTGCTGTGACTCAAGTAGTAGAGTTCTAGCTTTGAGAAAGTCCAAGGACAGTGCTCAGGCCCTGAGCTCAAGGCCAAGGACTTGAAAAAAAATATATATATACTTCATATTTTAATAGATTCACAAAAGATGTTGATAAAACTTGACATCAACATGTATGAGACCTATGTATGGTAGACCTATATTTCTCACTGTAAAATAATAAACTCAAAATGGATGGTTTTAACTTAAGTTAGAATCTGAGTCTTTGATACTAGTGGAGGAAAGAGAGTAGAAATTTCAATATCCAGGTCTAGGAAAGTTTTTCTTCATAGGAAACCAATAGCTCATGAACTAAATTAATTTTTAAGACAAATGGAAATGAATCATATAAACTGTTTTTAGGAATAAGAAGTCATATAAAAATGGTAGGCATTATGCCTAGCAAGTGCAAGGTCCATTGTTATACTCCAGTGCAGGGAAATAGGAGAGAAATATTTCATACCAAATAAGAGAAACTTGTGTCATAAAAAGACAGTCTACAGAATGTGAGAACGGTTTTCACTTGAAATTTATCGATAAGAACACTGAGATATCCAAATACAGAAATAGCTAATAAAATTAAATAATGAAAGAATAAACTGCAATCAATAAAATGACAAATGAATTGGGCTGACATTTCTCAAATGAAGAAATTCAAATGTGAATAAATATGAAAATTCGTTCATCCTGAGATGTTGAGAAAATGAAAGCCAAAAACTAAACTGAATTAAATTTTCTCATCACAATGGCTATTACCAAGAAAAAAAAAATGATATTATATGCTGGTAAAGATACAGGGGAAAGATGCTGATTATAATCAATATAAATCAATTCAGCAGCTATGGAAATTTATACAAAAGGTTTTCAAATATTAAAATGTAACTCCTACCTGACTCATATTTATTGTTCTTTATTCTATATTTCAAATGTTCAAAATCAACTTACTAGCTGTATATTCATGCATGTCACAGAACTATTCACAGTAATATAATTATAATAGCAGACCAGGTCTTATTCAGCAAATACATAGGGTAAAAAATAATTTGTACAGGCATTGAAACTAATGTTGGTGATATCAATTTCTTGGAAGATAGAAATGAGAATGGTTATTCTTTGAAGCCGGCTAGGGAAAATAGTGAGATAATATCTCAACACCAAACAACTAGATGTAGTAGTATATTCTTGTCAACCCAGTCTCCAAATAGCAAAAAGCCCTGATCAGGCTGTCCTGGACAAAACATAAAAGACCTGTTTCAAAAAGTAATCAAATCATAAAAGTTTGAGGGCATACTTCAAGTATTAAAATGCATACCTAGCAAGCACACAGCCATAAGTTCAAGTTAATATACTGCTTCAAATAAATAAAGATGTCAACATATGTTGAATTTCTTTCAGCAATTAAGAAGAATGAAGGATTGGAGGTGAAGCTTAGTTGGTAGAGTACTAGTCATATTTCCAGTCCTGGTCTCAGGCATAACAAAAAAATTAAATTGTTATTCAATAGCAAATAGATGGAACTATAGGCCTTCTATTAATAAAATAAGCTGTTACCACCCGCGGTGGCATTACCTATTTTCTCTCATTTGTGGTAGGGAGAAGAGCAAAACAAACAAAAACAAAAAAACACAAGGCCATGAAACAATAGAGCCATTGCTAGTGAAGTTGCTTAAGAGAGAGGGAGATAAAAGAGATCAATCAATAAGTAAATATGATTAAAAAAAGTAAATATGATTGTTATACATTGTAGGCACATATAGAAATATCACATTTGAACCTCTTATCAGTGTAAACATAAAAATACTATGTAACAACCAAAGTAGGCAGGTGTCTATTTTAATATATTTAATAATTTATTATCAATAAATTTAATAATGAAAATAATTATTATAATTATTTGCCAGTCTTGTGATTTAATTCAGGGCCTGGGAACTGTCCATGAACTTCTTTTTCTCAAGACTATCACTCTACCACTTGCGCCATATGGCCCTTCTGGCTTTTTTCTGTGTATGTGATACTGAGGTATCTATCGAACCCAGGGTTTCATGCATGCTAAGAAAGCTCTCTACCATTGAGCTGTGTTCCCAGGCCAATAAATTTATTTATCATTACTAATCATTGCAGTCAAATAAGATGATTTTCCCAGTTGAGTGTAAAAACTTTTTTATGTTACTATAATGAGAAATTCTTATCAGTAAAAATAGCTAACTACCAATCCATGCAAAAGAATAGATTTTAAATATACATTGTTATCATTTACAAAAGTCTACTGTAATCCCTCTATATATTACCCTGACAGTGAAATAAAATTAAAACAAATAAAATAAAAGCAGTCTAAAATTGATTGGGACTTTTTTATCATTTACAAAAGATTACAGATAAAGTATAATTATAGAAATAGAAAAAAATTATGTTGTCAGGAGAACAAAGAGAAAGAATAATTGAATAGAGCAAGAAGTAAAGTTCAGAAGCATATTTTTCAGTATGATATGTAATGGCGAATTCTTGGCATCATGAAATTGTTAAACAGAAAATGTTATATCCTAAATCATAAAATTTACTAAAATGATCATGAATTCTAAACACATAATGCAATTTTTGAAAAATAATCTTACATAATTTGGGGCCATAATTTAATTGAATTTACAATCCTCCATTGTCATCACTGCAAATGCTATATATTTTTTTTCTGTTTTAAGCAGTTTATTTATATTACTTCATTTAATCTCAGGAGGTTGGTTTTATTTTATTGTCATTTGAGAGCATAAGTTATTTACCCAGTTCAGGTGACTGGTACATGATAGGCCTAATGCAAATTCAGATATTATGGCTAATAGCGTGTCCTTTCTGCCAGAATGATATATATGCTATATATGTTCTTTCATACAACAGCAAAAATAATTTTTCATTACTGTGTTGATGAGATGTAACTACTGAAATGTAATGTACTTCTATTTACTTGCTTTTTTTTGCTTTTTTATTGTAATGTATAGAGGAGTTACAGTTATATTTGCCAGAGAGTAGGTGCATTAATTCTCACACATTGATACCCTTTCTCATGATTTGTCGCGATTTCCCTCTCCCCGCCCCTCCCAGTCATCCTGTTTCACCCCCTTCCCTTTGCTATTTCAAATAAACAAATAAACATATATACAATATGCCAGATAACAAAGTCAGATACATGAACAATATGAGATTATCCAAAGGGCAACAAAAGAGAAGAGAAATAACATAGTACATTAAGAACAACAATCACCCAAGATAAAGGTTCTGTTGGTATATCCTGGAGATCCTTTCATTTAGCCTCATCCTATATAACCTTATTTACCTAGGTTTTGCACTATTGTAATCCTCTGCTAGGAGAGTCCTAATTATTACAAATGTGGAAAACAATGTAGCCTATGTTCCTTTGCGTCTGGCTTACTTCACTTAATATTTTTTCCAAGTCTTTTCATTTGTAAATGCTATATTTACACTGTGCCTGGTCTTCTCTGTATTAAGAATCTATGAAATTATTTCAGAAAGGTGTAAGAGAGAACCTGTGATGATCTGTCAGCATCGTAGATGTAGAGCATGTAAGAATTGATAAAAAGAAATTTTACTTCGAACAATATTCTTGTACAATAGTTATGATCGTAAAGAAATACATAGTAGATATCAGGTGTCAGATTTGCAAAGTTATTTGAGAATCTATATACCACAGAGAGTGGCATATTGTTATTGTTTGAAGTTCACTCTCTATTTTGAGTTCTGTAATTGCTTTAACATGAAATTTTATTTTTTTGTCTAACCTAAAACTTGTACATGATAAGAGGGTATCATTTTATATATTGGTGCATATATAACTTATGACATGTTAAAATGTTTTCATATATTTGATCTCAAAATGTTATCATTTATTTTTAAAATATGCAGGATATTGCTGTCCCTTATGGTTATCCTTCTGTGTAACAACTTATTCATGTAAAATATACATATAACAAATAATTCTATATTTGTGTGACATTATCCCCATCCACCTTTTATTTATTTATGTATGTATTATCTTCAAGTAGTTGTTCAAGGGAATATCAGTGTAACATGATCATTTATATGTATAATACATATTATTCAGTGTGATCCCTTTTACCACTCTGTACTCTTACCTGACAATCTCCCCATCAGTCTCATCAAGTCTCTTAGTTCCATTTTCCTTTAAGTTATTTGATTTTCATCCACCTACTTTCCACTTCTCCCATCACCCTGTCCCATTAGCAGTCATTTCTGGTACACTAGATAAATTTCAACTTTATTGATTTTATTTTGTTAAACTTTCTTTCTTCAGTGTAGACTTTTACTTCCATTTACAACATACTTGCATCAATTTAGTCTTTGATGTATGCATATGACCTATATGTGCTTACATATATATGTTTGTATTTTAGATCTAATGGTAATAGTTATTTACTTTAACTTTTGGGTTATCATCCTAGATTAGTTTTATTGATGGAATAGTTTCAGCATTAGCTTTTGAATTTCTATTCACTTGGATCCTGATTATGTGATATATCGCTTTTATGGCTTCCATGTTTTATTGGTTCTGATCAAAATATAGTATGTTGTGGACCAGACTAACATTAATAATGTTATCATCAATTCACTTTGTCTACGCATTCCCTAAAGTGTGCAAACTTGATCCAACTTTCCACTGCAGTAGTCACCATCACTGCAGAAACACACTGCTATGCTTTCCTGTTAGAACAGTACATATATTCAATAGTCCAGAACGTATGTTTTTCCTTCGGCTTTCAGGAACACTTTGCTATTGAGCTGCACTCACCTCCTTTTTATTTAGATTACTTTCTAAATTACTGTTTTTCTCCAATAATTGAAATGGCAATGGCAAAGAAAGAGACAGGGGAAAACAGATTGTGATTACTATTGATCATCTCTCTCCCCTTCTTTTATTGCTGAGTATGGCAATATGAGTTGAACAATTTGTTATCAATAAGCATGTATTATCTTTCAAATATACAGCCATGATAATCTTCTAAGGCACTGTATAGTTGAGCTCTTAGTCCACAATCAGATGAATGACTAATAAAATATTTTTATTTTATAAAAACTACTATTTTTAAGTGCCAGGAGTTTGGCCTAGTGGTACAGTGCTTGTCTAGCATGCACAAAGGCCCAGGTTCAATTCCTTGATACCACATACATAGAAAAAACTGGAAACAGTGCTTTGGCAAAAAAAAAAAAAAAAAAAAAAACCTCACTATTTTATAAAAACTAGCAAATTTCATTTGAATTTTGCAAAAATAAAAGCAAAACTAAAGACACATGAGGATGAATTTAAATTCCAAGAGGTTGTGACTGAATGCTTACACCTTTGTTCCTAAAATATTTCATAGCAAATAACTTCTGTTTTAAAAATCTATTGAGTACCAGACAACACTTTATCTTAGATTGTAGCATTATGTATATTTTATTTATTTGTCCATTTTTCCCCTAAGTAAACTGTTATTTGGTCTAAAAGATTTAACTCAGCCCTTACAATTCTGCTAACAGATCATGGGACAAGAGAGACATTCCTCAATAATCATTATTCTGATTCAAATGTGCAAAGAAAGTAACTAAAAATCTACTGTATTGAATGACAATAGCATTGATTTTAATTATGTGAGTAAAATCTTAGCTGGCAGTAACTGAGTAAGAATGTTTACCTGTGCTTTTATACAGAAAATATATTATTTCATAGAAAATGAGGATCAATGAATTCAAAAGACATTATGTACATCCTAGAAGTTGATCACCCAACTAGAAATTATTTTCTGAATTTTCAATTGAATAAGTATGTGATTTTTATTATGAATAGGGAGAACCAAGATAGAAAAACTGAAGCATATATTTAAAAATTCACTCAAAAATTTTAGTATATTCAAAAAAACAATCCTATCACAATAATTGCTGATTTTCATTGGTTGATAAATCAATTTAGGTATTTTCATGTTTATTTCTGATACCCAGTGGCTATTAAAAGAAATATTATGATGTCACTTTTCTAAGTAGCTAGCTTGTGGATCAGAAAATGTTTCTAGCATAGGACATACTAAAAGAGCAGACTAAATTCAAGTAATGAACTCTCATTGAAACATGTCCATTTAGGGAAAGATTTTGTGTTAGGATATTTAGTGGCATATGACACGTTTTTTGCAAAGACTATTCAAATACAAACTAGATGAGAAATATTTGAAATAAAAGAAAGCTTTGAGGTAATGTATTATTAACTAGCATCATCAGATGGAACATTAGCAGAAACCAAATATTTGGACTCCACTAATATTTGTTCAGGCAAAACCTCCAATGAAAAGAATTGATTTCAGTCAGTCTTATAAATAGGCTGCAGAGATACTTTTTCATGAAATAAAGAACATTCCTAAAAGCACTAAAACTATGGGTTTATTCAACAAGTATTACATGGGAAATTAATATATTTATCATTTAATTTGAAAACACATTCCATATATTTATATTATACAAGTTTCCTAATATATTGCTGTGCATAGTTATAAACAAAATTTCAACATAAATTTTTCTTTGCCAGTCCTTGGCTTCAGCTCACGGTCTGAGCACTGTCCTTGGGCTTTCCTCAAGGCTAGTGTTCTACCCTAAGCAACAGCACCACTTCTGGCTTTTTTCTATGTAGGTGGTACTGAGGAATCGAACCTGCGTCTTCGTGCATGCTAGGCAAGCACTCTAACACTAGACAAAATTCCCAGCAGTCAACATAGATTTTTAAAATACTCTATTTGTTTATCCAATGTAATAGACAAATATGAACAATTTAAACTTAGTATATCATTGAAGAATGATGTTGGGATTTTGATAGGTATTGTATTGAATTTGGAGATTCTTTAGGCAATATTGCTATTTTCATGATATCACTTCCCCCAATCCAATAATGTGGAGTATCTTTCCAGTTTCTTTTGTCTTTGTCAATATCCTTCTTCATTATTTATTAGTTTATAATTTTCCTTGCAGAGGTTTTTCCCATTATTAGTTAATTAGTAGGTATTATATTCTTTGAGACTGTTGCAAATGCAGTTGATGTCCAGATTTCAGTCTCAGTCTTCTCATTGTCAGTATACAGAATAGCTGCAGGGTTTCCTGTGTATGTATGTGTGTGAGTTGATTTTATGTCCTGCTTCTTTACTGGAGTTTTTAGTTAGTTCAATTACCTGGGGGGGAGGAAACTACAGGTTCCTTTAAATAAAGAGCTTTGTCATCTACAAATTGCAATACTTTTACTTCTCTCTTCTCTATTTGAATCCCATTTATGTCTTTCTCGTACCTTGATGCTTTTGCTGCAAATTTGAGTACCATTCTAAAGAGGGATGGAAAGAAGGGACATTCTTATCTCTTTCTTGATTTTAAAGGATATGAGTTCAGTTTTTTACCATTATCATATTGACTGTAAATTTGTCATAAAAACCTTTATTATGTTGAAAAATGTTGTATGTATTCCTACCTCCCTCATAGCTTTTAGCATTACAGGACACTGTATATTTTCAATTTTTTTTTTAGATCCTGAGGTGATCATTTGATTCTTGTCTTTACTTCTATTGATATACCATATGACCTTTATTGACTTACATATAATAAGCTTCGCATCCATGGGATCAACAATATTTGATCAAAGTACATGTTATTTTGGTTGGTTGTTTTTTTCATATATTTTATTGTAATTAATAGAAGGGTTACATGATATTTGCCAGATAGATGGTGCATTAATTCCCATACATTGATACCCTTTTACATGTCTTGGTCCCCATGTCCCTCCCCCTCACCCCCACCCCTCATCTTGTTTTCCCCGTTCCCTATCCAATTTCAAATAACCAAATACAAATATATCCGATATATCAGGTAACAAAGTGAGATACTGTAACAATATGAGATAACCAAGGGACAGCAAAAGAGATGAGAGATAACATAGTACATTAAGGGCAGCAATCATTCATATCATTCATTATATGGCTTATGTTTCTATATCCTAGAGATCCTTTCATTTAGCGTCCTACTATATGGCCTTTTGTATCAAGGTTTTACTCTATTGCAAATATCTGCTAGGACAGCCCAAGGTTTCTACTGATTATAACAAATGAGGGAAAACATTGAGACTAAGTTCCTTTGAGTCTGGCTTACTTCACTTTTCTAAGTGAAGAAAGACTTTTCTAAGTGAGGAAAGACTTTTCTAAGTCTTTCCATTTCCTAACAAATGGGGCAATGTCATTCCTTCTGACAGCAGCATGGAATTCCATTGTGTACAAATGCCACATCTTGTTGATCCACTCATCAACTGAGGGACATCTGGGTTGGTTCCATGTCTTTGCTATGATAAATAGTGCTGCAATGAACATTGTTGTGTTGGTGGATTTAGTATGTCTTTGTTTCTGGATGATTGGGTAAATGCCAAGTCGTGGAATTGCTGGGTCATAGGGGAGCTCTATTTTTAGTCTTTTGAGGAACTGCCATACTGCTTTCCATAGTGGTTGAATGAGTTTGCACTCCCACCAACAGTGTAGTAGTGATCCCTCCTGGCCACATCCCCTCCAGCATCTGTTGTTATTAGTTTTCTTGATCCTGGCCATTCTAACTGGAATGAGGTGGAATCTTACAGTTGTACTGGTTTGCATTTCTTTTATGACCAGAGATGTTGAGCATTTCTTCATGTATCTATAGTCCATTTTTGTTTCTTCTTCAGAGAAGACTCTCTTTAAGTCTTTGGCCCATCTTTTAATGGAATGGTTGTTACTTTGGAGATTAGTTTTGGATTGATTCAATTTTTTGAGCTGTTGATATATTTTAGATATGAGGCCTTTGTCTCCAATTAACAGCTAGAAAATGGGAAGTGGAGCTGAAGAAGGAAATGGAAGGACTTGGAAAAAAATCGTATTAATTAATGCCAGTCCTAAAGAAGCATAGGCTCCATGGTTTCTGTGACTTGTAACTATTAGTATGCCTCTAGAATTTTCCTAGCAGAGGAGCACAATAGTTCAAAAGCTATGTGCCCAAGGCCATATAGGAAGAGGCTAAGTGAAGTGATCTCCTGGATAGGGAAACAAGACATTTATTCCTGTGGTTGTTGTTGTTTTTAATGTACTATGTGATGATATTTCTTTCTTCTTTTTTTTCTTGTTAGGTTTAACCCCTATGGTTACTCTACCTGACTTTGGTATCTGATGTGCTGTGTATGCATTTATATGTTCATTTGAAATATGGAATGGAAGGGGAAAACAAGATAATGAGACAAAGGACAAAGGGTGAACCAATTCAAGAGTGATATTCACAAGACAATATGCAGGAAAAGTAGTTTACAGCACAGGAGTGGGTGAGGAGAGGAAAAGTAAGAGAAAAACATGGGAAGAAGTAACAACGCTCAAGAAGTAATGTACCTGGGCCGGGATTTTGGCCTAGTGGTAGAGTGCTTGCCTAGCGTGCATAAAAACCTGGGTTCAATTCCTCAGTACCACATACATAGAAAAAAGCCAGAAGTGGTGCTGAGGCTCAACTGGTAGAGCTCTAGCCTTGAGAAAGTCCAGGGACAGTGCTCAGGCCCTGAGCTCAAGTCTAGGACTGGCAATAAAAAAGTAATGTACTCTACCTTAGGAAAATAACTGTAGTCCCTCTTTGCATCATTCTGTCAATAAGATAGCTTAAAAAATTTTAATTGCCATTATCACAGTTCTTTTAGATTGTTGTCAGTGAAAGATGCCATTACTTGAAGATAGATATAATATTCTGACAGATGACTATCAGTACCAACCCATAAGTGTACTGCATTAATGTTTTATTGTATGGTGTAAAGATGAAGATAGAAAGAGCAGACAGACAACAAAATGTCCTTTCTTTAGTAGTCAAGATTTGTCTTCAATTCATCACATAATTTTCTACAGTGAATAAGTTTTACTGTGCAATAGACCAACAGCTATAGATTACTTTAAATTTTATTTTTAGTAATTCATTTCTTTTTCTTTTCTCATCATTCTTACCTTGATCTTTTCCTAAACTTTAAGATGAAACTTAGAGTTGGATTTACTCCTCTATATTGATAATAAAAGCAACATTGTTAATAATAGGTGAGATAGCATTGAATATTTAAGTTATGGCCGATAATTTACTAAACATTGAACCTTTGAGTAATTAGGATAAATTGCTGGAAATAAATCTAACCACTTTGACAAAAAGTGCTTTACATGCAAAAAATGTTGTAAACAATAAATATTTTAAATTAGCATCAAACTTTCATTAAAATAATGATTTTGTTTACATTGTATATATGTTTATTTGTTTATTTGAAATAGGATGGGAAAGAGGGGAAAACAACATGAGGGGAGGGAGTGGGGGGAGGGAAATGGGGACAAAAACATGAGAAGGTTATCAATGTTTGTGAAGTAATGCACCTTCTATCTAGTGAATATAATGTAACCTTTCTGTTAATAACAATTTTTAAAACAGGGGAAGAAAAAGGCAAAATTTAAGTTCAACAAAATGAAACTCCAAGAAGCAAATACTCGAAAAGTCGTGTGGGGTCAAGAGGAAAACGGTGGACAGTAGACAAATGAAGAGAAAAATGCGGTCAAGAATCCAATGTGTATCTTTCAAAGTTAAGAAGAATGAGCAAAGGAGTGGTTAGGTGAGGGGTAGAAGGACCTAGAATGGGGGTGACATTGATCAAAATATGTTTTATTCAACCTAGGCACTGGTGGCTCTCAAGAGGCTGAGATCTGGGGATCACAGTTAGAAGACAACCTGGGCAGGGAAGTCCATGAGACTCCTGTAGCCATTAAAAACCTCGAAAAGAACCTGGCAGTGGAGCTTTAGCCTAAGCAGTAGAGAACTAGCCTTGAGCACAAAAATAAAGTAATGATTTTATATGATACTGTATATGGTAAATAAAACTTAAATTAAAAATAAAATAAGTTGACCATTTTAAAATCATTCAGTGTATACTGCAGCAGTACTAGAATTTTATGTAAAAATGGTAAGCAGAATATGCACAAGAAGGGAAATGAGGTCACACAATATCAAATAGTATATTGGTGTAAAAAAGAACGTTCTCTTAAAATTGACATTCTAAAAATCATTATAGTGTCAAACAATTAAGCTTTTGATTCTTTTTTATTTACTGTCAATAAACTTACTTCCTGATGTTCAGGATGTTCCTGATGTTTCTAAGTCTCTGGGGTAAAATTTGCACACAGAATTATTAACTTGTGGATTTATATAAAGTTACTGAATCTTCAGCATACCTTTTTGTTAAAATATTTCATCAGTGTATGAATAAGTCCACTGTGGCCAATTAGCACAACACATTGTTAGGTTGATTCCATGAAGTGATTTCTATTTGCTGGAAATATTTCACTGCCAATCACAATAGCAATGATACAAAATAAAAGACTGATGTTACCAGTTTGTTTCTTAGTAAACTAAACCAGTAGGGACTACTTTCCTTTATTATTTAAATAAATTCAAATTTACATTTACTTTTACTACAATTTCATTGTTTTCTAATTCTATTGAAGTGTCTAATCATTGAGATTTATATGTTGCTGATTTTATACTTAAGAAATGAATTAATCTATGGAGCTTTATCTTGTATGATTGTTGTTCTTAATGTTCTGTTATTTCTCTTCTCTTTTTTGCCCTTTGGTTGATCTCATATTGTTACTGTACCTGACTTTGTTACCTGGTATATTTTATATAGGTTTGTTTGCATATTTGAAATAGGAAGTGAAAGGGGTAAACAAGATGATTGGGAGGGGTGCAGGAGGGAAAGGGGGACAAAACCATTAGAAGGAGTAATAATATGTGAGAAGTAATGCACCTTCTACCTGGAGAATATAACTGTAACTCCTCTATACATTGTCCCAACAATAAAAAGGAAAAGAAAATAAAAGCAATGCATTAATTCTCTCCAAACAAAAGCTTTTCTGTTGTTTAAATAATGTGTAGCCAGTTTTTTGGCTTTATTATAATTGCCTCTAAGAGTTCCTAGGGCTTAAAATCTAAAGGACATTACGTATATAATGTTATATGTAATTTAATATATAAAATATATTATAAAATATTATGTATAGCATATAGACTCTTATTGTTGGGGTGATGTACAGAATGGTCACAGTTACATTTGTCAGGGAGTGGGTACAATTCTTCTTGAACCTTGATGCCCCTTCATATGTTTAAAGAGTCTCATCTACTACTAGACACTAAATATTCAGTGATGGCTCCAGTGGTAGAGTGCTAGCTTTGAGCCAATGAATGACAGGAATAAGAAACAAGGCCTTTCCTAGAGGTGAGCCTCAATGGGAATGTAAAGGATAAACAGGAGATGAAGGACAATGAAATGTATGAGTGTGAAAGTGAAACAATGATTACTTGTGCAATGGGTTTCAGAAGGAGGAGGAATTTACTCATATGTACGTATAGACATATCAAAATGAAACTCCACTTACAATTAATCACTGCTAACACAAATATAACAAAATAACATTTCAAGATGTAAAAACACTGGCAACAAAACATCTCACTTTAGCTAATGTAACATACAGAACACTGATAATCTAGGATATGCAGTTTTGAGTGAGATTTCTGGAAAACCCTGCCTAAGAAATCTACCTAATGTAATTCTTTCTCCAACACAGCAGCACACTGTATTTGCTCTTAGGAGCAATGTTACACAGCAAATCTGTCTTCGTCTTTCTTCTGGGATCAGTTTTGTGTGGCATGGTGCATCTATCTCCTGACAATTCTCCTCTATTTGGCCCTTGCAATTGTAAAGACTGGTCTCACCCACTCTCTCTAATGTCAGTACCAGCTCCATCAGCCAAGCCAAAGTGTGGAAATTGGCGATTGCTTTCTGACCTCTGAAGAAGTTTTCTACTTTCTTGTCCATTTTCCTTTAACAAAAAAGTAATACTATGCAAATCCAAAATTATATCATTGTATTTCTGCACAGAGGAGCGATACAGCGAAATGTGTGATATATTTCAAGAAATTCATAGAAAGTCACATAGGTTATTTCCTGTGATAAAATGCAAAATACATTATTTACTCCAAATGTAACTCATATTAAATTATACTATATTCTTTCTGGGTAATAAAAGATTTACACTACACTACATTCTCAAAAAGGTGTGATCATGTTTGCTTTCAACTTTAAATAAGCATGTATAAGTTAGAAGCAATATTCTTGTGTTGTTAACACACTATCACATGTTGACACCATAATTTAAATCTACATTTGTACTCTCTGTTGCTAAATAGAATACAATAAATACTGGTATGCTGTCTAAATACAACCACTCATAAACTAACACATTTAAGATGTTCTGAGAAGTTCAAAAACATTTCAGAAAAAAATAATTTAAGTATTGGTAAGAATACCTTCTAGCTGAAACAATATGGGGTTACAGTAAAATTTATTTAATTTTTCATGAAACTAGGAAAAATTAAGGAGTATATGATGATTTCTAAAGGAGTATATGAGAATTTGTTCTTGAATATTTGAAATCTTACAGGTGTTCTTTTTCATTTTTATGTTGGAGAATCATATTTCACTCACAGTTTTGCTATATATGAATTTTTTCATGTTTTCAATTTGTGACTTTGGAACTTATGTTTATATCCACATTACAATACGGCAACAATAATTCAGAAGGTATGTATACTATTTGAGGTTTAAAATAACTTAAAAACAATTTCTGTAAAATTCACATAAAAATAACGGTATGTATTTAGTATATGTAACATTTAAGATTAAAGTATGTATGTATAGATGAAAATGTCATATCCAGAAAGGTAATGACCTATCCATTATTTCCAATGTTTCTTTTCCCACTACGTAATCATCACTTCCATTCAAGATTCTCTTTGCATTCATTCATCAGCTCCAACTTAATAGATTATATGTTTGAGTGACTTATAATGATATATAAATATATACTATTATTTAAAATTGTATTATATTATTATAAGCTCATAACGTACAATTAAATAGCCCTATTTAATATTTACTAAAATTTAAATATTTGTATTTAATTTGTTGCTAATATTAATAATATTATGTATCATAATGTATTATATATCATATAATATGACTCTACAATTATGTAAGATATATCATACCTATGATATCTTGTATTATGTATTATATATACTTTAATCAATAGTTTATTCTTATATTAGACTTACAATATTATTAAAATGCTATTTTACTAATTAGGAATTAGTAATAAAACTTTTAAGGACTTTCTAAGCCTTATTTTATGATGAATTAAATGAAGCCCTGTATCAATAGTGATAATTGAACACAGAGTTACACAGATCATTAGAATAAGCCACTGTAAACAATGCACAAAGCTTCAATCTCCAAGGCAAATTCCTCCCTTTAGATAGTTATAAAAGTCATGCTAGAGTCATGCCAGGAGTTTGGCCTAGTGGTAGTGTGCTTGCCTAGAATGCATGAAGACCGGAGTTTGACTCATGCATACCAGATACATAGAAAAAGCCAGAAGTGATGCTGTAGTGGAGCCTTGAGAATGCCCAAGGACAGTGCTCAGGTCCTGAGTTCAAGCATCAGGACTGACAAAAAGAAAGTCACACTGGACATTTATGGAAAAAACAAAAGATAGTAATTTTCTCAAGATTTCTGTAACACATCCTTATAACTGAGCTTACCTACTAATAGATAATAACAAAATAAAACAAATTACATTCAGTGAAATATGTACTGATCATTGTCTTTTAAACTAATTTTTATATGCTTGTTTCTCTACTAAAATTTTTGAGATTCTACTCTGGCATATGGGATTTTGTCTTGCTTAATAATAAGATTAGCAGGTAGCAATGTTAGTTTGAGAATGAGATTTAATTTCCCTTTGTGAGTAATTAGCTGTTAGCATCTCAGCTCTCTTTATGAATGCAATTAACATTTCTAATTAAATATAACCCATTTCGTGTTGATGATTCTAAAGCATCGTCATAAAATATTATACTTTTTTATGGTAAACTTAAGTGAAATAATGTTTTTTTCCTTTTTACTCGGGACAAATTTACACGCATGTAAGAAACAAGTAGGAAAGATTGTAGAGTTTCTAATGATCTGGTTTCTTTCTTTAGAAAGACTTCCTATTTTCAATATGCTATTTAGAGTCTGAAATTGCAATCAGGTATTTAAAAATTTAGACAGGAACAGCTATTTGACTGCTCAGGTTGGCATTGTAAATTTATGTCACATTTACATCAAAATGATTCAACTCAAATCTGGAACATTGTGCATAAATTAGGCTAAAACTCAGATTTATATACAACACAAAGCAACACTGGAAGAAATGAAAAATCCTGCAGTGATAAATTTAATGACATTATATTAAAAATAATATTTAATTGAAGTTATTTATTGGAATTAATTTGTGGGAAAACATAAATATTCAATAGACAATTAAAAACTCTTATCCCTGAATTATCCATAAGATCACTTTTAATGGTAATTATTTACTTTAAGTGTTAATGATTCTTCATAATTCCAAAGAAATACATGATATATTACATATGGCAGCTCTATTTGATACTTAAAAAACAGCAAGTATGAAAGAACTTTAGAAATGATAATTTCTTGGGCCAGGAGTGTGACCTATTGGTAGAGTGCTTGCCTAGCATGCACGAAGACCTGTGTTCAATTCCTAGGTACCACATACATAGACAAAAGCCAGAAGTGGTGCTGTGGCTCAAGTGGTAGTGCTTTAGCCTTGAAAAAGCCCACGACCTAATGCTCAGGGCCTGAATTCAAGGCCCAGGACTGGCAAAAAGAAAAGAAAGAAAGAATAATTTTTTGAAAAATATTGGTCTTTTGTTGGTTGTGTATATTGTTTTGCTAAAGTAAGGAAAGACATTTATTCATTAAACTGTAATTTATGATGGTAATATCTATTAAAACAAGCTCAAGCATTCTGTTTCCTCATCCTCTTCCCTTCCCTCCACCCTCAGTTTCGACCTCCTTGCTGTCCCCCTCTCTGTCCTCCTCATCCCCTCTTCTTTCCTCCTCCTAATGGAAATAAGACTCTTTTTGCCTGGTATAGCTTCAAATTTCTAACCTCAGATCTCAGAGATGAGACAAATTAAGGCTCACAGATGTTTATACCAGTACAATGTACAAATGGCTGTTAGAAATTTGCATTGGCTTTTTAACAGATTCATCTAACTTTAATTTACGGAGCATATACACTTAACAGGAAGTGTTTAGCTTTTAATAGAAATGTGTTAATGACTTAAATTACCATGAAATATTTGTGCCTAATATGTAATCTATAATAAGGTTAAGAAAAAGTACTGAAACATCACCTTTATATTTCCTGAGGTTCTAAAAGAAAAAAGAAAGTAAATGCAGTATGAGATTCAATAATGCTCAGTAATAATCACAGCCCTTGCAAAAATAATTGTCAAGGTATGGTATAGTCAGTTAAATCATATAACTGTCTTAATTTCATTTCTTAGTAATTTACTGTCAATGTTCAAAGTATCTTCCAAGATCAGTTACAGGAATGAGGTACCAAATAGATATAAATTGTGATCTGATTTTTTTTTTTTTTGGTCAGTCCTGAGCTTGAGATCAGGGCCTGAGCACAGTCCTTGGACTTTCTCAAGGCTAGAACTCTACCACTTGAACCTCAGCACCACTTCCAGCTTTTTTCTATGTATGTGGTACCAAGGAATCGAACCCGGGTCTTTGTGCATGTGAGGCAAGCACTTTAACCACTAGGCCAAACTCCCAGCCCCAGTGATCTGATTTTTAAAATTGTGTCATGACATATTGTCAGATATTTTATAAAGTGTATGAAGATTCAGAGAAAGGACAGTATCAAAATTGTTTTTTTATTTTTCTTCATATATTTAAAAATCTATACATTTGTTTTTCTGCACTCCCTATCCAATTTCAAATAACCAAATACAAATATATCCGATATATCAGGTAACAAAGTGAAATACTGTAACAATATGAGATAACAAAGGGACAGCAAAAGAGATGAGCGGTAACATACTACCTTAAGAACAACAATCATTCATTATATGGCTTATGTTTCTATATCCTAGAGAACCTTGCATTTAGAGTACTACTATATGGCCTTTTGTATCAAGGTTTTTCTCTATTGCAAATCTCTGCTAGGAGAGCCCAAGGTTTCTATTGATTATGACAAATGAGGGAAAACATTGAGCCTAAGCTCCTTTGAGTCGGGCTCACTTCACTTAATATGATCTTTTCTAAGTCTTTCCATTTCCTAACAAATGGGGCAATGTCATTCTTTCTGACAGCAGCATAGAATTCCATTGTGTACAAATACCACAACTTGTTGTTGATCCACTCATCAACTGAGGGACATCTGGGTTGGTTCCATATCTTTGCTATGATAAATAGTGCTGCAATGAACATTGTTGTGCTGGTGGATTTAGTATGTCTTTGTTTCTGGATGATTGGGTAAATGCCAAGTAGTAGAATTGCTGGGTCATAGGGGAGCTCTAAGTTTAGTCTTTTGAGGAACTGCCATACTGCTTTCCATAGTGGTTGAATGAGTTTGCACTCCCACCAACAGTGTAGTAGTGATCCCTCCTGGCCACATCCCCTCCAGCATCTGTTGTTACTAGTTTTCTTGATCCTGGCCATTCTAACTGGAGTGAAGTGGAATCTTAGAGTTGTTTTGATTTGCATTTCTTTTATGATCAGAGATGTTGAGCATTTCTTCATGTGTCTATAGGCCATTTTTGTTTATTCTTCAGAGAAGACTCTCTTTAAGTCTTTGGCCCATCTTTTAATGGAATGGTTGTTACTTTGGAGATTAGTTTTGGATTGATTCAATTTTTTGAGCTGTTGATATATTTTAGATATGAGGCCTTTGTTGTATGGTTGGTGAAGATCTTGTCCCACTCTGTAGGCTTCCTAATTAGTTTACTAGCTATGTCCTTTGCCGTACAAAAGCTCTTCACTGGAACTGAGATTATTTTATTTATTTATTTATTTATTTATTTTTGTTTTTGTGGTGGAGTTAATTCTAGTACAGGGTGACAAAGAAGGATCCAATTTTAGTTTTCTGCATGTGCTTAACCAGTTCTGCCTGCACCACTTGTTGAAGAGGCTATCTTTCTTCCATTCTATTTTTTTGACTCCCTTGTCAATAATTAGATGGCCATAGGTCTATCGTTTAATTTTTAGGTCTTCAGTTCTATTCCATTGGTCTTCAGGCCTGTTCTTGTGCCAGTACCAACCTGTTTTGATAGTTGTAGCTCTGTAATAGAGTATAAAGTTTGGTATTGAAATTCCTCCTGCGCTGTTCTTTCTGCTAAGAAGTGTTTTTGCTATACGGGGTCTTTTATTATTCCATATGAAATTTTGGATTGCCTCTTCTATTTATTTTAACAAGATGAGGGGTGGGGATGGGGAAAGGGAAATGGGGACCAAGACATATGAAAGGGTATCAATGTATGGGAATTAATGCACCATCTATCTGGCAAATATCATGTAATCCTTATATTAATTACAATAAAAATATATGAAAAAAATTATACATTTTTTCTTAAAGTTTGAAGCCAAAATTGACCTTTAATTTTATCAAATAATTATTGAGTATTAAGCAGGTACTGGAAATGGTATGAGCCATAAAATGGGACCTTGATTGAGGATATATTATATTTCCACAAATATGAAGTGTAGAGTTGTTGACAGAATGGATTATTTGAAAGAGGAAGATTATATTGTTCAAATTACTTAAAAATATTGTTCAAAATTGTACTTAAAAATAGGAATATGATAGCTTTAGGTTTCAAAATTGGTCAGATACATTATATGAGTCTAATTGAATTGTTAATAATTTATGGAATGACATCATGGATTAGAGTTGAGCAGTCAGGAGGCTGAGATCTGAGGATTGCTTTTTGAAGCCTGGTGATTCGTATCTCTAATTAATCACAGAAAAAGCAGAAAGTAGTGTCATTGCTTAAGTCTAAGAGTACTAGCCTTGAGCAAAAGGAGTTTAGGGATAGTTCCTAGACCCTCAGTTCAAGTTCAAGGCTAAGTAGTAAGCACTGTAAAATTAGATACACAAAAAATTGAAAAAATCAGGGCCAGGAGCTTGGCCTATTGTTAGAATGCTTGCCTAGCATGCACAAAGACCTAGGTTCGATTCCTTGGTACCACATACATAGAAAAATAAAGCTGGAAGTATTGCAGAGGCTCAAATGGTAGAGCTCTGGCTTTAAGAAAGTCCAAGGACAGTGCTCAAGCCCTGAGCTCAAGCCCAGAATTGGCAAAAATAAATAAATAAATAAATAAATGTTTTTTGGGGCTATAAAAATGTCCCAGGAAAGGAGTATCTTGTTGGGTAGTAGTAGCAGCATTTATGTTGCACCTAGTTAAGGAAGAATTAGAAAAAGCCAACCTAAAAAAGTTACCTTTCCTTGAGAGTACCAAATTCTAGACTTTCAAAGCAATAGTGAACTTAGTCATGAACTTGTCTTCCTTCTGAGCTGGTTGTTATAATTGTTTTCTGGAGTAGAAGGTGAATAGATTTTCTGAAATTAAATTATATGTTTATCAAGTAAGGTAGAGACTTTCTGATTCACATACATAAACACATTCACATACACATAGCTCTTATTTATCTTATTTATTGGAAAAAATAAATGACTTTTGCTTAGTTTGCTTAGAAAGGTTTATGAAAACCTACTTATTAGGTACTTCTACTATTGTGACATAAAATTATTTTCATAGTAGGTTTGGCTATGTTGCCAACAAATTGTGCTTTTTTGCAATTCCATAAACATGTTCCTCTCTCAGCTTATTCAATATATTGTCTCTGGCTTGTACATGATGCTATTGGTAACATTCACTGATATAGCATTCTACAGTGCATCAAGTACTTGCCGAGGTCTTTTTATTAATCAGCTCATGTAATCTTTATAATAATCCCATGATGGTTGTTTTAGAAATTAAGTTACCAGTGAGACTAGTAACTAATTTCAATGTACACTGTGTCAAAAATGCATTGAAGGATAAATCTATATGTTTATTTTCTGTTAGTGACTATTGTAATAATAATAATATCAGTTGATTAAATATGAAACCAAAGTGGATTATGTATTAGACAATTTTGCTAACATAGAAAGACAGCATCATGTAAAGAATATAACTTATATGATCCACAATTAAGGGAGCAAAATGCTCATGTAAAACTAAATATTGATCTAATGACAGAGTGGGAGAGACACTGGAACTCATAGACTCAGGCATAAACTTCTTGAACAGAGTCCCAGGGTTACAACAGATTGGAGAGGGATTCCACAAGTGGGACTTTCTTAAAACCAAAGTCTGCACGGCTGAAGATGTAGCTACTAAAACAGAAAGACAACCAACCCCCTAGAAAAGATTTTTACCAATACATACATCAGACAAAGGCTTAGTATCCAATACCTACTGGGAATTTAAGAAACTGATCCCCTGCCAAACCCAACAAACTAATCATTAAATAGACAAGGGAACTAAAGAGAGATGAGAGGAAGAGGTAAAAATGGCAAAGAAACATGAGAAAATGCTCATCATACATAGTCATAAAGAAAATGCAAATAAAAATAACCCTAAGATTACCACCTTACCCTAATCAGAATGACCAATATGCTGAATTCAGACATCAACAAATGCTGGCAGGGATGTGGAAAATCCTTCTGCAATGCTGGTGGGAATGTAAACTAGTACAAGGATTCTGAAAGGCAGTTTGGAGGTTCCTCAAAAAAAAAAAAAAAAAAAAAAAAGGAAACATAGACCTTCTCTATGATCCAGACATACCACTCCTGGGCATCTACCCTGAGCATTATAACCCAGGATATGATAAGAACACCTTCACAACCATGTTCACCTCTGCATTATTCACAATAGCCAAGCACTGGAAACCCAGGTGCCCCACTATAGATAAATGGATACAAAATTGTGGTACATATATACAATTGAATTCTACCTATCCACCAGACAAGATAATGGCATTCATTGGGTAATAGACGGAACTAGAGCAAATCATGTTGAGTGAGATAAGCCAAGAGCAAAGGAACAAAATGTGCATGGTCCCCTTGATTTGTGGATGTTAGATCAAAACAATTCAAGAGCCATGATTCGATACTCAGGTATTCCTGGTCATTTACATGAATATGGAGATATAAATACATCTATCTAGACATATGTCTATGATAGGATATATATTGACATATATTGACATATAGACATATATTGATATATAGTTCAATATGTATCTATGATATACAAAGACAGCTTAATTTCAATTATATGTTCTTAAATTTATGTTCCAGTAATTGCATGTAGAGATTTTTTAAATACATTTTTGTAGAACATAAAACTTGAAATATGATGTAAAAACAGTGTTAATAAGAATTAAAAAAATAAATATAGATCTAGTTAAATAGCTTAATTAAGAAGCAATTCTTAGGGAAGTTATGACAGCTCTGTCTCATAGTATCAACTCCACCGAGTGTCTCGTCTTTGATTTTGTTGTATCAAAGTATATTTCATTTCTAATATTTTAAACTTTATTATGATACTTTATAAACATTAGATTATTATAAATATTAGATTATTATAAACATTTATTTGTTCATCTTTTTAATTCCCAATAACATTTTAAGGTATATAATATCATTTTTGAGTTAGGTAATAACAGTGAAGTAAGTTTTAAGGACATTAATTATCTTATAGAATGGAACCCTAGTATAAATCAAATATACATTGACCTCTTCTATTATCCTTTGCCAACTATGAAAGGAACCTCTATATGCTTCTGGAGGCCTGTTTGAAAGCAGGATTAGAATATTTACTAAAATATAAATAGCTGTATTTTATTCTTCATGTTCAATGCTAAGTCACTTACAACTATAATCTTATAAATGGAAAAGCAAGGAAATAATTATATTCTATGGAAGTCTCGATCTTTACATAGGCTTATAAAAATGGGTATAGATACTTTTAAGCTCTGTCTATCTTTTATTTTTTCCCCTCAGTGCATGGGTTTTAAGCTCAGGACCACATACATGCACAGCTTGCTTGGTAGTTCAACTGGTGTTCTATCAATGGATACATGCTTTACTGCTGATTATCTTTTGTAGATATGGTCTTGTGACATAATTTTCTCAGTATAATTTATTATGATGACCTTCTAGATATCTGCCTCATATTTAAATAGATTTACAGATGTGATCCATGAGTATCTAAATTTTACTTATTTCTGAACTTCCCTAAATAAGGCATAAAATAAATTATTTTAAGATTAATATGCCTACTTACTAATGAACATTTATATAAATATTTGTGTGATGCTTTAGTATTTTATTTCTGAATTATAGCTCTACCTACTCTCCTGGTAGATACTGAATTGATAAATAGGTAAATTGGTAGAGATTAGGTCTTGGAAGTAACTTCAGTATTCCTTTCACTATCAGTATAGCATTTGTTCTATTATGCAGGGAAAAAAATGGATTGAAATGGGTCCTTGAATGAAAGACAGAGCAGAGGACATATCAAAAAGTGTTGGGCCTTCAGATACAATAATTAATTAAGCATATTATTTACCTTCTTTAAACTTAATTCTGACGAAATATTCCTCACTATTAAAAATTGTCCTTAATGTACTATGTTATTTCTCATCTCTTTGCTGTCCCTTGGTTATCTCATACTGTCATAGTATTTCACTTTGTTATCTGATACATTGGATATATGCATATTTGGTTATTTGAAATTGGATAGGAAAGGAGGGAAAACAAGATGAGAGTGAGGGTGGGGGGGAGGGAAATGGGGACCAAGACATGAGAAAGGGTATCAATGTATGTGAAGTATTGCACCTTTCATCTGGCGAATGTAATATAACCCTTCTATTAATTACAATAAAAAATATATGGAAAACAGTGCTCAGGCCCTGAGTTCAAGCCTCAGGACTGTAAAACATATTGTAATACAATCACCAATTCTTACATTGAATTTCCTTGTTGAACTTAAAATTGAATTTCTTAAAGTGGATTACATGCTTATTTAAGTTTTACTGTTTATTTCTATATTTCATACTGACTCAACTAAGAGTCACTGTTGGCCATGTGCATTCATCTATTTGCAGTTGTGTACACACAAGCAGAATACAATGTTTCTTCACTTTTGGGGGAACATGCACACTCTACAATTAACCAAACTTGTTGGATTCTCTACTTCCAATATGTGACCCAATATTTAAATTATACAAATTGTCCTTTGTAATAGTACTTTATATGTCATTAATGAGCATTTACACTGGTTGCATGGAAAAATATTGGAAGATATTAGCATTTAATAACAGTTGTCTTTCTGTCTACTAAAGAACAGGATGATTATAACTTGTGATTTCACTGAATGAGGAACTGGTGTAAAAGAGAAGAGGATATGTCCAGAAAAGACTGAGTTGTGCCATGATGTAATAAACAGAGCTAACCTGAAGTAAAGTTGAATAATGTAAATAGAAAGAGCCATAAGTCAGGAGTTGAAGAGGCTGTGGGGGGAAAATATGAGAAAACATTGAAGGGAATGTAACTTTTAGGAAAAGGAAAATATTAGAAAATGGTTTATTTGAGAAGTCTGAATTGTGTTAGTGTGTTGTACTGTCTTGTCTACCCTGAAATGATTAGAACTTTACATAGTACATTAAAAACAATAATCACAAAGACAAACATCTTGTTTCCATATCCTGGAGTTCATTTTGCTTAGCCTCATCCAATATGGCCATATAAACATAGTTTTTGAGTAACTGTGATCCTCTTCTAGGAAAATCCTAGCCTAGGTGAATGATTACAAATGAAGGAAACCAGGAACCTATGTTTCTTTGGGTCTGGTTTATTTCACTTAATATTGCATGTTGTTACTCTATCTGACTTTGGCACCTGTTATATTGTATATATGTTTATTTGAAATAAAGAAGGGAAGGGGAAAACAAGATGACTGGGAAAAAAACATGGGAAAGGTTATCAGTGTGGAAGAAGTAACGTAAGCACTACCTGACAAATGTAACAGTAACCCTTTTACATATCACCCCAAGACTAAAATACAATAAGAAAAGGTGAATTTAAACTTCTAGGACCTAGATTGTAAAAGTATATGTGTCTGTCTTATGTGTGTGTGCATGTACATATGTGTGTGTGCTTATGTAACTTTAATATTACAATCTAAAGGATACTATAGAAAGATGAATACACTGGTCCCAGACAATAAGTGATAATTGAACAATGCATCTCAGTAACAAAATAGAAACTTTATTGGACCTGATAGCATTTACTGATGAAAACATTACTTCATGCACTTCATTAAGAATATGTAGACACACTAAAAGGATAACCAAAGAAAAGCCTTATAATGAGCAAGAAAAACTCTTAGAATCTTTACAACTTACCTGTAAAGGCATTCATCCATTCAGTCATAATCAGAGTGACAGACAACTACAAATTGCTATGAGCAAAATTTCTATATTTCTACATCTAATTTCAAATTGCCATATTTGAAATCAGAAATTGCGCTCCTATATCCAAAGTGAGTGTCTATTGTATCCATGGTCATAAATGAATATTAGAAATCTGTTGCAGAAATAATTGTCTCTATTTAATACCTTTATAGGTATTATATAGTTAAAATCATCAGTGTGATAGCACTCCTTATATTTGGCTTTAATTCTTGTGGAATGCACCTAAATATTGAAAGTCAATTTGCATTCAAAACTCTAGCTATGAGAGATGCATAGGAAAATTGAATTCCAAAGTATAAAGTATAAGGAGGCACAATAAAAGAGACAGAAATAGACACAATGAACTAATAAGTCCCATTCAACCCAAATGCTGGAATTAAATTTAGAAACTGAAGATTTTGCATAGGTTTTGTGATGATTTGCTTTAACTATCAAGAGCCTATTCAATCTAAGTTTGTACTCTATCACATTAAAAGAAATACTGGCCAACCGTCTACAACAACTCATCAAAAAAATTATACACAATGATCAAACAGGATTCATCACAGGGAGGCAAAGCTGGTTCCACATACGCAAATCAATTAATATAATTCAACACACCAACAGGAGCAAGGACAAAAATCACATGATTGTCTCAATAGATGCAGAAAAGGCATTTGACAAGATCCAACACCCCTTTATGTTAAAAGCTCTGGAGAAACTAGGAATCCATGGAACATTCCTCAATATAATAAAGGCTGTGTATGACAAACCCACAGCTAGGATTATACTTAATGGCAAAAAGCTAAAGCCATTCCCTCTAAAATCAGGAATGAGACAAGGATGCCCACTCTCTCCACTCCTCTTTAACATAGTATTAGAATTCCTAGCCAGTGCAATAAAGCAAGAAGCAAGCATAAAGAGGATCCAAGTAGGGAAAAAGGAAATAAAACTTTCCCTCTTTGCAGATGACATGATTCTGTATTTAAAGAATCCTATAGACTCTTCTCCCAAGCTCCTTGAGCTGATTCAAAACTTTGGAAGAGTAGCAGGCTATAAAATTAACCCTCAAAAATCAACTGCCTTCCTCTATGCCAACAGTGAGAGGAATGAGGCAACAATCAGGAAAGCAACTCCTTTTGCAATAGCCTCAAAGAAAATAAAGTACCTAGGAATTAGCTTAAAAAAAAAAAAAGAAAAGGGGTAGGGAGAATTGGAATTTCCTTCATTTATTCAGTGCAAAAAGTACAATGCCATATAAATAAAAATAATATAAAAATGAAATAAATGAATAAAAGTGCAAGCATCAGTATCATTACAGGAAATATTCAAGATGATTTTCAGTGATGAAAGAACTCTTTTCATGTATGTGTTGTCTTCCTTTTTTCCATTTAGATGGTTAAATATCACAAATAATATGAATAGTTCACTAGTATATCAGTGAAATTTATTCAAAATATGTATTGCTGGGATCTGAACAAAAATATTATCATAGGATTAGAAAATAAGGGTACTATGCAGTTTGAGAACCGGTGCTTGATGTCCAGAAAACACACACACACACACACACAAATACAAACACACACATGCACTACAAAAATAAATACAAAAATTATTATCTTAAAAACATGATGTGTGATAAAAGTTTTCCAAATAACTTTACTTAGATGTATCCAATACTGGATATCTCAGGTAACCCAGAGCATACAATATGCTTTTTATATGTCCTAGAAAAATATATCTAATTTTAAATTGCTGAATTGACCTTATTCTTGCTCTGTGTGATTTGAATATATGCTTCATTTATTATGATATATAGTATTTTTTGTTGCTTTCTTCTAGTTGGATAGTAATATGCACCAACTTAAGGCATTTTACCCATGCTATATCTGAAAAATAGTAGAGGAAGCAATGGAAAAAGGGAAATGCTCTTTGGGCCTGTTTTATTTTCAACACAAAAGTGACATAAAAGAATAGGCTCCACGTCCTGATTTCTCAAGCACACTTTGTAGCTCTCAATCAAACAAGCAGGAATTCAGAGGCCATTCAGCGCTCCCCATTCTTTGGCAGATGCACACTTGTCTCTGTCTGGCGGACTGTACATACTGTCTGCAATACACAACTAGCTGTATAATGGCTTTTCTTGCAACCTTGGATTGTACTCTGGGCCCTGGCCACCTACACTGAGCAATAAGGGACAAAATTGAAGAAGCTTTTTAGCTTTTATAGCTTATTGATTTTTATATTTTCTGATGTATTAGAGCAATTTTTCAAAAGTATGCCCCTTACCTTGATATCTTGAGTGTGGAGAGAGGATTTCACATTTATTAACTTTGCTTTGGTTAAAAAAAAGTGTGTGCATGCGCACGCGTGTGTGTGTGTGGTGTGTGTGTGTGTGTGTGCATTTGTGTGGTCATTGTTATCTTTGAGAAATAAAAGTTTTGGCACAAAAATAATCCACACTGAGAGTAAAAATTTATAAGCTATGTACAAATGTTACATAAAAAGGAGACAATGAGTAATATACTTCCAACTAAGTAATGAGGATGATTTTAAAAGGTACAGTTTCTGGACTGCACATAAATTCTCCATTGCTCAATACGCTTCAAATAGAAAAATTCTATCGTAATGGAGGGTAGATAGTGTGACAGACACTGTTTTATCATCTCTGAGCATCCATGAGGGTATTAAGAAAGAAATACTGATACTATGTTCTCTCCACTAGGACTAATCTTTCCTCTGAACTAAGTATGAAGACAAGCATTCATGATACAGACTTTGAAATGTTATATCTTAAAATTGCAGCTACAAAACAAACCTCATGTGATATCCTCTTTTGCTGTTTCACACAAAATAATTAATGATACATTCCTATTTCTGTGCCTATTATTTATAGTGAAGTATTTCATTAGAATAACGTCAACTTTTAAAATGACTCAGAGTCAGGTTGAACTACCCTTTTCTTTTGTGGGAAAATAATTCAATGTCATTATCATTATCTTTTACACATTTAAAAACTGCTCATCAAGTATTCAAATTGAAAAGATAATTTTGACATGCCAGGAGATTTTCAGAAAATGACATTCTTCAATGGCCTTCATTATTTTGGTCTAATGATTGAAATTTAATAAATTATGTTTACTTAGGTGATTATTTTTCCTTCAAGAGGAATGGAAAGTAAAAAGGCAAGAAAATACAGTAATTATATGCAATGTAAATTATGTAAAAAGGAAAGTGTAATTTTAATGGATGGGATTGGAAAATATGGGACAAATGATGAATGTGTGATATTGATCAAGATACAATGAGCTCATAATTTACCTTGTTGCATTGAGACCCCATCATACAGTACATAAAGAAGAAATATATAGAGAATATATAGAGAAAATTGCATCAAACAGGTAGACCTGAGATAAACCAGATTACAACTTTAGTTTTTTATTTCTCATGGATATTTAATAAATATTTTCTAATAAAAGGAGGTATGAAAGATAAGCTTAAATGATGTTGTCACCTCACATATTATATGACCATAATGAATTACTAACCCCTCAGAAAACCATTTATAAATTGGGTATATGACCTTTAACAAATACAGGCTTATTTTGAGAAAAATAATAAAACTGACTTAAAACAAAGCATTCAGTTAGGGACAGAATATGTGTGAAGAATAGTACAATATTAGTGTTTTTTATCATTTCTTCTCATCGCTTATATATTCTTTTGATGAATAGCACACTGTATTTGGAAAACAAAGTTATAATTATTACATGTGAATTCAGTGATGGGATGTTCAAGTCAAAGGTTCTAAATGCATGTCCTTAAACAAAAGGGCTTAAACAAAAAGAAGTGAAATTATTTGTAGGAAAAAGAAGCAAATCAGAACTGGTTCAGTGTCTCAAGTGTTAGAGCACCAGCCTTGAGCTGAAGAGCTCATGGTCAGTACCCAGGCCCACTGTTCAAACCCAGGACAAAGACAAAATGAACAAACCAAAAAAAAAAAAAAAAAAAAGATGAGGCCAGGAGTTTGGCCTAGAGTTAGGAGTGTTTGTCTATCATGCATGAAGAGCTGAGTTCGATTTCTTGGTACCACATATATAGAAAAGGCTAGAAGTGGGGGTGTGGCTCAAGTGGTAGAGTGCTAGCCTTGAGAAAGCCCAAGACAGTGCTCAAGCTTTGACTTCAAGCCTCAGGAAGAGGAAGAAGAAGCGGGGGTAAGGGAGGAAGAGGGGAGGAGGGGGAGGAGGACAAGAGCTTAAAAGGAAAATTTGACAAAATAATTTAAACTTTCAAATTTATTATGGATTCAGAAATGCTATACTTTGAGATCTACTAGGTATGTCACTTTTTGTTTGTTTTGTCGATTGTGGGATTTGAACTTAGAGGCCCAGACTCTGTTCCTGAGCATCTTTTTGCTTTAGGATAAAGTTCAACAACCTGAGCCACAGTGACACTTCCAGTTTCCTGGTTGTTAATTGTAGGTAAGAGCATTAAAGACTTTCCTGTCCAGCAGACTTCAAAATACAGTCCTTAGATCCCAGACTTTTGAGTGACTAGAGTTACAGGAGTGAGCTGACAGTATCTGGCAACATTTTAAATATAAATAAGAAAGGAAATTCATAAATTGTTATAAGTATTTTTTATCCAATGTTGGTCTTGCTACACCATATTCCTTTCATTAAAAAGTTATTTACATTACTACTAGTACTCACTTACATTTCTGATGAAGACCAATATGCAATGTGGAATAAACCTCCTATGATTTACCCGGATGCAAGGCAGGGGTCACACATCATGCTTAGAAAGCTGATTTTCAGTGACCTGTGTGAGTGTTCTCAATAAAGCTTGGACATAAGTGGCTCCTTACATAATGTAGGGAACTTCCATATGGTCTTTACCTTCTTTCTTGTCCCAACCTCCTTTTTACCTTTGTAAGTCAAACATAAAGAACAGCCATCTATCTTAGTTTAGGAGCAGAAAAGGAAAGTGTTTTAACAGCCTTTCCTAGGAGTGCCTCCTAACAGAGTTTTGCATTCCAACTCAATATTTGTTTCTAACTGAAATTATAGTGTGATAGTAAACCTCCTTTCTCTTGATTTGGATGGTTTTTATTTCAATTTTATTTTTATTTAATTTTATTGTCAGGGTGATGTACAGAGTGGTTAAAGTTACACCAGCTAAGGTAGTGAGTACATTTTTTTTCTTGAACATTTTCACTCCCTCCCACATTTATTTTTCACTTTCCTTCCACTCCACCCTCCACCAAGGTGGTAAAGTTCATTTCTAACATTGTCTTGAATATTGATGTCACACTGGTTCACTCTGTCCTTTTTTTTGGGGGGGGGTCCATGGGGCATGAACTTGCCATGGGTGCTGTCCCTGGACTCTTCAGGTCAAGGGACAAGGCTACTGCCCTACCCTTGGACCAAGCCTCACGTCCCATTTTCCAGTGGGTAATTGGAGCTTTTGTGCCTGGGCTGGCTGTGAACCTTGATCCTCAGATCTCAGCCTCCTGAGTAGCTAGGATTACAGGCATGAGGGACTGTGCTAGGCTTCATTGTCCTTTTCTCATCATGTTATTGTCCCCCTTCCCATTCATAAGTCAAATAAATGTGTTTACAATGCACCATGTATCAAAATCAGAAACAGTGAGGAGAGGCAATAAGACATAAGAGGGAATAAGAAATTAAAGAAAAAATGAATAACTTCACATCATATATTAAAAACAGAAACCACAAATAAAATCTACTGTTTCCATAAATGGACCAAAGGAGAACATAATTGGAATTGACTGGAATGGGATTACTAGTACATTCATTGAGAATAATACGACCTTGAATAAACACTGACCTATAGTGGTACTCCAATCACCTGAATGGATTACATTTCAACTACATACTAATTCTATAGAGGATGCTTCAGCTAACACTTTTTTTTATTGTAATTAGTAAAAGGGTTACATGACATTTGCCAGATAGAAGGTGCATTAATTCACATACATTGATACCCTTTCACATGTCTTGGTACCCATTTCCCTCCCTCCCCCACACCCCCAACCCGTCTTGGTTTTCCCCCCTTCCCTAACAAATTTCAAATATCCAAATACAAATAAATTCAATATATCAGATAACAAAGTGAGATACTATACCAATATGAGATAACCAAGGGACAGCAAAGGAGATGAGAGACAACATAGTACATTAAGGACAACAATCTTTCATTATATGGCTTTTGTTTCAATATCCTGGAGGTCCTTTCAATTAGCTTCACATTATATGGCCTTATGTATCGAGATTTTGCTCTATTGCAGATCTCTGCTAGTAGAGCCCAAGGTTTCTACTGATTATGACGAATGAGGGAAACCATTGAGCCTAAGTTCCTTTGAGTCTGGCTTACTTCACTTAATATGATTTTTTCTAAGTCTTTCCATTTCCTAACAAATGGGGCAATGTCATTCTTTCTGACAGCAGCATAGAATTCCATTGTGTACAAATACCACAACTTGTTGATCTACTCATCAACTGAGGGATATCTAGGTTGGTTCCATATCTGTGCTATGGTGAATAGTGCTGCAATGAACATTGTTGTGCTAGTGGATTTGGTATGTCCTTGTTTCTGGATGGTTGGGTAAATGCCAAGTAGTGGAATTGGTGGGTCATAGGGGAGTTCTATGTTTAGCCTTTTCAGGCACTGCCATACTGCTTTCCATAGTGGTTGAATGAGTTTGCACTCCCACCAACAGTGTAGTAGTGATCCCTCCTGGCCACATCCCTTCCAGCATCTGTTGTTATTCGTTTTCCTGATCCGGGCCATTCTAACTGGAGTGAGTTGGAAACTTAGAGTTGTTTTGATTTGCATTTCTTTTATGACCAGAGATGTTGAGAACTTCTTCATGTGTCTATAGGCCATTTTTGTTTCTTCTTCAGAGAAGACTCTCCTTAAGTCTTGGGCACATTTTTTAATGGGATGGTTGTTACTTTGGAGGTTAGTTTTGGAGTGATTCAATTTTTTGAGTTGTTGATATATTTTAGATATGAGGCCTTTGTCCGTTGTTTGGTTGGTGAAGATCTTCTCCCACTCTGTAGGCTTCCTGATTAGTTTACTAGCTATGTCCTTTGCCATACAAAAGCTCTGCAGTTTAATGCAGTCCCACTTTCCAGCCTTTCTCTGATTTGTTGTGATTCTGGGTTCTTATTAAGAAAGTTTCAACCTGTGCCAAGGAGGCCTAGTGTATCTCCTATTTCTTCCTGTAAAGTTTTCAGTGTGTCAGCTTTTATCTCCAGGTATTTGATCCATTTGGAGTTAATTCTAGTGCAAGGTGACAAAGAAGGATCCAACTTTAGTTTTCTGCAGGTGCTTAACCAGTTCTGCCAGCACAATTTGTTGAAGAGGCTGTCTTTCTTCCATTCTATTTTTTTGGCTCCCTTGTCAAAGATTAGGTGGTCATAGGTCTGTGGTTTAATATCTGGGTCCTCAGTTCTATTCCATTGGTCTTCAGGCCTGTTCCTGTGCCAGTACCAAGCTGTTTTGAGAATTATAGCTCTGTAATAGAGTCTAAAGTTTGGAATTGAAATTCCTCCAGCGCTGTTCTTTCTGCTAAGAAGTGTTTTTGCTATACGGGGTCTTTTATTATTCCATAAGAAATTTTGGATTGCCTCTTCTATTTCTTTAGAGAATGACATTGGGATATTGATGGGTATTGCGTTGAATTTGTAGATAGCTCTTGGCAAAGATTGTCATTTTCACAATGTTGATTCTTCCAATCCAGGAGCATGGGAGGTTTTTCCATTTCCTTAGTTCTGCTTTAATTTCCTTTTTTAGGGTTTTAAAGTTTTCATCAAAAAGGTCCTTTAAATTCTTAGTTAAGGTAATTCCTAGGCACTTTATTTTCTTTGAGGCTATTTTGAAAGGAGTTTCTTTCCTGATTATTGCCTCGTTCCTCTCACTGTTGGCGTAAAGGAAAGCAGTTGATTTTTGAGGGTTGATTTTATAGCCTGCTACTCTTCCAAAGCTTTGAATCACCTCAATCTGCTTGGGAGTAGAGTCTATAGGATTCTTAAATACAGAATCATGTCATCTGCAAAGAGGGATAGTTTTATTTCCTCTTTCCCTACTTGGATCCCCTTTATTTATTTATTTATTTATTTATTTATTTATTTATTTATTTTTTTGCCAGTCCTGGGCTTGAGCTCAGGGACGGGGCACTGTCCTTGGACTTTCTCAAGGCTAGAGCTCTACCACTTGAGCCTCAGCACCACTTCCAGCTTTTTTCTATGTATGTGGTACCGAGGAATCAAACCCGGTCTTCATGCATGCTAGGCAAGCACTTTAACCACTCTGCCAAACTCCCGGCCCTTGGATCCCCTTTATGCTTGCTTCTTGCCTTATTGCACTGGCTAGGAATTCTAGTACTATGTTAAAGAGGAGTGGAGAGAGTGGGCATCCTTGTCTTATTCCTGATTTTAGAGGGAATGGCTTTAGATTTTCACCATTAAGTGTAATACTAGCAGTAGGTTTCTCATACACAGCCTTTATTACATTGAGGAATGTTCCATGGTTCCTAATTTCTCCAGAGCTTTTAACATAAAGGGGTGTTGGATCTTGTCAAATGCGTTTCCACGTCTATTGAGACAATCATGTGATTTTTGTCCTTGCTCCTGTTGATGTCTTGAATTATATTAATTGATTTGCGTATGTTGAACCAGCTTTGCCTCCCCGTGATGAATCCAGTTTGATCATAGTGTATAATTTTTTTGATGAGTTGTTGTAGATGGTTGGCCAGTATTTTGTTGAGAAGTTTTCAATCGATGTTCATCAAAGATATAGGTCTATAGTTCTCTTTCTTTGATGAATCTCTGTCTGGTTTGGGGATGAGGGTTATACTGGCTTCATAGAATGAGTTTGGTAAGGAACCTTCATTTTCAATTTCGTTGAAGAGCTTGAGGAGTATTGGTATGAGCTCTGCTTTGAAGACCTTATAGAATTCAGCTGTGAATCCATCTGGCCCTGGGCTTTTCTTAGGTGGAAGTTCTCTAAATGCCATTTCTATTTCAGAGCTTGAAATAGGCCTGTTGAGTTGGCTTAGTTCTTCTTGGTTCAGTGTGGGTATGTTAATATTGGCTAGGAATTCATCCATTTCATCCAAATTCTCAAATTTGTTGGCGTAAAGGTTTGAGAAGTATTCCCTCATGATACTCTGGATCTTGGTAATTTCTGTCGTGATATTACCATTTTCATCTGCGATTTTGTTTATTTCAATATGCTCTCTTCTTTTTTCGGTAAGATTTGCTAAGGGCTTGTCAATTTTGTTAATTCTTTCAAAGAACCAACTCCTTGTTTTGTTGATTCTTTCTATAGTTTTTTTGGATTCCAAATCATTTAATTCTGCTTTGATTTTAATAATTTGCTTTCTTCTACTGGGATTAGGGTTGGTTTGTTGCTCTTTTTCCAGGATCTTAAGGTGAGACATTTACTTGTTGTTTTGCAATTTTTCCAACTTGTTGTTGTAGGCACTCAGCGCTATAAATTTTCCTCTGAGTACTGCCTTTGCTGTGTCCCAAAGGAGTTGGTATTTTGTGTGCTCCTTACTGTTAAATTTCATAAACTGTTGGATTTCTGTTCTGATCTCTTCGATGACCCATTGGTGATTCAACAATGTGTTGTTCAGTCTCCATGAGTTACAGGGTTTTCCCTTATGGAGTTGTGTGTTCAGTTCCAATTTGATGCCTTTGTGGTCTGAGAGTGTGCATGGAATAATTTCAGTGTTTCTGAATCTGTCCAGGTTTGTTTTATGGCCTAAGATGTGATCTATTTTGGAAAATGTTCTGTGTGCTGCTGAGAAAAACGTATATTGTGTTGTTGCTGGGTGGAATATTCTGCAGATGTCTGTTAGATCTAGTTGGTCTATATAGTTGTTCAGTTCTAAGGTTTCTCTGTTGAGTTTTTACCTTGTTGATCTGTCCATAGGTGAGAGTGGTATGTTAAAGTCCCCGACAATCACTGTATTTTGATCTATGTATGCTTTCAGTATAAGTAAAGTTTGCTTCATGAAGTTTGGAGCTCCGGGATTGGGTGTGTAAATATTTAGGATGGTTATGTCCTTCTGGAGGAAAGATCCCTTTAGTAGTATGTAGTAATCTTCTTTGTCTTTTCTTACTAATTTTGGTTTGAAGTCTATTTTATCTGATATGAGGATGGCAACTCCAGCCTGTTTATGGGGGCCGTTAGCTTGATAGAGTTTATTCCAACCTCTCACTTTCAAAAGATGCTTGTCTTTTTGGGTAAGATGTGTCTCTTGAAGACAGCAGAACGATGGCTCTTGCTTTTTGATCCAACTAGACAGCCTATGCCGTTTAATTGGAGAGTTGAGTCCATTGATATTGAGAGATATTTATTAGGTCCTACCATTTTTAAAAGCTTTTATTTGGGCCTGTGTCTTGACCATTCTTGTGGTCCTTAGATGGTATGCTGTTTAGGTGCCATTTCTTTCCCTATATTGCATTTATTTGGGTTTTCTATTTATAGAACATCTTTGAGAATTCTCTGTAGTGTTGGTTTTGTTGCGACATATTGTTGCAGCTTTTCCCTAGAATGGAAGGTTTTTATTGTTCCCTCAGTTATGAATGAGAGCTTAGCTAGGTACAGTATTCTTGGTTGGTAGTTATTTGACTTAAGGGCATGACATATATGCTTCCAGTCACTTCTTGCTTGCATGGTCTCTGCTGAGAAATCTGGGGTTATTCTGATGAGTTTTCCTTTATAGGTTACTGAACCCTTTTCCCTGGCTGCCTTTAGGATCCTTTTTTTGGTTTCTATTGATCCAGTTCAGATTACGATGTGGCGGTGGGATGTTCTTTTCTGGTCAGGTCTGTTTGGGGTTCTAAAAGCTTCTTGTATCTGGATGGGCCTGCCCTTCTGGATATTTGGGAATTTCTCTGAGATGATTCCCTGAAGTATATTTCCAATACCATTGACCTCTTTCTCCACGCCCTCCTCAATACCAATTAGCCTTAAATTAGGCTTCCTAATTGTATCTTGGACCTCCTGAAGCGCTCTCTCATTTTTCTTAGATTTGGATTGACTCATTTTCTGTTCTTTCTCTATAATAACTAAATTATCTTCAGCCCCGAAAATTCTCTCCTCTGCATTGTCTAACCTGCTATCAAAGCTATCTACTTTATTTTTCATCTCCCTTGCTTCTATTTGCTCGTTTATTGATGCCTTGCATCTCTTGTTTTAGATCATGTATGGATTTCTTTACCTCCTTGATTTCCATTTGAGTGGTTAGCTCAGTAGCTTTATTTTCTTTGAACATTTGCTGGAGTTCGGTCACCTTTTTATTTGTGGATTCTATGAATTCATCCATCTTTCTTTGAAAAACCTTTATTATGGCCTCCTTTATGGCTTCTTCTTTTTCACTTATCACCTTGTTTATGGTTTCCTCTTGTTCAGCTATGGCTTCCTCACTTATCTCTTTCTTTCTATTTTCACATTTTTCATTAATGATGTTTATCAATTGCATTTGTACAGCCCTTGGAAGACTCTCCTCTAGGTTTGCCAGTGACTGTTCCATTGGCTGTTTACATTGGGTGAGGGGGGTGGGGGATGTTGTTTCTTGATTTGACATTTTTCTTGAGTTTCTTGTTCTGCCCATTTGAAAATGGGAGCAAGATTAATACTAAACACGATTATAGTTTTTCAGATATAACCAACCTAGACCTCTGTAGCTGTCAGACTCTAGCTGTTCACAAGTTTTGATTGGTGTTATCACTCTTTCTTTTTGTGCAGTTACTGACCAGTCTCATAATCCACTGATAAGCGATTTATATCCAAAACAATAAGCCTCTCAATCCAATCTCTATTGTCTTTGAGTCCCTCTGAGCCTAGAGAATAATTAAACACCTAGATATGCAGTGTTACTCAACAGCCATCAAGTGTAGATCCATGCAGTATATTGGTTGAAAGACGAGCAGAGGTCCAGAGATAGAAAAATAGAATGAGAGAGGTCAGGGGGTAAGTAGGTAGCGTATTTGAGTACAAAGTTTGGAAAGTATTAGAATAAACTTATGTGTTGCTGCACGACTAGCTCTTAGCCCAACCGGTGGCCTCACAGTGGACCATGGGATGGATCTGCGAGCTTCCGTCTGAGCGCGGTTGGGGGATGTTTTCCTGTGCTGCTTCTGGGGGTGGCCCCAAGCCAAGTGTCTGGGGATTGAGAGTTTCAGGGGCTCTCAGCAGGACCTGCAGGAGACCCTTCTGTTCCCAGGGGTGGGGCTCACCTGGGGATGTGGGCTCCAAGGGTGGAGCCGTGCCTTTTTGGTTCTCAGAAGGGAAGCTTGGCTGCTGGTTGGCTCTTCAGATCCCTGCTGTGTTTCCACTGCTTTGTCAGAGTCTGTGACTGTGGGGGGCCCTTTGGTACTGTCTTCCTGAGGATTCCCAGCTGGAGGACGCCCCGCTCAAGAATTGAGGGGGGACAGATGCTGGCTCCTATTTTCCTGCACCCCCTACCCACTGTTGTAAGGCAGAGTCCCAACGCCCTCCACTCTCCAGATCCAGTGGCCTGGGAGAGGAGCCTGGTGGGTGGGTGGGAGCTGGGACAGCTCTGCCTCCCCTGGTGGGGTGCTGAGTCTTAGGGTCCGCCCACTTTTCAGTCTCCAGTCAGAGGGCTGGGGGTTGAGCCCGTTGGGTGGGTGGGAGTTGGGACAGCCCCACCTCCCTTGGTGGGGTGCTGGGTCTTATGGATAGCCACCTGTCAATCTCCAGTCAATGGCCTGAGGGAGGGGGCTGTTGAGGGAAGGGACAGGATTCTAAATTCCTTGCCCGCCTGCTCCCGCCAGTCTTTCTCGGGCGGGGTATTGGGGTCTGAGTTAAGTTCTATTGCTTGGCACCTGCTCCACTTTCCCGATGTGTTTGGGAACACGCTGTATTACTCACACCTCTGTGTCCCTCTGTGGGTGCTCCACGGTGGTGGGGAGCCTTTCACTCCGCTCGGGTCTCTGCTGCTGCCTGTGTTCTGCATCTGGGTTCCGCTGCTTGCTGTTCTGATTCCGCGTCTGGGTTCTGCTGCTTCCGCCGTTTGCTGGCCTGGTTCTGTGCTAGTTTCTGCAGCCGTTGGGCTCCCAGCCTGGCGCCCTCTACTGCCTCCGGTTTTCGTGGATTAGATCCGGCGCCTGCCGCTGCTTTCCCAGAGTGGAGCTGGCACCCGCTCAAGCCGCTTTTCACGGCTTGGTCTGGTGCCAGCTGCCGCTTTTTGCGACTTTCCGTGGCTTTCAGGGCTTGGATCCGGCGGCAAGGGGTGGGGGAGGGGTCTTCGCGTTCCGAATTCTTTGAGAAAGTTGGATGTGAGCTTTATCTGGATTTCTTTTCCGGTTTGAGTCCTTCTCCGTTGCTTTTTGAGTTTGTTGTTGTGGATTTCTTTAGGTAGTTGGCGCGTGGGACTGCCTGGTTCTCTCTTTTTGTCAGAGAGAGCTAGGCAGCGTCTCTATTGTCTTGGCGCCATCTTCCTTCCCCCCCAGCTAAAACTTTTTTTATGGCTCACTTGTAGTCCTTACATCACTGATTTTCACATATCCTCCAGCTCACACTGGCTTTGAACCAGGATCCTCAGAGCTCAGTCTCCTAAGTAGCTAGGATTACATGCAGGAAGCACAGGTCCCTGGCCTCTTTTCCTTTTCTTAAGAAAGTATTTTATAAAGATATCATACAAATTGTGATCTAAGCCATAGTGTACTTTGGAGTGCAAAAGTTCACCAGATTATATGTCAATAATGACTATGATTGTAGGACTGACAAGCCCAAACTGGTATTTCAGGTAAAGTGAGACAGATAATCATTATTATTTAATCTACTGTTAAAGCTCATAAACTTTAAAAATTCTCTGGCACTAAATACTTTAAAATAATTTCTGTTAAAAGGCTCATGGTGAGCTAGAGCATGAGAAACTTAAAGTGAAAAAGTGAATCTTGGCTAATTCTGACCACATTGTGATAATTATAAAGGAAATATTTTAATGAAATTCTAGAGTTAGAATTATGATATTCTAAATGAAATTAATGATAATGATAATAGTAATAATAATAAATTAGAAGAATAAGTATTTGCTTTTCTGTATGTTGGTTCTTGTTCTTGAACTCACAGATTAAGGATTGAACATTGTCTTTGAACTATGTATCTCAAGGCTGGTGCTGTATCATTTGAGTCATAGTTCTACTAGCTTATTAGTTTTGAGAAATAAAATTCTCAGGAAATTTACTTCCTAGGCTGGCTCAAGTCATGATGGTTAGATCTCCGTATCTTAAGTAGCTAGCATCACAGTCATAAATTAAAAGCACCTGGCTTGAAGAAGTAACTTTTTAAAGCCCTGAAAGTGGTGACATGGATTAAGAGTCATTGTAGCCAGTGCTGGTATCTCATGCCTGTAATCTTTGCTACACAGGAGGCTGAGATCTGAGGATTGTAGTTCAAAACCAGCCTAGGCTCTAAAATTTGTGAGAATCTTATCTCCCATTAACGACCAGAAAACAGTAAGTAGCACTGTGGCTCAAGTGATAGAGCAGTAGCCTTGAGCTGAGGAGCTCAGTGACAGCACTCATGCCCAGAGTTCAAGCCACAGGATCAAAAACAAACATACAAAAAAAAAAGCAAAAAAAAAAGATAAACTTTTGGTGAATGTAAACTACTTTCTACAAGTACATAAAGACAATAAAAATTGATAAAATAAGCCTGTGACTATCTATATAATTATTTTATATTAAATATCAATATATAGCTAATTCTTAATGTGTAAAACTGTTAGATGAGTGGTATTATCAATGTGGAATAATTTATTTATAGTCTTGTCTCATGGAGAACTAGTGCTGGGGTATCTGCACTAGGCATTTGTTCTATATTTCTAATTATTATTGCATCAAAAGCCACATGGCTCCACATTGTGCAAATTAAGTGTTATATATTATCTTCATAAGTTTGACAAAACTTGAATATATTCCATTTATAGCAAAGCTATCTAGATTTCTTTGGAATTAAGACCTGGGTGTTTCTGACTTGTATCTTATGATATTATAAATCCCACATGACTTTCAGATGTAAGCAATTCAGTTTTTTTAATAAAGTACTTTGTAAAGTCACACTACGTTAAAATGAATAGAAATGATGACGTGAAATTTGTGCATATATTAAAATAGAAAAATATGTGTGCATTTTCATATATGTATGAAGAAAGGGGAAAGGGAGAAAGAGATGATCATATAGTACAGTTCATATAATGTATTATAAGAGTTCTCTGCTTACATTTAGTGCTCATGCTGATGTAGAAAGATAGATTATAAGGATGTAAATGAATAAGTAAACAGGGCAATTTTGATTGTACTTAAAGTTCTGTTAGTCATAAATCAAGTGATGTCAAAGAAAGGCTGAGAATAAGATAAACTTATACATATGATCGGTGAAGGCAGCCTTGAGGAAATGGAATTTAGCTTAGCCTTGAAACACAAATGTACATCTACTATATAAAAAGCAATGCAAAATCATTATTAAAAGAGCAATTTTAATCTTCAACAACTAATACTCAAGAAGCATTGCATTTCTAAGCTGATATTTTCAGTTGCAACCCCTTTGTATATATCTGAGAGATAACAGAAACAGCAGCAATCACAACAACAAAAATACTGGGTGAAAGATGGAACCAGGAAGCAAGGAAGAATAATGCAAAAGACAGAGCTATTTAACAGGATCTGATACCCAAGATCTATACTTCATGCCAGGAAATTTTAACCATAGATACCATACATATATTTTGAAAAAAAAAACTTTGAAAATGTTTGACTGTCACACTGGAAGGGAGTGAAAGACTAGTGGTATTTAAGGTGATTAAATGCACTAGTATTGTGGTATAATGGCCCATTCATGACATAGTAAAATGTTCTACACAAATGGCAATGAGATCACCATTAGTCTTCACCATGCACAAAAGATCAGTGGTATTTGTTTTTGTTGTTTGTTATTCTCTCGGTATTATTGGGGTTTGAACTCAGAGCTTTCGGAGTGCTAGGTACATGCTGTTCTGACTGAACCCTGCCATGAACCAATGGGCTTTCAGGAAGTAACTAGACCTTGTTAGAAATACATTGAAAATAAGGTATTTTTAAGGAAAGGACATGACCTAACTTTAATATCAGTGGCTCCCAAGCAATAATCAGAGAGCTCCACAGTAGACTCCATGAAAAACTGTATGTCAGAATTTTAGAGGAATCATGTACATTTATCCTGAAATTAACACTATTTCTTCCAAGGAATCAGAACTGGTAAAATGACAACAGTAAGAAAGTATATTTTAAAACAAAAATACAATTTTGTTTGTGTTTTTATCACCTGTAGGATATGCTCATCAACATGACCCTAAATGCATATCAACTATTAAATTAGATAACGTCTCCCTCTTGATAAGCTAAAATGAAAGCGCTGATAACTTTACTCAAATCTCAGAAACTAACGGTTTTTCTTAGCATATTAAAGGGCAGTGTTAAGACTAAATTTCAGTCAAGTAATACATAAGAGTGCAATCCTCTAACTGATTAGTAATATTCACGACAGGTTCCAGATTGAAGCAAATAGCTGAAGAGCACGGGCCTCCTGTACAGTGCTTTGTCCACACCCTGACAAGAATGCTTCCATGACTTGCAGCTAACGTTCCTATTTTCTTTAGTCTGTGAATAATGACAGTCTTCTTTTCCCTTTGGTTGATTCTAGAGCTCAAAGAGCTCAAGTCAGTTGCTGCTTATTACTACAATTAAAATATATGGTACTTAGTAACAATCACATGGACTATGTGCAAATTCTTTTAACACACTTCTGTACTTCAGGAAATTCCAAACAGTAACTACAAAGTTGGCAGCCTGAGGGATAACATATTTTGCTTGTTAATTTACTAAAGCCAGAGATCATTGTAACATCCCACAAACAGAAATGATCATAATATATTGTAATCCAAAGGGAATGGAAAATGACTGACTTTATGTATTGAATACCATAATAGAGAGAAAATCAAGTAGCAGCAAGTAAAATGGATCCTGTAATTCTCACCAAGAGATTTAAATAGTCATGACTAGATTAGTGTGACTTCTTTTGAGAAAAGGCTTTGCTGTGATAAGTGGCAATAAAAGCAAAAACAGAAGCAGCACATGCTGATGTATTTTTTTCCTCCGAAGAAGCTAGTAATCAATGATACGTGAAGAACAAATACTCTTTGGGGCCTCTAACCATCATATTCTCTGATGTCGGTTTTGTTTTGTTTGTTTTTGCTGCTTCATGGTTTTAGGGCTTGAACTCTGGGCCTGAGTGTCCTGAGCTCTTCATTGAAGGCTATCCCTCTCCCACTTGAGTCACAGCACCACTTTCGTATCTCTGGTGGTTAATTAGAGGTAAAATTGTCTTAGGGACCTTTGAGCATGGGCTTCCTTTGAACTGCAATCCTCAGATCTCAGGAACCTGAGTAGCTAGAATTATAGACAAGCACCACTGGTGCCTGGCTCTGTTGTAGGTTTATAATTTCAGAGATTTCACTGAGCTGTTAAGCATGTTTCTTGGGTTGAGAGAATAGTGAATTAGTAAAAAAAATAAAATAAAAAATAGAAAACAATACAGATAAAACATTATATTCCTGTTATCCATACATTATTTTTACCAGGAACTATTCTTATCTAAAATCATATCTTCAATATATGCCTTCTGTGTCTTTATTTCAGCATGCAAGTTGTGTTGTCAATACCATACAAAGAGGTGACCATCTTCAGTTCTTTATTCAGCTCCAAGGGAAAGTATTGGGGTTTCCAAAAATGTCTTTCATTAACACAGAAGCGTTTTTTCAGATATTTTTTATAGACACATGTTTCAACTTATAGAAAAATAATTTTTAAACAGGACACGAGAAAATGGAATCACAAATACACACATACACATGCACATACTAAAATAAGTCACATACAAACTGGTTTTGATTTGACATATCCAATAAGCTTTTTGAATAAGCAATATATGACAATTTAGCTAAATGATTTCATTGGAAAAAAAATATATTTTTTTCGTGGGTCATGGGACTTGAACTCAGCCTACACACTGTTCCTGAGCTCTTCAGCTCAAGGCTACCGCCCTGCCTTGAGCCAAGCTACACTTCCTGTTTTCTGGAAGTTAATTGGAAAAAAGAGTCTCAGGTCCTTTTGTACCTGGGCTGGCTTTGAACCTTTGTCCTCAGATATCAGCCTCCTGAGTAGCTAGGATTATAGGTGTGAGTCACTGTGCCAGGCTGAAAATATTTTTTTCCAGTCATAGGGCTTGAACTCAGAGCCTGAGCACTGTCCTTGGACTTTTCTCAAGGCTAGTGCCCTACCTCTTGTGCCATAGCACCACTTTAAGCTTTTTTTTTTCCTATGTATGTGGTACGGAGCCATTGAACCTGTGCCTTTTTGCATGATAGGCAAGCACTTTACCACTACGCCTGCCTTGAAAACAATTTTTACAGTACTTTGACTCCTAGCTTCTGTGGCTCATCCCTATCATCCAAGCTACTTCAAGGCTAAGATCTGATCTATGCAAAGTTAGTCTTGGCAGATACATAAGAGACTCTTATCTCTAATAGTCAGTGAAAATATGGAAATAAAGCATGACTCAAAACAGTAGAGCACCAACCACCAGTAAAAAAGCTGAGAGAGATGGCAAGGAATGATATAAAATCCCAGTACTGACACAAAAGCAAAGAAGACAACTAAAAAGTTATTTTGAAAAGCTGTGAATATCATTTCAACAATTGGAGTAATGAGTTACATTTTACTCTATTTATTGTTATACAAACAAAATATAACAAATTCCATTTACTTTTATTATAAATCTAAACTTTATATGTTTCTTAATTTCAAAAGCTTGAATCTGTCTTAAACATTTATTCAAGGGGTACGTGGGTGAAAGCAGATGTAAACATTTGAATAACCCATATTATAAAAGACTATTTGTATATGAGGAAAAGCATGTTTAACTCAAACATAATAGGATAAAGAATGGAGAAAAATTATGTTTAAGAAAAGTGTACACATATAAACAAATTCAAAATCTTAATTAGTAAATACATAAGCTGAAAAAGAAACAATTATATAACTACTCTGTGTAAACAACATGTGTGTGTGTGCGTGCATGCGAGTGTGTGTGTGTGTGTGTGTGTGTGTGTGTAGCTAGATGAACAAATAATTTAGAAGGGATAAAATTTGGGCCACAGATTAATGCTTGCTTCAATGTACTTCAAGTTACACAGTGTATTTCCATCTCAGTGCTTTGGGATTATTCAGCTTAAATGATTACACTTATTAAATATTATAGAAATGTAAGGGGATTTAGAGTACTGTAAATAGAAAAGTAATTGTTATTCCACATATAAGTCTACTGAAAGCATCATTGGGACATTAGATTTAAGAAAAGAGCCTCTGTTGGTCCATAAAATTATCATGCAGACGCAGTAGAAAAACATTCCCTTGGTGGGAATGTCTAATGAAATTTTATTAGTTTGAAAAAGGTATTTATGTCTTTATAGAACTTCAAGTTAGAGTATATCAATTTGGGCAGAAAGACATTGAGAAAAGATTGATCATGCAATAGTTTAACTACTGAGAAAGAAAGGTGTAATTACCCTTCTGTCTATGTCTTGGGGATTTCCCATACGTTCTGTCTCCTCCCAACTACCTCCCAAGAAATTCTTACCTGTAGCTGGTCTGATATAAGAGGTTTAATAAACACAATTCAGTTCTAACCAGAAGGTGACAAGCCTGCAGCTTTGTCCTAAGCTTGACCTCCTTAGAATAAAAAACCCTACTAAAGGCTTTGTGCATATGGTCAGGGCCAAGAAATACTCAAGATAATATTTCAAGCAAAATTCAGTATTATGGTTTAAGATTCTTGTTGAAAATTACTTGGTATGGTAATAATATTACTGGGTATCACTATGGTAACTCAAAGAAATCTTTTGGACCTAAATGGAAAGATACATATCTGGCTGGCTAGACAGACAGACAGACAGACAGACAGAACAGATAGAGGCTAGATGATAAAAACCTATGTATGCATGTTTGTATAAATATGTAGGATTAGAATATGTTGGGAGCCAGAGTAGAACCAAATTGTACCTTGATTTGCATCAGACCATGGCTTTATTGTCTTATTGTTTTATGGCCTTATTCTGTTTAAATTACCTGAGATTTACCATATGAATGTAACAGTTGGAAGTTCGCTGGTTTCAAGAAGGGATATAAGCTGGAGTTGAGAATAAACGAGGCAGTCTTTACTTGGGCTGCAGACACCCCGGACCCGGTGTGTCTGTCTCTCTTCTTTTTTTTCCTAGTCCTTGCCGCCTATTTCAGGAACCCCAATCTGCGAACCCTGGTTTGCTGCCGGCTGGCCCCGGCAAGAACAGACTCCAAATATAAATTTCAAATTTCAAGGTAGATAGTTTTTGAGGATATGGAGATTGAGGCTTCTACCCATTTGCTGTTTGTTCCTTCACATTAATTTTGTGTTAATTTCCTGCTCTTGGTGCAGGTGCTCCATGTGACCAGAGTTCATAGGCCACAATTGCACTTTTCAAATTGGATTTTTCCACACAGGAGAATTCACTTCTCATAGATGCTTGATTGAAGAGCATTTACAGTCACGATCACAATTTTATATAATCCTTGCTCTACCCTGTGTTTCTGTGGCTCTGATGGTGGCTGTGTTTCTATGCACTACAATCCTTATACGGGACTGACAATCACTACTGAGCTGAAAAATGTTGAGTAACTGGCTATCCAAGAGATAGTGGCTAATATTATAGAATTTACTAATTTCTTTGTGAAAAATATTGTCATCAGGCCAAATTAGGAGGCAAGAACAATAGCACAAGGTTGCTTAGAATTATTTTTCTCATACAAATATATATATTACCACATGAGTCAGATAATATTAAATTTATAATACAAAGTCTATAAAATACTAAGATTTGGATACTGTTTGTTAGAGATTGGATTATGATTTTCTGATTGAAAATAATATGCAATTTAATTTTTATTAATAGCTGTGTTTAGCTACCAGATTATACATTGCCTGGTATTATAATAATCAGGTCTTATCAACCATTATAATTTGGCTCCTGCCCACCACTGACAATTTCCTCAGTATCAGCTCTCTGAAGATACCATTAGTGCAAGTCAAGATTTAAGGCTTTCTTGCTAATGTCTACCTACTTCATCATTAGCTGGTGGTTTCATTAATCATACATTTGTAGTAAAGTACTTTTATTTTTTCTTGGTCACAGGATGTCCTGGATTTCTTTGGCTTGTAGCTAGCTCTCTACCACTTCAACCACAGAAAACTGGAAGTTTTCTGGTGGTTAATTGGAAATATGAATTTCATGGAATTTTGCACCTGGGCTGGTTTTGAACCTAGATCCTCAGATCTCAGTCAGCCTCCTGAGAAGCTAGGATTTCAGGCATGAGTAAAGTATCTTTTTAAGATACTCTAAAGTATCTTTTTAAATTACCTTCAAGTAACACTTTGCCGGCATCTTCCAAAATCTCAACTGATTGAAAGGTAGGTTATAGACAAGAAGAAAGAAAGACAAAAAAAAAATAAAACAAATAAAACTAAAACCAAACCAAAACAATGTTATCCCACTGATTGCTCACTAAAATATTCCAAGGGAAGACTTAATGAGATCAAGAGAATCTACTAGAATGGATGAAAAATGAGTGGTTAGATTAAAACCCTACACAAATTTTATGGCATTCTGAAAAATCAAGCAAAGAATTAGCAAGACAGTTATGACATTCTTTTCTATTTTTAATTTTTGTCCATGATGTTTATAATCAAGTCTTGGATACTGTCTCTGAGGTTTGTGACTCAAGGCTAGAGCTCTAACACTTTGAACCACAATTCCATCACTGGTTTGAGTGGTTAACTAGAGACAAGAATTTCATGGGGACCTTTATGCCCATGCTGTCTTCCAACCATGATACTCAGATCTCATCTGCTTGAGTACTAGGATTGAGCCACCAGTGCCTTGCTTATGGCTTTCTTATACATTCTTCCAAACATGAGATATAAGAATTCATCTTTGGGGGGCTGGGAGTTTGGCCTAGTGGTTAAAGTGCTTGCCTAGCATGCATGAAGACCCGGGTTCGATTTCTTGGTACCACATACATAGAAAAAAGCCAGAAGTGGTGCTGAGGCTCAAGTGGTAGAGCCCTAGCCTTGAGAAAGTCCAAGGACATTGCTCAGGCCCTGAGCTCAAGCCCAGGACTGGCAAAAAAAAAAAAAAAAGAATTCATCTTTGTCCCTGTGGAAGGAATGGTGTCTTTGACATTTACAATTTTGGAGTGATGGAGGCATTGGGAAGAAGGCAATTAAAGCTAGTAACCAGATGGGAATATATAATTAAATGAGATTTCAATTTTTATACATAGAATATAAAGACAGAAGAACCTTGCTTTTGTAATATTACTGAGAAGAAATACTGTAGCCAGAAAGAAAATGTTCACTCGAACTTATAAAAGATAAAATAATTTCTATTTTCTCATGATAATAAATAAATATGGGGAAGGATTATTATAATTATTTACAAAATCTGACATATAGTAACAAAAGCTAGCAACATATAGGTGGATAATTAGATGGTGAGTGCTAGTGGTATAAATTCTTGATTACTTCTATAGAGTCAACAAAACAGTGTCATCAGGACAAAGAGAAGTGAAAGAAATGATGCCTAAGGGTCAGGAGTGGAGAAAAGTTATGGATAACTGGAAAAGTGAAAGTTTTGGTGAGGAAATCATATTAGTGTTGCTAGGAAGCTTTAGCAATCACTGGAACTTAGCAATTATGAATTGTTACACCCGTGTTTCCCTTTCCCCTCCCCAGAACAGATAAACTTACACATAAGACAAAAAGTAAATATTTCAAAAATAGCTAAAGAAAGAAAAAACAAACAAACCAGGGAGAAAGTCCCACAAAAGTAAAATAAAGAACCTCTGATTTCCAGTTTTTAGAGTGAATTTCATTAAGTTTAGACGCTATGTTAATAATGGACTACATAACTTGTGTAGGTGGGAGGTTGAGAGGGGAAAAAAAAAACTGGGAGGAAATGCGGGATGAGATGACAGTGTCAAAATGCCATGTACTTATGACCTGATTTGTGTAACTTTAACCCATCCGTATATCACATTTACAATAAAAGGATAAAACAATAAATAAAATAAAATGACTTGAATTCTTTCCCAAAAGAATGATAAATTTCATTAAAAATGGTCAAGATGGTTATGCATTCTCCACTATATTCAGCTTCCTTGTTGATGGAATAAGATCAAATTTAACTAGTGTCCTTGAATTTAGACAGTTACATACATTGAAGACAGAAAGTAATTTGGAGTCGTGTATGTACACTTCGCAGTGAATTCAATGATTATGAAACTTGTGTTGAGGCTTTGGGGAAGGAAATGAACCGGGAACAGAAGAAACTAGGATCAATGATTGACATGCACTGGAGATAGAAAAGATGATTAGATAGTAGGATCAACGAGCTGTATAAATAGAATTTTGTAGGAAATCTGAAGTTTAGAAAGCCAACAATTGCAGTTATTGATTATGGAAGCAAGTAGAAAATACAGTTTAAACAAAAGGAACAGGGCATGGTGTATGAAAATCATGGAGTTACAGAAAAACTGTTGTGTTTAGCATAATTTCAGTTGCTCATCTAAGCTGATTCAGACACTTCAGATGGAGAGAAATCTTTACAAAATTGTAAAATAGTCTGAGTTAACAGTAAAATCATGCCGGAAAGTACTCTACCTGAATATGCAGTGATAAAATGAATGAGGGAAGGAAATTAGCTAATTGGAAAGGCAGCAGAGGAAGGGGTACCCTCAAAAGAGTCAAGTCCCAAGTTGAACATGAAAAGCAAACATTCAAAGAACTGTGATATCTGGGTCTCTAATTACAATTTCCAAGAGAATGACATGAAAAAGGGATCATTTCTAAATTCCCTAGGTATATAAAGTGGAATAAGAGAAAATGAGTTGATGACAAACTGATGTGGAAAATAATTATTTAATACGCCTTATTTGTTTGTTTTGTGCCAGTCCTGGGCCATGAACTCAGGGCCTGAGCACTTTCCTTGGGATTTCTCAAGGCTATCTCTCTACCATTTAAGCGCCACCTCTGGATTTTTCTATGTATGTTGTAGGAAGGAATCAAATCCAGGTCTTTGTGCATGTGAGACAGGCACTCTACCACTAGGCAAAACCCCCAACCCTCAATTCACCTTTTACAGAATCACCTTTCTCATGGATCTGAAGGCTCATGAATCTGATTTTATATATCCTTACACCATCAACATCACCACCACACATCTATGTTTATTCTTTTAAGGAAAATTTGACATTCTCTTCCCATTTACCTGAGGAAATTATATATAAATCTAAACAAGAGGCTAGGTGAGTTCTGGATTTTCTTAAAAGTCTTTGATCCATTCTTGATTTCAATGGATCTATTTGTTTTGTTACATACTATAATTTACGTGACAAAATGGTAAATCAAATTTTCTGTAGAACAAGGTAATTTTGAGCATAACCATGGCTGCAATTATTGGATATGAAATATTACTAGTAAATTAATTTTGTTCTCTAAGTCTCTGAGCTTTGGGAATTGTGCTGCTTCAGTGTAGCTGTGCTGAGTGAGTCAACATTCATATCACTTAAGCAAAGAGTCCTCTGGATGGTTATGTAGAGTGGGAAAACAATGTTTCTATTGAAAGAAGATCTATGATGTGGCTTATCTCCCAGAAGTAACATTTTTATTTCAGTGTTAACAATTCAAGGAACTAAATTTATTACTTGAGCACTTATACCTCCATTCTAACTCCAATGTTTCCATACATGTGTTCAATGTCATGAGAGTACATGCTTGCAAAATGAGAGTTCTAGCTAACATTTTCTGCCAATTCTTTGTTATTTTATAGCAATTAATTTTGCCATAAAAGCTAATTCTAAAAGAGAACTTGAATTTTGTCAGTTGTCAAAGGGATCAAGGATTCTATATAAAGCTATTATAAGTTATTTAGGACATTTCTGGAAATGATGTAAGACTTACTTAAATGACAACAACTTTGTTAGATTTCAAGGAATGCAAGTCTTGAACAGAGTTGTCTCCAGATGCACTTCAACAGGTAATCTTTCCCTTGACTTTTGCAATTATTCCTAAAGCATTTAAGTAAAACTTAGGTATATATCATTTTAATGAGATAGAATCACCAATTGCAGTATTATCAACTTATATTTGTTATTGTTGTGAATATGTCTATGGTTCTTATCTTTGACCCTGTTCAATAGAATCTAAAGTTCATTTAATTTGCTTTTATTTTGTAAATCTTCCTGAATGCTAAAACCTCATTTGCCCTTACATGTTCACTGAATTTTTTCCTTCTGCCTTTCTTTTTTGTTCCAGTAGTGGGCCTTGAACTCAGTGCCTGATCACTCTCCTTGGGCGTTCTCCTCAAGGAAGTGTTCTATCACTTGAGCCACAGTACCGCTTCTGCCTTTTTTCTATGTATGTGGTATCGAGGAATGGAACCTGGGTCTTCGTGCATGGTAGGCAAGTACTCTACCACTAGGACAAACTCCTGGCCCCTGCATGAAATTTTAAAAACATGATCCATTGTTCTGAAGAGATAATATAGGCAAATAAAAATTTAGAAAATTTAGCATTCAAGTATATGTGAAAATTAGATAAAATTGTACCAACCCCTTAATATAGTTAACATGTTAACATGTTTTGAAGTCTATTCCAAGTATTTACTGATAATTAATTCTATTTTTTAATGGTTAGAATAAGCCTTTGAGTGGTATTTTTAATATGTTTGGGTGCAAACAAATTAAAAATACCTGGTTTTGGAGTGTGACATAGCTTTTTATTTTGTAGCTCTTTTACCTCAGAAGGAAAAGATAAATAATATAAAGTTTTAGGAAATGTAATTCATATAAAGAGTCATTTGTGCATTTGGAGAATGTTTTCAATATTCTACTCAGGAGGATCATCTGATATCATTTGGTGGCACATAGGTTAATCCATATTTTATGCCCTTTGGATAGCAGGAGCAGTGTGTTGCCCTTGGAAACTCTGTCGACTGCCTTGGCAACACTGAAATCCACTTGGCCTGAAATATGGAGTTAGTCCAGCCCTGAAGATATGAATTCATTCAGGTTTCTAAAATGGAATAAGAATAGCACTGCCCTAAGCTATCATTTCACACACCATCATTCAAAATATCTTCAACTTTACAATCTATTTTAAATCACATTTATCAGAACTCTAAATCATGGATTCAGGACATATTTTGAGGTTACATTCATGTTCAAGTTGCTGTTTGTTTTAATCATTCTGATTTGTTTTATAACATAATTAACATTTTTATTATACATATAGTTTGTCAGTTTAAGTAAAGTTAGAATATGAGCCATTGGCAGGTACTCTTCCTCTTATTACATTGAAATTTCTTATTTTGCATACAGATTGAATGGCCATTGGTCCCAATTTCCTATGTCCATATTTGTCATCTAATGCAGTTTGGAAAAAGAAAGCCTCTTCTTAAACTCATATTAAGACATATAGCACATGAAAACAATATCAAATTAATTACAAGAACATTGCTACAAAAATTTTAAATTGTCCTTTTTCTTCATATTAACTGACTTCCTTCCCCAACTTGTGGTCTATACATTTGTAGTCATTCTTGGCTATCTGATCTTTATCAAATTATTGAAATGCAAGTATGCATGTTTAGTTTTTATGTACCTGATCTGCCTCATTATCAGTCATTAAGACAACTGTTTCATGGTGTGGGAGATATAAGCAAGGTGGTAATCTAGTTCTGTGGATGTAGATGGGACTCCATTTCTGTCCATCAGTTTGAGAGGTCAGGTGAGAGCACTGAATCATTCTCATTCTAAGCATGATTAAATAGTAACAGGGGATCTTGAACATTAGAAGATGTCTCTTTAAGTCACTTCAGAGTAGGTCAAATGGAACAAAATAAGTCCTAAATCCTTATGTTTAGGAACTTTAGCAGATATTTCTCTAAGTCACGTGAGAGTAGATCAAAAGAACAAATAAGTGATCTTCATTAATCAAGATTGTTATGGTAGTTTTAATATTAATATCAATTATAATAAAACACAATCTTTATTTGACATTATTCAATTTTAAGGGAAAATTAGCAAATGAAATATGAAGGAAGATGAGAAGTACAATATTTTTTTCAGTGACAATCCAATTTTTGTCTGATGATACAAAGAGAATTGAGTTCAGCTTGGGATAACTTTTCAATTAATTTTCTTAAATCAAGAGAGAAGGATGTTATTATAAATGCATTATTTTAAAGATTTTGGAAATAGATTATTTTGAAACAAATCTAATAACTATGTGTTCTGTTCTAGAGTTTTAAAATCTAGTTTAAAAAATTGAGTTTAATTCCATTTATTTATTTAGTCGGTTGTGAGTTTTGAACTCTGTTCCTGGACACTGTCCTTGAGCTCTTCAGCTCAAGGTTGGTGCCTTACCACTTTGAGCCATAGTACCACTTCTGGTTTTCTAGTGATGAATTGGAGATGAAAGTCTCACACACTTTCATGCCCAGGCTGGTTTTGAACTGGGAATCCTAAGATCTCAGCCTCCTGAGTAGCTAGGATTACAGGTGGGAGCCACTGGTACCCTGTTGTTTTAATTCTTTTAAAATTGTATTTTATTTGTATTTAAGCAGTTGTACAAAGAGGGTTTAATTCAACATGTCAATGCTTAAGTATAATGCATTTTGATCAATGTCATCACTTCCATTAATCTCTCCCAGATATTCCTACCCCACCCTTAAACCCAAGTTGCCAGGTTCCATTTTCACATATATACATTAAATACTATGACTGTCCTTTTCCACCAGTTATCTCTCCCCTTGTTTGCTCCTGCTCCCCTAGGTCCTAACCACCCTTAACAATACAGCTTCACGTTTCCAGATATTCACATTATTAAATTGTCACTTGTTCAAAGGAGTTTCACCACTGGAATCTACTATTGTGTATATATACTCCAGTCTGCTCAGTTGTGTATCTATGCATATGATCCTGTTTATATGTATATATGTTTATTTTAGATCTATTTTTGTGTTTATGAAAGAAAGCATGTGACCTGTGATTCTCTGAACCTGACTGATTTTATTATTTTGTATGTTTCTACAAAAAGTGTAACAGGATACCTGTATCTCCTGTATCTTTACCACAATTTGCTACTATTCATCTTCTTGATGATGGCAATATTTACTTAAGTGGAATCTCCATTTTATTTGACTTTATCTCTTTCTCTCTCTCTTTCTTTCTTTCTTCCTTTCTTGTTTTTTTCTTTTTGGTCCAAGATTGCAGCATTTCTTCATGTATATTTTGTTAATTTCTTATTTCTTCTTATGAGAAATTTCTGTTTTGATCCTTTGCCCATTGGATTATTGATTTTTGGAGGTCTAATACTTTTTAGCTTCCTATATATTCTGGATACAGAGACCTATTCAGACATATATCTATCAAAAATATCCTCATCTGTAGGTTGTATTTTAAGTTTATTAAGTTTATTGACTATATGCTTGGCTGTAAAGAAGGTTTTTAGCTTTATTATATTCCCATTTGTCAATTCCTCAAATTGCTGATCTCCTGGGATTTTGTTCACAATGTTTCTGCCTATGGCAATAAATTCAGGTGTTTTCTTATCTTTTCTGGAGTAGACGCAAAGTTTGAAGTCTTACATTGGAGCCTTTTATGCACTGTGAATTGATATTGGTACCATGTGGCAGACAGGAATCTAGTTTCAATCTATTGCACATGGATATCACTGTTACTTTATTAGGTCTTCAGTAAAATGAACTGGGTGATGGGCATAAAATGAATATTTTATTACATTAAAATCCTTTTACTGAATTAAACTAAAATATCCTATTTTAACCATTCAAGCCTCTTCACTAAATGACTTTAAATGGAAACTTGTAAGTATTTTTTACTAAACTCAGTTAAACTGAACATTGGCATTTCTACAAGTCATTAAATATATTCTAATTTTGAAGGACTATATGGTTGTTTTATGTTTCTTGACAATCATTGCACTGATATATTATTTGAATGAAAATAATAAATTCACTTAAAAAGATTATAAAACCCTGTGTAACACAAACATTTCAATGCCATATGGTTTAGTGGCAATATTTACCATTTATCATAAGTTAAAGCAGAATCATATTGCACTGCTAAGTTTAGTTTAACTAGCTACAATATAGAGATTTTCCATCATAATATGGCTACTTTTTAAACAATTTGCTAGCTCATACTAAAATTTGTTTTGCAGTTTCTTAGCTCAGTACTCAAAGATATAAAATATACTTAAGTATATATAACTTATATTTGTGTGCATACATGTTGGTAATTACTATTTTGATTATCTTTGTATGTTAATTCATGGATAGACTATTTGATAATATATAACCTAAAAATACAAAGGATAATTTGAATAGCTTATGAGGATTATGTTGCCTTCATATAATGAGTTTGGTACAGAGCTTTTGCTTTCAATTTCATTGAAGAGTTTGAGGAGGTTTGCTGTGATTTCTACTTTGAAGGACTTATATAATTCAGCTGTGAATCCATCCTGTCCTGGGCTTTTCTTGGATAGGAGGCCTCTTTTGGCCATTTCTATATCATTACATGAAATAGGTCTGTTTAGTTAGTTTAGATCTTCTTGGTTAAGTTTTGATATGTCTATATTTGCTAGATTTTTTTCCATATCTTCTAGATTCTCAAATTTGTTGGCATAACAGTTTGAAAAGTATTCCCTTATGATGCTCTGGATCTTGCTAATTTCTTTCATGATATTTCTATTCTCATCTGTGATTTTGTTTATTTTGGTGTGCTCTCTTCTTTTTTTGTAAGATTTGCTGAGTCTGTCAATTTTGTTATTTAGAAAGAACCAACTCCTTGTTTTGTTGATTCTTTCTTCTGTTTTTGTACTCTAATATATTTAATTCTAATTTACCTTTAATAATTTGTTTCCTTCTACTGAATTTTGGATTGGTTTGTTGCTCTTTTTCCAGGAGCTTAAGGTGACACATTAAATTGCTGGTTTGCAATTTTTCCAATTTGTTATTGTAGGCACTCAGAGCTAAAAATTTTCCTCTGAGTTCTGCCTTTGCCCTATCCCAAAAGAGCTGGTGTTTTCTGTGCTCCCTTTTGTTAAATTTCATAAACTGTAGGATTTCTGTTCTGATCTTCTTGATAAACCATTTGTGATTCAACAATGTGTTGTTCAATCTTCATGAGTTGCAGGGTTTTCATTGGTGGAGATGGGTGTTCCATTCCAATATGTTGCCCTTGTGGTCTGAGAGAGTGCAGGGAATAATTTCAGTGTTTCTGAATCTGTCCAGGTTTGTTTTATGCCCTAAAATGTGGTTTATTTTGGAAAATGTTCCATGTGCTGCTGAAAAAAAAGAACGTATATTGTGTTGTTGCTGGGTGGAATAATCTGCAGATGTCTGTTAGATCTAGTTGGTCTATACAGTTTTTCAATTCTAAGGTTTCTCTGTTGAGTTTTAGCCTGGTTTATCTGTCCATAGGTGAGAATGGTGTGTTAAAGTCACCAACAATCACTGTGTTTCTACCTATGTGTGGTTTTAGTGAAAGTAAAGTTTGCTTGATGAAGTTCAGAGCTCCAGGATTAGGTGTGTAGATACTTAGGATGGTTATGTCCTTATGGAAGAAAGATCCCTTTAGTAGTAGTATGTAGTAACCTTCATTGTCTTTTGAAGTTTGAAGTCTATTTTATCTGATGTGAGGATGGCTACTCAACCTTGTTTATGGGGGCTGTTAGCTTGATGAACTTTATTCCAACCTCTCACTTTCAAAAAATGTTTGTTTTTTGGGGGGTAAGATGTGTCTCTTGAAGACAGCAGAATGATGGATCTTGCTTTTTGATCCAACTAGATAGTCTATGTTGTTTAATTAGAGAGTTAAATCCATTGATATTGAGAGTCAGGATTGACAAATATTTATTAGTTCCTGCCATTTTTAAAAGGTTTGATTAGGACCTGTGTCTTGAAAGTTCTTGTGGTACTTAGATGGCATGAGTTTTAGAATGGCTAAATTAGTCCATGTACCATAAGATATATTTGTCATATCCCTAAAGTTTTTTTCATGTGAAACATTATAACCTATTTCTAAATAAATTTTAAACTATTTAATAGACTCTTCATTTTGTATAGTTTCTTAGGCAAAACTGAAGTTGAGAATTAATATTATTAAATAACTTCTGGTTGTGTATATTAGATCAAAATCCCAATCAAATATACATGAATTCTCCAAATTGTCTAATGTTTCAAAATTATGTGAAAGTCCTTTCCTGACATTACCACTAATATAGCCATAGTATTAAACAAGTTTCAGATCAGAATTTGTTAAAAATATGTGTAAATTAGCCAGGCACCAGTGGTTCAAACTTGTAATCCTAACTACTACTCAAAAGTCTGAGATCTGAGTGTCATGTTTCAACACCAGCCCAGGCACTAAAGTTCCTGAGACTCTTATTTCCAATTATCAGAAAACTGGAAGTGGTGCTGTGGCTCAAGTGTAGAGTGCTAGCCTTGAGCTAGTACTTTAAATGTTTTTTTTCTTCATTTCTCTCTCTATATATCTATACATATATAGATATATATGTGTATATATATGTGTGTATACATATATACATATATATATTTTGGATAAACATATATGCATATGTTCATAAGTGCAAATACATATACAGATGTATAGGATAAAAGTTATATCCAATGAATATGGAAACTGAAATAGTTTACTTTATTCTAAAATCAAATTTATATACAAACTACTGACAAACATTTTGCCACAATTCACTCTTTCAGTCTCATGATTTCAACGTATAATGCATTCTGGCAGAAGATTACTTTTTTCCATTTTTCCACAGCAAAGTTTTTACTAGTATAATTAGTAAAATATAATTTTGACAAAAATGAAGATTATTAATAATGAATGAAAGATACATTTAATGTAGGCAGATGATAATGAAATTAGTTACAGACATTTCTCAAACAAAAAATTCACAATGTTTTTTATCACCAGTCAGCAATTGAAACATAAGTGTCTATATGGAATAGGTAATATTTCTTCTTGTTGTTGTTTTTTGTCAGTGGTAGGACTTGAACTCTGGGCCTGGCTCTTTCCCTGAACTCTTCAACTCACGGATACCATTCTACCCTTTGAGCCACAGTACCACTTCCTAGGTAACATTTCTAAAGGTATTTTTAGTCTACATATTCTTTACTTTATTCATTATTTTATTAAAACATCTTTAAGATAGCACTTCTATGCACAATCAATATGATTTTGATGATACATTCTTCTCTATCTCTACTTAAGTTACAATTAAAATATTTTCAATTCACATTAAACTTTTATTAGTTCTTATAGATAGTAAACATTTTATCAAGCTCTAAATGCTTATAGCTGTAGGTCTGACATTTCCTTGAAATTCTTTATTTCCAACAAGTTATTAAGTTATAAGTCTGTTGATCTGAAGACTATTATTTTATATGATTATTTTAATTATCCATGTAGATTGCCAGATTCTTGAAAAGACCAAATGTCCTCTCCTATTTGGATAGCCTCTTTACCTCCAACAAATTATTGGTAAGTTTTCTTCATAGTTTTCTTATTAATTATCTTTTGCCAGTGGAATATATTTTCTAATTAAGGTGAATATTGAGTATGTCTAAACTTATTGTATGACATAATTATAGGTTACACATGGCTTTTTGTGACAGAGAAGAAAAGTAAATAATGACTATGTGAATGTTTAGGTAAAGTATGTAGTATGAGAAGTACAGTGTGTATGAAAAGAAGACAATTAAAAGTAGATTAAGCAATGTATGAAGAGGCTTACATCTACAATTGGATTATGGTTATAGTGCAAGCAAAATTAGAGGAACAGCATGGAAAGAAGCAATAAATATTGGTTTAATGATGCTCATAATTTCAACAGACTTGAAAATATTTGTAAAGGTTACCAGATTTGATCAACTCTGACCAAGAAAGTGGACTGAGTTGCCCTGCTCAGAGAATGTGCCTGGGGAGCAACTTCCTAATGAAATAAATAGTAATTTACAACAAAACATGCTGATATAATGAAGGGATGATGTAGACAGTTTCTCGAATGTGAGCATCTTATGTGCACTAAAAACCTTAATAGCTCCCCATCTGAAATATAGAAGTGAAATGACGTCTTAAAACTATGAAGGACGTGCTAGGATAAGTCATTTATTTTTCATGGACTGTTGGTGCCAAAACATAAATACTAAGATCATCTTGACTGGCCCAGGGCCTTTGTACTCTATGCCTATGTATGAGTTCCTATCAGAGGGCTGGGAATTTGCCAAGCGTTATATAAAACTGCAATGACTTTTAAGGCCATGGAGGCCATTCCATCTACTCAAAAATAAAATTAGGCTTCTTTTTATAAGTTTGAAGCCACCTAAATTTGACCTCCAGCTAGCACATCTTTATCCATCAGAATTATCAATACTGTGAGTAAGGGGCAAAAAGTCTAGAGTCAGTCACCAGAACATATAATTGGTAAGGTCTCTTATCAATGCCCCTCAGATAAATTGGTTTTGCAAATGCATTTAGAGGGAAATAATTAACTTGGAGTGTCATAAAGAAAGAGAATATGTATGTTGGCCACTGAAGACTTTTATTCCCTGTCATACATTTTTCCTTCTTACTTTCTGACCATTTATTAAATATGGAGAGAGACTATTTCCCAAGACATGAAGAAACAGATATTCTGTAAAAGAAATTAATCTCAGGTATTTTCTAAGAATTAACAGTGTTTTCTAAGAATGTACAAATAATTGTTCGTAGATGATGCTTTATTCTGTAGATTTTGAAGTCACTGAAGCCACTTTTGCCAGCTCATGGAAAATTAAAGTTATAAGATTTCCTTCATTACAAATCCCAAGAGGACAAAATGCAACAAAAGTAAGTCTACTTGAAAATAAAAGAATTTGAGGATCCAGAGTGAAGAAAATTACTTGGTTCATAGTCAAGATAATTTCCATAGGAGCTTCATGTGTAATATAAAGAACTGGCTTGCAAATGGGATTCTGAATGACTATATGACTACATGAAAACCTAATGAGAATTGAATTATCAGGGTTTTTTTGCTTCTCTCTTCCTTTTATACCATGTAATTAGATGTCTTTCTTATACTGAACATCATAGCAATTAGATTTATCATATTCTCTAATTAAATATTGAACTGTAGTGATATCATAGCAGTTTTGGGAGGATCATTTTTCTTAAATTTAGAATGTCCAAATAGCCAGAGTATACAGATATATATTCCTATCTTCATTTGATAAGTAGTAGAGTTTAGATCAAAATAGGACAGCACAGTCAGTGGGCAAGACATAAACTTTATGGACAAAATTACCTTACAGTAATGCTTTGAATTTTTTTAAGTATTGAGAGAATTACATTAAACTGTGTGAGGATGTATACTTATCTTGAGAAACATTCTAGAGTATTCTTGCTTCCTCTAGGATTAGAAAAGTGTTTTAATCTCCAGGATGGACTTAAGTTAAATATATGAACTATCAATTTAGGAAATTATATATATATACACATGCTAAATCATTTTATGGAAATAATAAAATCAGAGAACATCTTATCTTTTCAGAAAATCTAAGATTACTAATTAATTTGTATGTTTAATTTAGAAAGTTTGCCTAACATTTTCTAAGTATTTGGATAAGTATGTTAAATTCTGAGTTCGAGTGCTAGATACTTTTAATGACATCATGAGTCATTGTAATTCAGAATTTAATTTTATTTGTGTTTCTATTCTACAAAATAAAGGTAGCTGCAATTAATCATGGGTCAAGCATAATAATTTTTGTGAGAGATGAATATTTTAGGTATCTTTAATGAGCAAAACTGAATTGGAAGCAATTAAAAAAAACTAAATTCTTCTGTGAAGTTCCTAGACGTACATTTCCTATTCAATTTATGCATTTTCTCCATATCATTTATTTTTCTTTTTTTTCAACTTTTCTTGTTCCTTCTGCTCATTAATACATTCCAATGACATCTTTGCCCTTCCATCAACACAGACAAAATTTTAAAAGGGTATGTTCACAATTTGTGATAGCAGATAATATTCCTATCTAAATCTCTCTTTTAAGTAGCAGCAGCAGTGCAAATTACAAAAAATGTCCTTGATAGCAACAAGGAGAACTCAGAATATAATGAGCTTTTGCTATAGCAGCTTTATCCATGAGGTATGATGTTGACTATCCTGTTTTTAAATAATAGAAAGAATAGTAGCAACCTGAAATAAAACCAATCCTGACAAGAACTAAGCATTTTAATATATAGGTAAGATATTAATCAATGCTATTAGCTTCATTGGTCCATGTCAACATTAGGCCCACCCAATTAGTTCTATTTATTCAAATAAAAAAAGGTTGATGTAGTATGTATTATACTACTATAACATATAAGGAAAACGTGGTTTAAAATTAAGGAAAAAAGAGTGAATCTTGCATATACAGTGTAATTTTTTTTTGATTTTCTTCTACATCTCATGCCCTCCAACCTCTACTCCTCCAATTATCTGGTATTCATTTTGTTGGATTGTAAGCTCAATTTTCTAATGAATTACGCCATTTAATTTCTCTTCAGAAAGAAGAACGTGATGGAGTAATGAGGAGGAGGAAACTGTAAACATAATTTGCAATGCATATCCTATAAAACAGAAAATTAAAGGAGATTTGGAAGTATTGAAGAAAATAATGAAGGGTGAAATCAATTAAGATTCATTGTATGATAAACTGATTTGTTGAATAGTCTTTCCTTTGTACAACTATTTGAAGATGATAAAAAATGTAGTTTTAAAAAGTTGACTCCCTATCTCCATTTTTTGCTTAGTAAAAATGAACATTAATTCCATTTACTCTAGTATATATTGTACTTTTCACTTTGGTGACCTCTGCAGCTTTCAGGAGGAATTGCAATCATGAGATTCAATTCTAGACCTCAGGACTTGCTTTGAAGTCTCTAGAGATGTATGACTTTAACTTCTAGCATGGTGATTCACGCAATCCCCAAAATATTAAAAAAGGAGAATATTGCACCTTGTGAGTCCTGATTCAAGGTGATTTTTGAATTACTCTTTAAGAATGTCTGCACCATAATGTATCACTTAACTCCAGTAGTAAATTTAGGTGAGATAATAAGCATTAGCTAATCAAACAAAAGGGAAATAATTTCTCTTACTTGGTGTGTGTGTGTGTGCGTGTGCATGTGTGTGCATGTGTGTGTGTGTGTGTGTGTGTGTGTGTATGAGAGATATTGGCTCTAGTATCTTTCTAGTAGTTATTGTGTTACTATGAGGGGAACAATCCTGAGGCATGCAGAAACTTTGGAAAAAAAGTCCTTAGTAACAAAATGGTTAGAGAAACGTTAATAAGCTTAGAGATAATGATATAATTTTTATCTTCAAATGCCATGATGACCAAATAGAAGTTAGAAAAGCATGTATATATAGTTAAGCTCCTTGTTCAAAACATAAATCAGTTACATTCCCTACCATACATAATCAAATAATTCAGAATTGTTAAATTATTATTTGTATGCTAAATTTTGGCTCAATATTAGCAATAAAAATGTAAGTCTTGGGTGGACTTTTTGTATGCCTAAACATAGACTCTCACTCCTTATTCACCATGGGGCTATTATATTAAATTAACCAGCAAAAAGCCAGAAGTAGAGCTATGGTTCAAATGGTAAAATACCAGCCTTTACTAAAAGACATTGCATGGATCTTGAGTTTAATCCCTGGAACCAACATACATAAACAACCACAGAAACACACACACACACACACACACACACACACACACACACACACACACTTTTGACTCTTGTAGAAATGTAAGAACAATGGTAAAGTTTGTTTCATGTTAAAAAAATAAATATGAATAAATAAGAAAGGAAAGAGAAGTTGGTGGAAAAATTTGGAGGGAAGGAGATATATTAGTAATCCACACTTAGAAATACTTTAAGCTGTGCTACAATAAAATAAATAATTTTAAAATGTTTTTTTTTTTTGGCCAGTCCTGGGCTTGAGCTCAGGGCCTGAGTACCACTTCCGGCTTTTTTCTATGTATGTGGTACCGAGGAATCGAACCCGGGTCTTTATGCAGGTTAAGCAAGCACTTTAACCACTAGGCCAAACTCCCGGCCCAAAATGTTTTTTTTTCTGTCAAATATCTTGAGAATATAGAAGGTTTGAATTGGGAGGAAAATTGGGAACCAAAGCAAAAATGAGTGCTTTATCCTTGAAGAGCAATATCTTTTTATTTTCATTGTAATTAATAGAAGGGTTACATTATATTTGTCAGATAGAAGGTTCATTATTTCACATACAGTGATACCCTTTCTCATGTCTTGGTCCCCATTTCCCTCCCTCCCACCCCCATCTCTCATCTTGTTTTCCCCCCTTCGCTATCCAATTTCAAATAACCAAATACAAATATACGCAATATATCAGATAACAAAGTGAGATAATGTGACAATATGAGATAACCAAGGAACAGTAAAAGAGATGAGAGATAACATAGTATATTAAGGACTACAATCACTCATTATATGGTTTTTGTTTCTATATCCTACAGGTCCTTTCACTTAGCTTCATATTGTGTGGTCTTATGTATCTAGGTTTTGCTCTATTGCAAATCTCTGCTAGTAGAGCCCAAGGTTTCTACTGATTATGACAAATGAGGGAAACCACTGAGCCTATGTTCCTTTGAGTTACTATTATAATCTATTTCCTAGTGATTAAGATAAGAATCTCAAGAGGAGAAGAATCTCAAGATCTTTAAGTGCCAAGGCTGGCTTATTCATTGCTAAGAGAAGAGCTCTTTTTCTATTATGAAGGTAGAGAGGCTTTGAGATAGTATAAATTCTCTCTGTTCTCAAATGTCATACATTTGATGGATTTGATCAATGGTAAGTCAAAACAAATATAGAACTGGTGGTAGGTACTGTGTACCTGTCAACCTGACCCCAAACAAACCATAGACATTTTTAATGTCACACATTTAGAAATGTCTTAAACATTTATTCCCACATTTATACTTAGAATAAAGCATAAATTAGAATCCTCACTTTTTGGACTTCGGTACTTCCTTTTATTTAGATAATATGGGCAGTTACTCACCTTGTAAGGATTTTGAGAAATTTTGAACTACTATTCTTGTTTAATACAAACCCGCTACACATTTCTCTGAGTTCCAGGAAAATATACCTACTAGATAAAATAATTTATAGTGGATGAAATAAATATACTAACATTTATGGGTAATGATTACTGATGTGGGAATAGCCTTAACAGGGTAATTTTAAGAGCACTTAATGTAGCTGTCAGGATTCTGGAATGTTTCCAGATAGACATCATATAAATATAAGCTCTCTCACAAGGCAAGAGCCCAAGATTTCTGGTGGTCATTTGGGTTTGCAAGGAGAGATTAAAGTGTTGAAAGACCAAGTCTGAAAGTGAGGCAGGGGATGGCATGTAAATGTCTTTCCATTCAGAATAGAGTTTAGTGTGTTTCCTAAATTCCACTGGAGACACTGAAATAATTTTGGCAGGGAATAGAAGTAATTAAGTTGCATTTTAGGTAGTTCTAAGACATGAAGGAGCTTTTGTATGGCAAAGGACATAGCTTGTAAATTAATTAGGAAGCCTACAGAGTGGGAGAAGATCTTCACCAACCAAATAACAGACAAAAGCCTCATATCTAAAATATATCAACAACTCAAAAAATTGAATCACTCCAAAAGTAATCTCCAAAGTAACAACCATCCCATTAAAAAATGGGCCAAAGACTTAAAGAGAGTCTTCTCTGAAGAAGAAACAAAATGGCCTATAGACACATGAAGAAATGTTCAACATCTCTGGTCATAAAAGAAATACAAATCAAAATAACTCTAAGATTCCACCTCACTCCAGTTAGAATGGCCAGGATCAGGAAAACAAATAATAACAGATGCTGGAGGGGATGTGGCCAGGAGGGATCACTACTACACTGTTGGTGGGAGTGCAAACTCGTTCAACCACTATGGAAAGCAGTGAGGCAGTGCCTCAAAAGGCTAAACATAGAGCTCCCCTATGACCCAGCAATTCTACTACTTGGCATTTACCCAACCATCCAGAAACAAGGGCATACTAAATCCACTAGCACAACAATGTTCATTGCAGCACTATTCACCATAGCAAAGATATAGAACCAACCTAGATGTCCCTCAGTTGATGAGTGGATCAACAAGTTGTGGTATTTGTACACAATGGAATTCTATGCTGCTGTCAGAAAAAAATGACAGCGACCCATTTGTTAGGAAATGGAAAGGCTTAGAAAAAAATCATATTAAGTGAAGTAAGCCAGACTCAAAGGAACTTAGGCTCAATGGTTTCCCTCATTTGTCATAATCAGTAGAAACCTTGGGCTCTACTAGCAGAGATCTGCAATAGAGCAAAACCTTGATACAAAAGGCCATATAGTAGGACGTTAAATGAAAGGATCTCTAGGATATAGAAACAAAAGCTATATAATGAATGATTGTTGTTCTTAAGGTACTATGTTATCTCTCATCTCTTTTGCTGTCCCTTGGGTATCTCATATTGTTACAGTATCTCACTTTATTATCTGATATATTGAATTTATTTGTATTTGGTTATTTGAAATTTGATAGGGAAGTGGGGAAAACCAAGACGGGTGGGGAGGTGGAAGGGAAGGTAATGGGTACCAAGACATGTGAAAGGGTTTCAATGTATGTGAATTAATGCACCTTCTATCTGGCAAATATCATGTTACCCTTTTATTAAGTACAATAAAATAAAAAAATAAAAAAGGAAGTAATTAAGTTGCATTTTAGGTAGTTCTAAGACATGAAGTCTTTGGAATTAATTTTTCTATAGATGTATCAAATATATTAGTGAGTCCTATAGACCTATGTAGGTTATTCTGACATAAACATTAATATATGTGACCATGTTGTCTTTCCTAAATAACTTTGACTTTAAAATTGAGTTAAATTTCCAAATGTATTTACCATATATTTACTATTTATTATTTTGCTCCACCTGATTTTTTGGTAAAATTACTTATTTTATCATGGAGAGATAAATTCATATAATATTATACTTTTCATTATTATGTTTAATTATCATCTAATATTGGATATATAATTGCTATAATGTATCTTCCCGTTCCTTTGTTTATGATTGAAAAACTAAAAAAAATCCACTACTTTGTTAGACTTCTAGAAAACATTGTGAATAATGATATTTTTCAAAACTACTGAGCAAAGAAAAAAGCACCGACTATAATACTAGTGTTTGTGGCATGAATAAAAGCAGTACATGAGCTAAAAAGGCATCCCTTTAGTGATATGTTTATATAAACACACTTACATAAATAAACTTGTTCTTTAGGCCTGAGCTCTGGTGGTTCAGACCGGTATTCCTAGATTCTCAGAAGGATCTGAAGACTGTGGTTCCAAGCTAGCCTGGACAAAATGTCTAAAAGCCAGAAAATTGCAAATATCACTGTGGCTTAAAGTGGTAGAGTGTTAACAATGAGCAAAAGAGTTCAGGGCTGAGTAAAACCCCTAACCGACAGAAAAAAAAAAAACAGTAGAATGATTTTGTTTAATTCATATATAAATAAATCATATACATTTTTGTTCATAAAAACTGACAAAATAGGGGCCGGGAGTTTAGTCTAGTGGTAGAGTGCTTGCCTGGCATGCACAAAGACTGGGGTTCCATTCCTTGGTACCACATACATAGAAAAAAGCCAGAAATGGTGCTATGGCTCAAGTGGTAGAGCTCTAGTATTGAGAAAGCCCAAGACAGTGGAAAAAATAAAACCTTACAAAACAGAATCAATGATGACAAATTTTATACCTGTGAATATCCAATGTATAAGAGAAACAACATGATATGAATAGCAACCAAATATATAACCCAATTTAAAATGAGAAATAGAACTGAATGAACCTAAAAGTGGTTCAGAAGGTTATGGAACTTGGATGTATGTTAATTATGCTACAATTGGGGAAAGATTGAGTTTGTTATTATACAATATTGTAAATACAGATGAATATAATGTATATGTATATATATACATGTAGCTTGAATTCAGGGTCTAGGAAATGTCCTTGGTCTATCTTAAGGATAGAGCTCTACCACTTGAGCCACAGAACTAATTATGGCTTCTTCTGTGTGTATGGTACTGGGGAAAGGAAACTAGGGCTTCATGAAGTCTAGGCACGCACTCTACCACTAGGCCACACTCCTGGCCCTAGTCTAATTTTTTTGTATGAGTTAGCTGTTGTAGCTGTTGTAGCACCTCAGATCTGAGTGTGAAAAGTAAACAAAATTGTCCAATGCCTGAGTTCAAACCCCCATATTCACACACACACACACACACACACACACACACACACACACACACATTCAACAAACTTATTTTCCTCTTTAATGGGTAGCTCTTTAAAACATGTTAACAAATCAGCTAAGCATGATTATGAACATCTATAATCCCAGTACTACAGGGTGTTAAAAGGATAGCAAGTTCCAAGCCAATCTAGGCTACAGATTCTGTAAAATTTAAAAATTGAATGAAAAGGGAAAGGAAAGGAGGTGAGGGGAAGGAAAACAAAGAAAGGAGTCAGGGGGAGGAAGAGAGGAAGAAAGTTTTTAAAAAAAGGAAAAAAGAGGGCAAAGAGCTTGAAAAGAAAATCATCATACACTCACTGTAACATAATAAACTCATATAATATTTTTGCCATTTAAAAGTAATCATATGGATGAAACTCAATGTCTCTTCAGGATAAAAATTCTAATTTAGTTAATCATGGACTCAGCAATATCTCACTTTTTCAATAAAATAAATATATTCAGACAAAAATCTAAAATACAAGTGAATGTAAAATGTATATAAATCTATAATTCTCTAAATAAGTAGAGAAAGCAAGATATTATAAAGGTATTGTCAATGTCAATAGAAAGATTTTGTATGATATCTGTTTTCCTCAGTCATAACGTTAGGTTTAAGGATAGTTTAAGGATAGACTGAATTCTTTCCATATGGACTCAGTTCCCCTATTTTTCATATAATGTTCCAGGAACCAATATACATTAATCAAAGCCTAGTTTGTAAACACTTCACATATAGATATACCAGAACTTCCATACCTCTCCACTTGTCAGCATTGTATGGGACCAGCCAAAATAACCAATATTCTTTATGGCTTGTTGAGCTTAAGAAACGTTTATATATGAAAAATTATTGATTAGGAAAAATAGCCCACTGTGTTATACTCAATTTATTTCAAATATATTCAAATATATATATGTCATAAATTTGGCCTATAAGTAAGGCATACAGATACAACATACACATATGTGTGAATTTATTCACATACATACATGTACCCACATATATACATCCATCCATGTATATTTGAGAGTGAAAAAGAAACTAATGAAAAGGAAATTGAAAAGAATTGAAAAAATTATTTCAGAATCAATAAAAGAAACTGAATCCATCTATAATATTAAATTCTGTAACACCATTAATGTTTTATATTGTTGAAACAAGCTGACAGTACACATTTATACTTGTTTACTTTTAACATGTTCTTGGTTATCAAAATGATAATTTCTTTTGTTTCGATAGTGGTACTGTGGCTTAAACGTAGGCCCTTTACTCTTTTTGTCTACTGTGTTAGGCTTTTATAGCTCATGGTTTGTTTGTAAGGAGCTACATAATTTTACATAAAAATCTCTACATTTTTGTTTCAATTCATATATTTCCAATTACAAAAACTTACTGTACTATGTTTTAAAGATAGTCTGTAAATACATTTTAATTATAATATTAAAATATAAAATTTGTTTTTTAACTGTATTTTTGTTGTTGTTTGTTTTTTGTCAGTCTTGGGCTTGGGTGCTTGAACACTGTCCTTGGGTTTTTTCATGGCTAGAGCTCTACCACTTTAGCCACAACACCACTTCTGGCTTTTTCCTATGTATGTATTACCAAGGAATCAAACACAGGTCTTTGTGCATGCTAGGCAAGCCTTCCACCACTAGGCCAAACTCCAGGACCCTATTTATTTTCTTTTTTCTTTTTGATACTGAGGATCAAACCCAGGACATTGCACTTGCTAAGCCAGTGCTTTGTGTTACCTTATTCTTTCCAAGAATGAATTGAGCAATGTTTTTTCTATCTTTACCCAATCATTATAAGATTGTACAAATTCTATATTCTTTAATAGATTCATTTACTTTTATCCAACAATACAAAATCCTCTATGTACAAGTAACTTTTCCCATTTCAACATTATAGTATTTTCTCAAATTTAGTCATTTGATGAAAATTGTATATATATATATGAAATTAAGAATATTTTATCAGCGCTTATGTATTTTGATATTTCACGATATACACATATGCACTTGGATCATATGATCACATTTACCCTTTCTTTCTTCCTTTCATTTCTTTCTCTTTCTTTCTTTTTTTTCTTTCTTTTTTCTTTCTTTCTTCTTATTTGCTTACTTGATTGCTTGCTTTCTTGCTCCTTTCTCTTGCCAGCCTCTCTCCCTCCCTACCTTCCTTTCTTCCTCCCTCTCTCCTTTCTTTCTTTCTTTCTTTCTTTCTTTCTTTCTTTCTTTCTTTCTTTCTTTCTTTCCTTCTTTCTTTCTGTCTTTCTTGTCCTTGGGCTTGAAGTCAGGGCCTGGGCACTTTTCTTGGGCTTTCTCAAGACTAGAACTCTACCACTTGAGCCAGAGCACTACTATTGTTTTCAGTGTATGTGATATCAAGAAATTGAACCCAGGGCTTTATGCATGCTAGTCAGACACTCTACCACTAGGCAATACTTTCAGCCTCCCTCTATTACTTTCTTATGCTCCTCTCCTTTCTCCTCTTTTAAATCTTTTCATTAAAAATTATCAAAATAATGTGTTTCATTATAGCCTTTTCATATACTTATATAATTTTCTTCAATTACATCTTCTCAACTTGATGTTTTATCCTCTAACTTCCTGCTGATTTTTCTCTGATTATTTTTTTCTCTCTCTTTTTATCACTTTTCTTTCCCCTCCTTAGATTTAGGTTCTATGTAACAGAAAATTTTCAGGATTTTTTTACTCTGATTTCTTTGACTTAGCATGACAATCTGTATTTCTATCCGTTTTCCTACTAATGACAAAACTTTATTCTTTCTGGCTGAATGATATTCCATTGTGTATATATGCAATACATTTCATTTATCCATATGTTGAAAGGCACCAAGGCTGATTGCATAACATCTCACTTGAAACAGTGTTGTAGTAAATATGAGTGACCTGGCATGTTTGTTACTTCTGTTTTGAAAGAGAGAATTTTGGAGTGAATAAATTATTCCTTTCTACCAAGTTTCTCTAACTTACCCTTACCACAAACATACTGATAAGACAAACATTATATTTAGTGTTTATAACAGACAACAGGAATTGTCCATACTTGAGCTGTATAGCGATAGTTACAGGTATATTCTGTGGAAAAATGAAAGTTGAGGCACTGACAGAGTAAAAAAAATATGTGTAGAATCTAAAATCAGGACAATAGGAGGTCATACTGTATAAACTGAATTAAAATAAATCTTAAGACTAGCAACTAGAATGACTTTTTGAGTGTTGCTTTCCTCAATACTCCAGAGCCTAAAAAAACCTACAACTGAAAGTGTAAAAAAAGAAATATAAAAAATTTCTACTAAACTTGAAGCTGTTACTTTGAGAAGGAAAAAAAAATGATAACAAGTTATAGCATTTCCCCTATGTGGAACAAAGTGACAGTAAGCCTGGATGCCCATGACAGAAAGAAATGAACTATCGATTTAGTTTTGTGAGCCCTCTAAACAAGAGGATTAGATCACCCCACAAATGATTTTGAAGATGGCTTTTCTAGAGATCTAACCTGCAGCATGGATTTTAGGTACTGGAACAGTAAGGAGAAAATGATGGCCGTGGATAGAGAATGAAAGAGAAGCAAAGGATGCATAATGTTTAGGACAGGCCATTAATGTACTTCTTATGTGCAGCCAAAAAAGTCTGTTCTGTGTTAAACTGACTATAAAAAGCATTCACATTGGTCCTTTTTTCCCTTCAAGGTACAAACTATTGCATCAGTTTCCTGTGCTAGTTCATACATATGATTTAACACATAGAAGACCATTAATTTCTGAGGTCAATTCAGAATTTCATTTTTTGGCAAAAAATGAACCCCTAGCCAGAAAGCACTAGAAACCTGATAGTGCTGTCTGTTTATAGTCAGCTTAAAGAATTGGTATTACATAATGTACATATTCAGCTGAAGGCTCGGTTATTTCCACCTCAACTGTTTAGCTCTCAATACTGTTTCTACACAACCAACCACTTTGTGCTAGCATACTGTGGGTCATCAGTCATTCTGATGACTGCCAAGTATACCCATTACCCTAAAGCGAGCAAAAATAATACATCATATATGACAAATTCAAACTCCATCTGACAGAAAGATCTTTTACAATAGTTCAATTAACCTGTGGCTGTTTATGTCAGGTATGCACTTTGGTTAGGCGACATATAAACTATATATTTGAAGAAAAAATGAGTCATTTAAAATATATCAATGTAGAGCAAATTTGCAGACAGACATTGCTTATTTTCCTTTACTGATGAAAAGCCACTATATTTTCCCATTAATTTTAAGGATCATAGTATTATATGTTGCTTGGGGAGAAATGGAAATTATTAGTGCCTAATACATTTCACTGAAGCCCTAGGGGATAAATTTGTTCTCTTGAAAAGGTTAATGCCTACAGTCCAGTATAAGCTCTATCACACACACACACATATATATACATATATATATGTATATAGATATAATTTAGTGGATTTCTGTATGTTGGTGCATTTCTAGGTATTCTATGTAGCATATTTTTACAGTTTTCTTTCCTAATAAGCTTTTTGGGAGATCATGAATTTCTCAAAAATCATCTTTATCAATTTATTCTTATAAGGTGTTTACAAAAGAAAAAATAGATTACTTTATATACAAGTGTTTGTCACTAAACATCACAGAACAGCTGGTCACCTTCATATCAACCCCATTGAAAGAAATGCTAGATAGATTTAAAAAATAAATAAGACCATCATCCCACTTATTTGCTGATGAGGGCAATATAAATTAAAAATACTTTCTCATTCAATATCTGGAGGGTGTACAGTAACAAGGAACATACATGGTGGTCAGTAAATTCTCTTAAAATATGTCATTCTTTTTCATTTCTTCTTCTGACTCAGGAAAAGTGCTTCAAAGTGACCTGTATTTGTGGCTTCCAAGACTATTCAACACTTCACATTACTTTTCCTTCTTTCCTTTCAATACAATCTTCCTTACGAATATTTTCCACAGTGGCTATAGTTTGAAGGACTGCTTCTCTTCTCAAGATCATTCGAAGAGAGAAAAGATAAAACTAGCTTCATCAGCAAAACTAAAATGAGCTTTCTGTTGGCAAGAACTCCTATTTTGATTAAAAAATTTATCAAATGTAAAGTGCACTTTTTAACCAAACTATCTTTTTCTCTTCTGTATTTACTATCTTACCTCATTTCACTACTTTTATATATCTTCTTCATTTTAAATGTAAACTCAACTTCCTATTTATAGATTTTCATATAGTTTGCAAGCCCGTTTGTTCTTTTGAATGCTACTATGTTCTGATTCCCTTTATCCCCTTTAATATAACAGATGCAGATTTGTATGCCTATGGTAGATTAGTTATCATTAACCTCCAATGTTAGATGCCAAAATAAAGAAACTTTACCAAGTCCTATTAGCAATGTGTGCTATATTAGCTCACAGACTTTGTTACCAGAAAGAACACAAGTCTTCTATGTTAGGTTGTCTGGTTGAGAATATCAAACATGTAACACCGACAGTGAAATATGAGGTCACCTAGATTCTGTTCAAACTGACAAAATTGGCATTTGGAACTTAATTAAGAAATAGGAGAACAAAATTAACTTTTAGAAAAGTATCATGTAGGCCTTAAGCCTTAAAGATTCGTAATAACCTTTCATCATTATGACTCCTGTAACAAATTCTTATTTGTATGAGATCCTCAGATCAAATTCTCTTTTGTTAGAAAATTATTCCTCAGCCAAGAAGCTTTTTTTTGCCTAATTTTTGCTCTCTTCATTGACAAAGTTTGCTTCAATTTCATGTTTGAATAGACTGATATTTTTATTTACACACAGTTTTAAGGGCCCCTTTTCTTTCCCAGATAGAAATTCGATCATTTGCAATATCTGTTCTGTTGATTTGATTCAAAAAATATAAAATTATATGCCAGTGGCTCCTGCCTGTAATTCTAATTGCTGAGAAGACTGAAATGTGATGATTAAATTTTGAAGGTAACCCAACACAGAAAAGTATATGGGATTTCTATGTCTTATTAACCACCAAAAATATGAAATTGTAGACATGGCTCAAGTGATAGAGTGATAGCATTGAGTCAAAACAAAAAAGACAGTGAGAACATGAGGCACTAATATGAAGCCCCAGTAAACCCTCCCCCCACACACAGAGTAAACTCAAACTGCTCCTCACCTTTTCCTGTGTGAAATAATCTTATTAAAGCTAGTTCTTTATTGATCAGCTTATAAAACACATCTTCAAATAAATATATAATTTGTTGCCAGCTGATGACTAACAATAACTATTTGTGCCCTTAAAACATGGACATTAGGTTAAGACATCTTAGTCCCCTACACATGCCTTTGCATGCAGGTACATGTTCTTTAGGTAAAATTTAATGTACCCCCATTAGTCAAAAGAAACTATTTTTATTTCTAACAATGCAAATGATAGAATTCAGTTTCCCATTGTATAAATACCATTTAATTGGAGCGTGCATATGCAGATCTCAGAATTGGACTGCACATTAGACATTTTTCTGTGAGACAAATGAGTGTTTTGATTAGAAACTATTTGCTGATGTTCATCACCTATCTTATGTCTAGCTATATTTTCCCTATGCTACAGACAATCTGTCAAAATCTTTAGTAAGTAGAATTCTGTGTTTAGATCTATTCCTGCAGAGGAGATGAATTAGCTTGCTTTTGAGTACAAGACCTCATTTCTTCTGTGACAGTGACTGGAAAGCCTGATGGGTCAGATATGAGCCTTTGTTTTATTACATATCAGTATGCCAGCATTTGATGACAGGTGATATGGACATGAAAAATTATAGATGTTTTTCATAAGTAGAATCTGCAGTAGTTACCTGATCCTTAGGTTACAACAATAAGAAAATGACTGAAAAACACAGAACAAGAATCTACTATTACTTTTGTGTCTATACTCCTTTACATTATAATCATCTAACTCTGAAAAAAAAACTTACTTTTTATTTGAACACCTGTGGCTGGCTTCTCTTTTTGAATTCCCAAAATGAACAAGGAAAAGAATTCTAAAATGAATTATTACTCTCTCCCTCTCTTTCTCTCTCCTCTATTTTTATTTATGGCTCCATCAACATTCTGTGATTCCATAAATGATGCCACCATACCCACAGTTACAGAAACTCCTAAGTGTATACATGTCTATTGTTTTGTTTGTAAAATAAAGTATCTGTAAATGAAAGGACCTCCAGGATATAGAAAAAAAAGCCACGTAATGAGTGACTGTTGTCCTTAATGTACTATATTATCTCTCATCTCTTTTGCTGTCCCTTGGTTATCTCATATTGTTACAGTATTTCATCTTGTTATCTGATATATTGTATAAATGTGTATTTGGTTATTTGAAATCAGATAGGGAAGAGGGGAAACAAGATGAGGGATGGGATTGAGGAGAAAAATGGGGCCAAGGGTATCCATTTTTGTGAACTAATACACCTTCTATCTGGTGAATATAATGTAACCCTTCTATTAATTACAATAAAAATATATGGAAAAAATAAAGTATCTGGAACTAGGAAAAAGTATTTTTACTGTAAAATATAGAGACCAGGAAGTTTAAGATCAGAGGTTGCATCTGTTCATGTCATTCATTCTGCATTTGCTCATGTTGTCACCTGGTCTGAGTACTTGTGATAATAATGAATAGTGACATACAGAGGACATTTTATGGGTCCAAAATACTGTCATTTTGAATGGTATGAATGACACTGATTTCATGCTTTTTTTGCTTTTTTTTAAATTTATTTTTATTGCCACAGATAGTTGTCAGACATTCCTGAAGATAAAAACGTTTATAATGAATTATAACAGTGCAGTAAGAGTGAATAAGAATGTGAGTGAGCAGGTTAGGTACCTGTGTGCGTACAAATTAGTTCTTTCCAGGAGAATGAGATGTAATTAATACCAGTTGAAACTGCTGAATTAAGTATCGGACCAACATAAGTCAAAATAGAGTTTCTGGGCTACTGTCCTGAATGGCTTCTTCATTCAGTCCACTTCTTGTTCCCCAGAAATATTTTGTAAAGTGAAAATATGAGTGTACTGATGCTGTTAGTATCTATATATTTTGCTAAATAGTGTTTGTGATTTAGGAAATTTAACTATTGTCTTTTAATTTCTATATTGTTAAATATAATTGTAATGAGCAAGACAATTGTTACTTTTTAAAAATATTACTACAACAAGGTAAGAAGCTAAGTACTGTATAATAATAATACATACCTCTCTCCAAATGCTGATTTACCATCATTTTTAAGTAAAAAGGTTGCAAAACAAGCCATTTTATTTCAGGCTATAGAACTTGATGACAGAGTCAAGTTTCCAGATTTCTCAATGCATTACTCAATCCAATAGATACTCCAGGCTGCCCTCCATCCCCAGTAGATTTGCTAAAAATGCGATAATCTAACCTGATTATACATGTATTTTTCTTTTCATTTTGGATTTTGAATTAAGATGTCTCTGTGTTTCCCAGGCCATCTTTAAATTCACAATATTATTCCCTCAGGGTAATGGGTGTGTAATATAAATGTAGACTATATTTTCTATAAGAAAATAAGTGTTGAAAGGCCATTTTGTTAATGTTATCTAATTAATGTGTCTATGGAGGTAGGATGTATTTTCGCCTCTGGCTATAAAGATGCTAGAGATGGACACACTGTGTAAGTTTAAATAATATTCAAAGATAAGACTAAGTATATATATTTGTTAGTGATTTTATCAAAAGGAATGAAAATGGAAGGGAAGTGCTTGCACAAATAAACTATGTACCTATATGTTACATACCTAAAGTATGAATTTGATAGTTGGAAATATTCTAGTATACATACGTATATATGTATAGATAGATAAATAAATAGATTTATCACCTTTGTAAACTTGTTTAATCCCCCCAAAATACAATTCTAATAAACCAATTTGATTTACTTCAATTTGTACATTTGTATTTGTTCAGATTATCATCTTAAAGTTTACCATTCTTTCTATTGTTAAGCAAAGAAGAGATATTTTCCTATGTAATTAATTGATTGTAGATAAAATAAAAATACACATTTCCCTCAAAATTTTCTCTGATATCTGATAACATGAATTTATCTAGCTCTTTCATTTCTGGCTGTTTAGATTTTCAATTCAATGCTCTTCGGTTGGAAATATTTGTCTTCACTTTTCTTCAATAAGATGAAAAAAACCAGCAATGCTATTTCCAATGATGTTTATATTTTTGATTTCCAATTTCATCATCTAGAGTATTCCCAGACCAGAAGGGATTGTGACACTTATCCAGTTCTAATACACTGAAGCTATGTTTCCAAATTGATTGTATATTCTCATTGTAAAATCATTAAACACTTAGGAGAACAAACTTCCCCAGCAGTAGGCATGAAGATACATATATCACATTTCATTTGTTTTTCTTTCCCACTAACATTTTAAATCTTGTTCACAATTTCCTGACTGAGATTGGATACCTCCTGCCATTTTATGGAAAAAGGGATAACCATACTCACATAATTTGAAATGCTGACTAGTAGGTTAAATTTATTTAGAGACATGACACAATTGTCCTAAACTGTTAAGATTATTACTATAATTGTTATTTTTTTTTGCCAGTCCTGGGTTTGAGCTCAGAGTCTGAGCACTGTCCTTGGACTTTCTCAAGGCTAGAGCTCTACCACTTTAGCCTCAACACCACTTCTGGCTTTTTTTCTAGATATGTGGTACCAAGGAATTGAACCCGGGTCTTCGTGCATGCTAGGCAAGCACTCTACCACTAGGCCAAACTCCCGGCCTGTTATTTTTATTTTTTATTAAAGAAGTTAGTAACATTGATTTTTACATCATATTTCAAATGAAGTGGTTAACAATTATAATAATCTATCTAATTTCTTATATAATTTAAAGATCAACCAAAGGGACTGTCATAGTTCCTCCTTAACTCTGTGTGCTTAGAAATCTCAGAGCACCAAAGTCTAGTTACTTTGTCTCTTGGCACACATGGCAGTGACAAACATTCATAAATACACTATTAGCAATAAAAGATTAATATGATAACAAATAAAATGTAGAACTATGGAGATTTATATTATATTATATATTTAATGTTTCATTAATTGTTTATATTTAATTCAACTTATTTTTTTTCTTTTAAAGTTTAGAGACGTACGGGTCATGTAACAGAAATTATTGGAAGACTACTCTCATTACTTTGTATGTATTAAACTTATGAAAATATTCAAGAACAAGTGGTGCTCTGCAGAACTGGTTAAGCACCTGCAGAAAACGAAAGTTGGATCCTTCTTTGTCACCCTGCATTAGAATTAACTCCAAATGGATCAAAGACCTTGAGGTAAAAGCCGACACACTGAAAACTTTACAAGAAGGAATAGGAGATACACTAGGCCTCCTTGGCACAGGTCGAAACTTTCTTAATAAGGACCAAGAATCACAACAAATCAGAGAAAGGCTGGGTAAATAGGACTGCATTAAACTGCGGAGCTTTTGTATGGCAAAGGACATAGCTAATAAATTAAATAGGAAGCCTACAGAGTGGGAGATGATCTTCACCAACCAAACAACAGACAAAGGCCTCATATCTAAAATATATCAACAGCTCAATAAATTGAATCACTCCAAAATTAATCTCCAAAGTAGCAACCATCCCATTAAAAAATGAGCCAAAGACTTAAAGAGAGTCTTCTCTGAAGAAGAAACAAAAATGGCCTATAGACACATGAAGAAATGTTCAACATCTCTGGTCATAAAAGAAAAGCAAATCAAAACAATTCTGAGATTCCACCTCACTCCAGTTAGAATGGCCAGGATCAAGAAAACTAATAACAACAGGTGCTGGAGGGGATGTGGCCAGGAGGGATCACTACTACACTGTTGATGGCAGTGCAAACTCGTTCAACTACTATGGAAAGCAGTATGGCAGTTCCTCAAAAGACTAAACATAGAGCTCCCCTATGACCCAGCAATTCCACTACTTGGCATTTACCCAAACCTCCAGAAACAAGGGCATACTAAATCCACCAGCACAACAATGTTCATTGCAGCACTATTTACCGTAGCAAAGACATGGAACCAACCCAGATGTCCCACGTTGATGAGTGGATCAACAAGATGTGGTATTTATACACAATGGAATTCTATGCTGCTGTCAGAAAGAATGACATCGCCCCATTTGTGAGGAAATGGAAAGACTTAGAAAAAATCATATTAAGTGAATTAAGCCAGACTCAAAGGAAGATAGGCTCAATGGTTTCTCTCATTTGTCATAATCAGTAGAAACCTTGGGCTCTCCTAGCAGAGATTTGCAATAGAGCAAAACCCAGATACATAAAGGCCATACAGTGTGATGCTAAATGAAAGGAACACTAGGATATAAAAACAAAAGCCATATAATGAGTTATTGTTGTCCTTAGTATACTAAGTTAGCTCTCATCTCTTTTGCTCTTCCTTGGTTATCTCATATTGTTACAGTGTTTCACTTTTTTATCTGATATATTGCATAAATGCATATTTTGTAATTTGAAATTGGATAGGGAAGGGGGAAAACAAGATGAGGGGTTGGGAGGGAGGGAAATGGGGATCAACACATGAGAAAGGGTATCAATGTATGTGAAGTAATGCACCTTCTATCTGGTCAATATAATGTAACCCTTCTACTATTTACAATAAAAATATATGAAAAAAGAAAATGTTGAAAAAAATTGTAAATATAATGTACATTTATGTTTCAAACTTCAGAACTTCCTATATCCTGATAAGGTATAAGATATAATAAATATTCTGTAATATGAATCATCTAAAATTATCCTTTACTGAGTTTTTCAGAACTTTTTCAAAATAATGATAGAGACGAAGATTCTCTTCGGAGCAAAAATAGACATATTATTTGCATTTTAAGTTTTTGGGGGATCTCTATGTCTTGGTTTCTAGCTGTGTTATATTTCCCTCTTCATTACTCTGTTAAATCAAGAATGAGGAGATAGACATGAAAATATTATTCATTCTTCTACTCTGTTATGGTGAATAGCTACGTTGTTCCTCTATTATTTGTGATAACGATTTTACTAACATCCAAGAAATATTTCTGGTCAAGTTGCCAGCTTCCAAGACCAGTAATATTTCAAATCCTACTACCAAGTCATAATAATCCATGAGCTCTCCCTCTCTCTTTCTCTCTTTCTCTCTCTCTCTCTCTCTCTCTCTCTCTCTCTCTCTCTCTCTCTCTCTCTTGCTCTCTCTCTTTCTCTCTGACATACACACATACACACACATACACATGTCCAAACTCAATAAACACAGAGTCCAGTGGCTCCGCGGATCTAGCTCATCTTTTGTGAAGGGAAGGGAGATGAATGAGAAAATAATGGAATTAAAGAGAATTATAAAAGAATTTCTTCCATAAGATCTGAAATGCTTTCATTTTTTAATGGTATTCAGAGAATGATAAACTATTGACTGTAATCATTACCCAAATAATTATTTGGCTTTTTCTATACTATTGCATATGTTGAAAATATTTTATCACCATACCATTATGGTTTATCATGACTGGTGTAGGATTTGAAATATCATCCTAGCTTTATTTATTTATTTATGTATTTATTTATGTATAATATATTTTTATGGTAATTAATAGAAGAGTTACATTATATTTGCCAGAAGGTAGGTGCATCACTTCACAAACATTGCTACCATTTCTCATTTTTTGTCCCCATTTCCCTCTCCCACCTCTCCCAATCATCTTGTTTTCCCCCTTCCCTATCCTATTTCAAATACACAAACAAATATATATACAATATAACAAATAAAAAAAAAAGATAGTGTAACAGAAACTTAACCTGAAACATTTCATGGATACTAGCAAAATTGTTACTTCACATTAAGGACAAGGAACCTCATTATTTGCAATAAAAGAGTAGACAGTGAATGGAGTTTTCATTACACTTCTGCATTTTTGTTTAAATTTATTTAATTTATTTTAATAATTTCAATTCTGTATTCAGTTCTATTTTATACAGGTGTAAGACTATTTCAAGATTCCAAGGACAAATTTTCATCCATATCAAACAGTCAACACTTATGGAATTGATTTTCAGTGCCTAGGCTAACTTATGAATATATAGGCAATTTCACCTTGAATTAGACTTATTAATAGCAGAGTACAAAATTTTAAGTTACAATGTGATAATTAATGTTTTGTAAATGAAATTTTTACTGCAATTAGTAGAAGGGTTGCATTATACTCACTAGATAGAAAGTGCATTCTTAACAATCATTGCTACCCCTTCTCATGTTTTTGTCCCCATTTCCCTCCCCTCTCCTTTCCCATCATCTTGTTTTCCCCCTTCTGATATATACAATATATCAGATAACAAAGTAAGATGAGAAATAACAAAGTACTTTAAGAACAGCAGTCACTCCTTATATGGCTCTTGTTTCTATTTCTTGGGGGTCCTTTCATTTAGCCTTATCATATATGGCCTTATGGAAAACAGTACGGAGGTTCCTCAAAAGACTAAACATAGAGCTCCCTTATGACCCAGTAATTCCATTACTTGGCAGTTACACAATCATCCAGAAACAAGGACATACTAAATCCACTAGCACAACAATGTTCATTGCAGCACTATTTACAATAGCAAAGATATGGAACCAACCTAAATGCCCCTCAGTTGATGACTGGATCAACAAGATGCGGTATTTATACACAATGGAATTTTATGCTGCCATTAGAAAGAACGACATCATCCCATTTGGAAGGAAATGGAAAGACTTAGAAAAAATCATGCTAAGTTAAGTAAGCCAGACTCAAAGGAACATGGGCTCATTTGTCAGAATTAGTATAAACCTTGGACTCTCCTAGCAGAGGTTTACAATAGGGCAAAACCTAGATAAGTAAGTGAAGTTTTAAAAGCATACAATGTCTCTTAATAATGTCTATTAATCTCTAAACCCATTTTCTTTCATCTTTTACAGTATAATTTCCTATGGGGCTCTGATTGCTTATAGTTTTTATCCCAGGTACTCTGGAGGCTGAGAAATGATTCAGAACCATCCTGGACAAGAATGTACATGGGACTATTATCTCCAATTGACCACCAAAAAAAAAATACTAGCACTCAAGATGTGGCTCAAGAGATAGAATGCTAACCTTGTACTAGCACTCAGAGACAATGAGTGCCCAGTCCCTGAGTTATAAGTAAATGGAATAAATAAAGAAATATAACATATTTTATGGTCCATATGATAAGTTTCACCATTCATTGATTAGTGACAATCATCTGTATAGTTCATCATATTTGTAGATACAATAATTCTATTCTACTCTTTCTATAAATATAATCTAAATTTAAGTATTATGAACTCTTTTAGTAGTTCTTGGTATGCATTTTCTTCATTATTTACACTTGTAATAGGTCAATTATTATTGACCCCTTTTATGGAATAAGCTTCATTGTGTCTTATCCTGATCCTATCAATAAATATCTAAATTTTAACAGAATTAGAAAGTAATTCTAATTTCTCTTGCATAAAAGCTCCTTGAATAAAACATTCTAATATAAAATAAGTCACTAAAGTTTAGACTATGAATTTCTCATATAAAAACATATGTTTTGCGATCCTTAAAATCAACCTTTTCAAATTGCAGTTTTGCAATTTTGGAAATATTTTAAAATTATTACTTACTTTATGTATTTAATATTTAATTAACTCACCTTTGACTATGTACTATTAAAATTGAACATAAAACATCCTATTATAGAGAAAAATAATACTCTTATTAATAGAAGTTAAGTTAAAACTACATTTAAAATAAATTAGAACTAATTTGCATACTCAAGACTTAATCTGTTGTTTGGTCTCTTTGTGGGGGAAAAGATGTTATCTTCTGCCAGAACAGTGTCAAGATAACTTGATTCAAGCCATCTGTTTCCTAAAAGTAATTCAAAACTTGAAAGAGGTTTAGTAGAGATATAACCTCTTCGCTGGCACCTATTCCATACAGAATCTTTTAAAGATGTGAATCTCATCTGGCTTAACAATTTCTCAGATTTGTACCTTATAATGACCACTGTTCCTTGGAATATTACATGCAAAGAAATTTTCAGTGTGCTAGTTGTGTTAATAGTTATAGTAACTTACTTAAATTTAAGTTTTCATGTTCTAGGAATTGATCAAAGCATTTCATTTTTTACGGTTTAATCCTTATAAATCTGTTAGTTATGTGCTATTGTAATCTATATTATAATTAAGTCCCATAAAGAAGATACAAATACCCCATAGAACAGATACTATTTTCTTATTTTAGAGAGTCTACAATAAAATAAAAATGTAAAGTTTATCTGGACTCTCAAAATTAAATTTTCAGGAAAAATAAAAATCAGTTTAATTGACAATTTCTCATACTATTATCAAATGACTTTATTTGTAATTAGTGAGGGAGTGCTACTATTAGAGATTGAACTCTGAACCAAAAGCTTAGCATGAGCTTGTTTGTTCTAAGCTGATGTCCTACAATTTGAGCCACATCTCTTTTTCTGGCTTTTTGGTGGTTAATTTCAGACAGATGTCTCAAGAACTTTCTTGCCCAGAATAGTTTCCAACAATGATTGTGAGATTTCTACCCTCTGAATATGATCCCTCCTTCATCTAGTTTCAAATATCTGTTTTTTTCCCTCTAATTTTCATGATGTAACTGTCATTAGATTGACTAGGGTGAAGAATAATGTCAGAACAAAGTCAGAAAGGTGTAAAGAAGGGAAAAATAAAGAAAAGAGAAACACAAGTGAACAATAATAAAGGGCTATGTCACTTAGATACAATATATAACCTAAACTTTTAAAATCAGAAATGTCAATGTATTGAGAGCCTAGAATTAATTGTGGTTACATTTCCTCTCTATAAGCATGTGAAGGGCTTGTATGATCAGATTGCCAAGATTATATACCTTTTCTTCATGCATTGAGTTTGCCAAATCTATAAGAGTTTGTTTTATCAGTTACATAGTTTGTACACGTTGGGAGGTGCTGGCCAAATCAACATACACAAACCGCCAATCTATAATATTGAAGGTTATGTACCTATCATCATCTTTACCATAAAATAAATTACACTTTGAATTTCTATACCTTGTGTGACTCATGAACATGTGTATGAGGCAAGGCTAATTTAATTTGCCTGGAATACAAATGTTATAACAATAAGGAAAAAAAGTTTCTGGAACTCAGTCAGTCAGTAAAACAAATGGATGCAAATGTAATTTTCATTATGTTTTAGTTTCATTTATATTGACATGACTATAGATATAGATCGCTGTGAATACAGTAACCATAATTCACCACAAGATCATTTGATCCAAGAGTAAAAACTGAAACAGAGTTGAGGTTGGAGTCCCAAATTGCATTTGATTTGAAGATATTAAAATTCTTTTAAAGTTTCAACAATATAAGATGGTGTTACTTGTAAAAGTTTGCAGTGTTTATTAAAAAAATAATGTGATGTTCATTTAAATCATTATTCATTAAAAATTAAAAATTAAAAAAAGGGCTTGGTGCCTTGACTCATGCCTGTAATGCTAGCGAATCAGGAGTCTGAGATCTGAGGATCAAGGGTCAAAGCCAGCCAGGGCACCAAAAAACCTGAGACACTTTTTACAATTAACCTCTAGAAAATGGGAAATGGGGCTTGGCTCAATGGTAGTCTTGAACTGAAGAGCTCAGGGCAGAGTTCAAGCCCCATGACCCTCCATCCCCCCAAAAAAACTAGGAAAAAATATAATCCTGATAGCATATTTAGCTTGGATTTCTAGACAAGCATTGATAAATATTATTGCCTGACAACTAGTAAAAGAACTTTTCTTGATAGCATCTAGAATTCAAACAAAACCTTGAACATAAAAATAATCATTTTGACCATAAATGTGGTATGAAATTAAGTAATTCAAATTTATTCCACACACTAAAATTTCTCTACTATTTTCTTATTTTAGAGGAAAATCTAATGAGGATATTAGTTATTTAATCATTTTGCTGTGCTGCTTTTTGAACTCAATGCCTTATGCTTGCTAGGCAGGTACTTCAACAACCTGAACGGTACCCATTGCCTTTTAAGACTGTGTTTTAGATACTTTCTCACATTTTTTAACTGGGGGTCAGCCTTAGACCTTAATGCAACTGTCTATACATCATACACAATAGTATATGTATAATTTATTAATAGATTATATAATTAGATAATATTTAACTGTATTTTATATGTATACTTATATTCATAATTATATAACTATACATCTAGCTGTATTATATATGTAATTATATATTATATGGATAATTAAATAATTTTATTTATAGTGTATCATGTAAGTAATACCTACTACATATAATTATGTATTATATTATAAATATGCATGAATATATTTGTTCAAACTTGCATAATTCTAAATCATATAGCTATACTATAGGTGTGTACTACAACCAGCCTATTTATTTAGATAGTTTCTTTTGCAAATTCCTGAGTAATTATGACCGCCTCAGTTTTTTAAGCAACAACTAAGATAATGTAGAAGGGTATAATTTTTCAAGACTCTGGAAATTTAGCATTTAGAAGACATGACAGAAAAGAAAATAAAAAAGAAGAAAAGGAAATACTGCTTTGACTAGTGGGAAGATGTTTCTGCTATGAGAAATTCCTCAAAACTTGCTATAACAAAGGAGGCTACAAGTCCCAATTAATAAGGTATAGATGGAGTGACATTAAAGCAGGATCCCAAGTGATTTACATTACCCTTATATTATTTTTTTTCTGTGATCATGTTAACCAATTTTTAAGTAGTGATTGCTGTGAAACAGTGTGATTGCAGAGCAGTTTTTCAAAAAAAATATGATGAGATCCATAAAGCCCATTTCAGACTGACATTTTGGAATGGAAAATTTTGCCCACAGACAGAATATTACTTTAAAAGGGTGAAGAGTTATATTTATGGCATTATCTAAAGCAGAAATAACATGTTATGTTTAAAATACAATAGTATGTCATATTTACAATAAGCAACAATGTATTACCTAATTGGAAGACTAAATCATGTTTAACTTCATTTCTTTTCTATCAAAGAACAATTATCCATAGTTCTTAAGCAGCTTATTTTTGGATTTTTGTGATGAATGTTCAATATCCTGGTAAAATATTGTTTTAAAATATAAGGTCCTGGCACCAGCTGCATAAATTCTCCAAGTTAGTTTGAAATGAAAGATTTCAGGCCAAACTTCAAATCCCAAAGAACAAAGCTACTAAATAGTATTTTAACAATATCTTCAGCTGAAATATATGTGCATTAGCATTAGATACGCACTGGGTAAGAAGTAAAATAGCATTTTTTGGCACTTCTATTAAAATGTACTGCTCCTTACACCTTCCTATCAGTTTAAGGTCAGAACTATACCTTGAGAACTGAGGAGTGATTGACACAATTTTATACTGAGTGTTTTAGAACAAAGGCATGTCTTAAAATTTGAAGACTAATGAGAAAATATAAATACATTAGAATAGCAGATTTCAGAATGTCAAAGAGCATATACATATGCATATATATGTTACAAATCTAGATACTTATTTTGACTTATTCAAATATAGCTATCAAATGCTTAAACTAAAAAATAGTATGTTATTTTTTTCATATATTTTTATTGTAATTAATAGAAGGGTTACATGATATTTGCCAGATAGATGGTGCATTAATTCCCATACATCGATACCCTTTCACATGTCTTGGTACCCATTTCCCTCCCTCCCACCCCCACCACTCATCTTGTTTTCCCCCTTTCCCTATCCAATTTCAAATAACCAAATACAAATATATCCAATATATCAGGTAACAAAGTGAAATACTGTAACAATATGAGATAACCAAGGGACAGCAAAAGAGATGAGAGATAACATAGTACCTTAAGAACAACAATCATTCATTATATAGCTTTTGTTTCAATAACCTGGAGGTCCTTTCAATTAGCTTCATAAATATGGCCTTATGTATCAAGGTTTTGCTCTCTTGCAGATCTCTGCTAGTAGAGCCCAAGGTTTCTACTGATTATGACAAATGAGGGAAACCATTGAGCCTAAGTTCCTTTGAGTCTGGCTTACTTCACTTAATATGATTTTTTTCTAAGCCTTTCCATTTCCTAACAAATGGGTCACTGTCATTTTTTCTGACAGCAGCATTGTGTACAAATACCACATCTTGTTGATCCACTCACCAACTGAGGGACATCTAGGTTGGTTCCATATCTTTGCTATGGTGAATAGTGCTGCAATGAACATTGTTGTGCTAGTGGATTTGCTATGCCCTAGTTTCTGGATGGTTGGGTAAATGCAAAGTAGTGGAATTGCTGGGTCATAGGGGAGCTCTATGTTTAGTCTTTTGAGGAACTGCCATATTGCTTTCCATACTGGTTGAACGAGTTTGCACTGCCATCAACAGTGTAGTAGTGATCCCTCCTGGCCACATCCCCTCCAGCACCTGTTGTTATTAGTTTTCTTGATCCTGGCCATTCTAACTGGAGTGAGGTGGAATCTTAGAGTTGTTTTTGTTTTGATTTGCATTTCTTTTATGACCAGAGATGTTGAGCATTTCTTCATGTGTCTATAGGCCATTGTTGTTTCTTCTTCAGGGAAGACTCTCTTTAAGTCTTTGGCCCATTTTTTAATGGGATGGTTGTTACTTTGGAGGTTAGTTTTGGAGTGATTCAATTTTTTGAGTTGTTGATATATTTTAGATATGAGGCCTTTGTCTGTTGTTTGGTTGATGAAGATCTTCTCCCACTCTGTAGGTTTCCTAATTAATTTACTAGCTATGTCTTTGCCATACAGAAGCTCTGCAGATTAATGCAGTCCCACTTATCCAGCCTTTCTCTGATTTGTTGTGATTCTTGGTCCTTATTAAGAAAGTTTCGACCTGTGCCAAGGAGGCCTAGTGTATCTCCTATTCATTCTTATACTGGATTAATAGAGGGCAAAGATGGATCCTAAAAGCAGTCGGGGAGAAGAGAACAATCACTTATAAAGGCAAACCAATCAGAATAACCTTAGATTTCTCAGCAGAGACCATGCAAGCAAAAAGAGATTAGAATGATATATACCATGCCCTGAAGTCAAATAACCACCAGCCAAAAATACTGTACCCAGATAAACTCACATTCATAACTGAGGGAACAATAAAAACATTCCATTCCAAGGAAAAGCTTCAACGTTATGTAGCAACAAAACCAACACTACAGAAAATTCTCAAAGATGTTCTACACATGAAAAACCAACACAAATGTAATACAGAGAAAGATATGGCATCTAAAAGTCATAACATCTAAGTACTACAAAAACTATCAAGATACAGGCCCTAATGAAAGGCTGTAAAAATGGCAGGAACTAATAAATATTTCTCAATCCTGACTCTCAATATCAATGAACTTAACTCTCCAATTAAATGGCATAGAGTATCTAGTTGGATCAAAAAACAGGATCCATGGTTCTGTTGTCTGCAAAAAACAAATACCTTTTGAAAATGAGTGGTTGGAATAAAGTCTATCAAGCTAATGGCCCCCATAAACAAGCTGGAGTTGCCATCCTGATATCAGATAACATAGACTTCAAACTAAAATTAGTGAGAAAAGACAAAGAAGGTTACTACATACTACTAAACGGATGTTTCCTCCAGGAGGACATAACCATCCTAAATATCTACACACCGAATCCCGGAGCTCCGAACTTCATCAAGCTAACTTTACTTTCACTGAAACCATACATAGATCGAAACACAGTGATTGTTGGTGACTTTAACACAGCACTCTCACCTTTGGATGGATCAATAAGGCAAAATCTTAACAGAGAAAGCTTATGATTGAACAACTGTATGGAGCAACTAGATCTAACAAACATCTGCAGAATATTCCACCCAGCAACAACACAGTATACGTTTTTCTCAGCAGGACAGGGAACATTTTCCAAAATAGACCACATCTTAGGCCATAAAACAAACCTGGACAGATTCAGAAAGACTGAAATTATTCCCTGCACTCTCTCAGACCACAAGGGCATCAAATTGGAACTGAACACACAACTCCACCAATGAAAACCCTGTAACTCATGGAGATTGAACAAGACATTGCTGAATCACCAATGGTTTATCAAGAAGATCAGAAGAGAAATGCAACAGTTTATAAAATTTAACAAAAAGGAGCACCCAAAATACCAGCTCCTTTGGGACACGGCAAAGGCAGTACTCAGAGGAAAATTTATAGCTCTGAGTGCCTACAATAACAAATTGGAAATATTGCAAACCAACAATTTAATGTGTCACCTTAAGCTCCTGGAACAAGAGCAACAAACCAACCCTAATCCCACTAGAATGAAGCAAATTATTAAAATCAAAGCAGAATTAAATTAATTGGAATCCAAAAAAACTATAGAAAGAATCAACAAAACAAGAAGTTGGTTCTTTGAAAGACTTAACAAAATTGACAAACCCTTAGCATATCTTACCAAAAAAAGAAAGGAGCATACCAAATAAACAAAATCACAGACGAAAATGGTAGTATCACGAAAGAAATTACCAAGATCCAGAGTATCATGAGGGAACACTTCTCAAACCTTTATGCCAACAAATTTGAGAATCTAGAAGAAATGGATGAATTCCTAGCCAATATTAACATACCCACACTGAACCAAGAAGAACTAACTCAAATAATCAGGCCTATTTCAAGCACTGAAATAGAAATGGCAATAAAAGAACTTCCACCTAAGAAAAGCCCAGGGCCAGATGGATTCACAGCTGAATTCTATAACATCTTCAAATCAGAGCTCACACCAATATTCCTCAAGCTTTTCAACGAAATTGAAAATTACTAAACTCATTCTATGAAGCCAATATAACCCTCATCCCCAAACCAGACAGAGATTCATCAAAGAAAGAGAATTATAGACCTATTTCTTTGATGAACATTGATGCAAAACTTCTCAACAAAATACTGGCCAACCGTCTACAACAGCTCATCAAAAAAATTATACACTGTGATCAAACTGGATTCATAACGGGGAGGCAAAGCTGGTTCAACATACGCAAATCAATTAATATAATTAACACATCAACAGGAGCAGGGACAAAAATCACACGTTTGTCTCAATCGATGCAGAAAAGGCATTTGACAAGATCCAATACCCCTTTATGTTAAATGCTCTGGAGAAACTAGGAATCCATGGAACATTCCTCATTATCATAAAGGCTGTGTATGACAAACCCACAGCTAGTATTATACTTAACGGCGAAAAGCTGAAGCCATTCCCTCTAAAATCAGGAACAAGACAAGGATCCCACTCTCTCCACTACTCTTTAACATAGTATTAGAATTCCTAGCCAGTGCAATAAGGCAAGAAGCAAGCATAAAGGGGATCCAAATAGGGAAAGAGGAAGTGAAACTTTCCCTCTTTGCAGATGACATGATCCTGTATTTAAAGAATCCTGTAGACTCTACTCCCAAGCTCCTTGAGCTGATTCAAAAAATTGGAAGTGTAGCAGGGTACAAAATTAACCCTCAAAAATCAACTGCCTTCCTCTATGCCATCAGTGAGAGGAATGAGGCAAGAATCAGTAAAGCAACTCATTTTTCAATAGCCTCAAAGAAAATAAAGTACCTAGGAATTACCATAACTAAGAATGTAAAGGACCTTTTTGATGAAAACTTTAAAACCCTGAAAAAGGAAATTAAAGCAGAACTGAGGAAATGGAAAAACCTCCCATGTTCCTGGATTGGAAGAATCAATATTGTGAAAATGACAATCATTCCAAGGGCTATCTGCATATTCAACGCAATACCCATTAATATCCCAATGTCATTCTTTAAAGAAATAGAAGAGGCAATCCAAAATTTTATATGGAATAATAAAAGACCCCGTATAGCAAAAACACTTCTTAGCAGAAAGAACAGTGCAGGAGGAATATCAATACCAAACTTTAGATTCTATTACAGAGCTATAATTATCAAAACAGCTTGGTACTGGCACAAGAACAGCCCTGAAGACCAATGGAATAGAACTGTAGACCCAGATATTAAACCACAGACTTATGACCACCTAATCTTTGACAAGGGAGCCCCAAAAAATAGAATGGAAGAAAGATAGCCTCTTCAACAAGTGGTGCTGGCAGAACTGGTTAAGCACCTGCAGAAAACTAAAATTGGATCCTTCTTTGTCACCCTGTACTAGAATTAACTCCAAATGGATCAAAAACAGTATTTTAAACATTTATATGTTAGCATTTTATGTCTATCTAGAGCAATTATTTTACTGTGGCAAGTGTAAAAATATACTTTCATTGCCATCAGCTTTTCTTAGATCAGTACAATAGATTAAGTTTTGTTTTTCTTGTATTTTTGTTATTATAAATTAATGTACAGAGATGACACAATTATGTAACTCAAGAAAGAGTACATTTCTTTTTTCTCCTTCACATTTTTCATTGTAATTAGTAGACGGGTTATATTATATTTACCTTATAGAAGGTGCATTACTTCACATACATTGATACCCTTTCTCATGTCTTGGTCCCCATTTCCCTCCCCCACCCTGGCCCCTCATCTTGTTTTCCCCCATCCCTATGCTATTTCAAGTAACGTAATAAGCTTATATACAATATATCAGATAGCAAGGTGATATATTGTAACCATAGGAGTTAACAAAGGGGCAGCATAAGAGAGGAGAGATAACATAGTTCATTAAGGACAACATTCACTCATTATATGGCTTTTGTTTGTATATCCTGGAGGTCCTTACATTTAGCATCATACAGTATGGTCTTATTATCTAGATTTTGTTCTATTGTAAATCTTGGCTAGGAGAGCCCAAGGTTTCTACCGATTATGACAAATGAGAGAAACCAGTAAGCTTATGTTCCTTTGAGTCTGGATTACTTCTTTTTTTTTTTTTTTGCTGATTCTCTTAGCATCTCATGTCAGTACTCATTTTTTTTTTTGCCAGTCCTGAGCTTGAGTTCGGGGCCTGAGTACTGTCCTTGGACTTTCTCAAGGCTAGAGCTCTACCACTTGAGCCTCAGCACCACTTCTGGCTTTTTTCTATGTATGTAGTACTGAGGAATCGAACCTGGGTCTTCATGCATGCTAGGCAAGCACTTTAACCACTAGGCCAAACTCCCGGCCGTACTTCTCAGTCTTTCCATTTCCTTACAAATGGGGTGATGTCATTCTTTCTGACAGCAGCATAGAATTCCATTGTGTATAAATACCACATCTTGTTGATACTCTCATCAACTGAGGGACATCTAGGTTGATTCCATATCTTTGCTATAGTAAATAGTGCTGCAAAGCTGGGACATCCTTTGCACTTTTGAATGATAGCACTGCCAGCACCACTTCTCAGGCTCCAGTTGGTTTGGCAGGGTCTTTGCCAGCAGTCAAGATGGCACTGTTGTGGGCTGGTGAGGAAGGGGATTCCTTCCCAATGGTGTTCCATGAGCATTTGTGGAAACTTCCCCATGAAGGTACTCACAAATTGCTGGATTTTCTGGTTCCGTAGAGCTGGCAAGTCGGTGCATGGCTGGATGACGGCTCTGGGCTAGCGAAGGTTCTGTCTGGCTTTGTCTGCCACCGACAGGTTGGTGCTGCCAAGAAGCACTGTCTGCTCAGGTTTCCAGAGGGAGGCTTTGTCTTGTGGTAGCTCAAAGGGGCCTGCACTGCTCCATGCTGTATTCTTGCGCTGGTTTTCTGCCTTTTTCCTCTGTGACTGAGATCTGAGATCTCTGTGATGCTAAAGCTTACTTAGGAGGATCTTTGGATATGAACTTTCCCCTGTGATGCTAGAACTGGTATCTGGCGAGGGCTCAGAAAGACTCACATGAACCGCCGCCATCTTCTGCTGATCCTCAATGCATTTCTTTTTGAACAATGTCACCCCTTTATAGCTTTCTCCCAATTTTCCCCTCCCATCCTCACTCACAAATTGTATAGTTCATTTTCAGTTTAGTTTCCAGTGCAATTGTCACTACTACATTTACTCTCCCTGTTCCCACCAGTTCTGTATTCTCTCTCACCTTTAAAGACATAAACTTTGTGAAAGACTAAACATATATATATATTTATATATATTTATATATATTTATAAATATATATATATTTATAAATATATATATATTTAACTCATCTTCAAGTATTTCTACCTTATTGTTCAGTGATAATAATTGCACTAGATCCTAAACAATGAAGCAGAGTTAACATGACGTCTTTTCTCATTTTAATTTTCTTCCCTTCCATGGCCTTTAGAACTTATTTTTTTTTCACTTCTTCAGGCTGGAGTAATATCATCAAAAATGTGGTAACAGAATTTCAAATATTCAGTTGTTAGAAAAATTAACACAAATAGGAATCAAACCTTAAACTAGTATTTAAGTTGTACACAATATATTATCAATTTATTTTGTTTTAATGTCTTTGACAATCTCAACAGTTAAACATATTATGTTAATAATGGAACCCAAGTAAGAGAAACATTTGCAAAGATATTTCCAGATAGCTTATCATTTTCTGAAATAATTCTACTTCCTTCATTGACTATCTATAGATTTTTCAGTTTGCCTGTTGTTCATATTTTTTTTTAAATGTTCTATTGTTATTTTAGAAGTAATATATAGACTGTTGCAGTTACATAAATCATGTAATGAGTATATTTCTTTTGAACAGCGTCTTTTCCTTGCTTTCTGTGTTTTTCCCTACCCATTTTTTCCCTCACAAGTTTTATAGTTTATTTTTAACAATGTATCAGCTATATTGTTTTTAAAATAGTTCAAAGTCATGGAATCTGCAGTTATGAATAAGCATAAAGGAAAGGTTGCATGCTACCTTTGTGGTCTGTAAAATATGTGTAAATATTACATATAATTCTATATCTAAATTGTACATATAAATGCATTCAGAATTTTAATAAAGCATTGAACATAATCTATTAAATTGCATTATGGATATCAGCATATAAAAATCTAAGTGGCATGGAGAGATTCTGTGAGGTAGCCACATCTGTGTTAAGACATCAATAATGAAATGGAAACAAATGGCCCCAAAGCTAGAAATAACAACTTTTCTGTTTGTATATGCCTATGAGTACAAGGACCACAAGAGAAAAGTTGTCAGAATGCTATATATAAAAAGAAGATACTAAAAAAATTTTACTCTTGCTTAATATTTTCTTACTTGAACTGATAGATATTATTACCTTCATATTTTTGGAAAAGTGTTTATATTTCATACAGAATAAATATCCCTAAATCATAATCAATTTAAAAATAAAACTTACAATTTCCATTGTAAAAAAAATCTAAGTCTTTTAGTATATACTATTTTAAGAACTTTGGCTCTCAATTAGATTCTTCGCAATTAAGTTCTACGATTGGTTAAAGTGTAATTATTAAATTGCACTTCTCATTAAGGGTGTACTAATTTCCGATGAGATGTAGTTTAGATTTGGTTTCACTTGATAAGATTTAATTCAAAACACTGATTGGTAATTAAAGATGTTGCTTTCTATATGGAGCTTAACACTGTAGCTGAGGGTTTCTGTCGTTTGGCTTTCTAATCTCCTCAGAGAAAATTGTTTTTATCTACTATGGACTAACATAAAATTGCTTATGGATTTCAGTGGAAATCAGACCAGTGCATGGAAAATAAACATGATGTGACAATGTTTGCAGCACATGTAAAACACAATTGAAACCACTCTGTATTCTTGAATTAACATTTGCCTTTTTTGTTCTACGGCACCATGTGATCAAAACCTTTATTTGGAAGAGGAGGAGTTCATTTTCAACATATTGTCATGTGAGTATCACTGTTGCATTGGTTCGCCCTTTGTCCTTTGTCCCACCATTTTGTTGTTTCTCTTTTCTAATTCAAACAAATGTATATACAACACAACAAGATTGATGGGGAGGGAGACATGGGAGAAAATAGTGGGAGTGGTGACAATATTTGACAAGAAATGTATTAACAACCTTTCTTACATATGAAACTCTAACCTCTCTGCATATCATTATGACAAAAAATTAAATTTAAAAAATGACAGCAAATTATAAAGGTCAAACAAAAGAAATGTGTACATAGTACCACTGGTTTTAACTTGATAACAATTCCATTGCTAAAAATGGTAGTTGTGGAAAAAGGTTCAAGATAATCACAACTGAAGTGATGGTTCCCTAGTTCCAGACCATACACAGAATGCTAATTGGATGCTTTCAGGACTTAAATGCCTAAAAGAGGCTCATAGTATCAATGATATAAGAATGGTTTTATATATATATATATGTATATGTATATATATATATATATAGTTTTTTTTATTGTCGGGGTAATGTATAGAGGGGCTAAAGTTACATTCACCAGGTAGTTGGTGCATTATTTCTCACACATAATTCAATATTCTGTATGAGAATGGTAAATGAACAGCTGTTGCTAAATAAAATCTCCATACTGTAATGTATTTTTTCCACTGCAGTAACCCATTGTGGGAAATTGACATACTTAAAAACATTAATACATATAGGCAAGGCATTTTGAGAGTGTACTATACATTTCCCATTTGATATTTTATGTACTTTGAACCTTCTTCAGACATTTACTCAGAGGTCATTTTGATGGAATCCTTATATATTACCTTATTAAAAATTATGTTTCCCATCAAACCTAGGACTGACTCATCAGCTGTCTTGTTGCACATTTTCTCCTCTGTACTTGAAAGTGTGTGTGTGTGTGTGTGTGTGTGTATGTATCAGTTTTAACTATTTAATCAATGTTCCTAAGTTGTATGACTCTGCCTTTGAACCCTAACATGGTAGTATAAAGAAAAAATGGGATGAATTTGTTCAATGCTCAAAAATTGTCAAATAAATATATTTTAGAGCTTGGCTGAAATGTAAGCTTCAACCATCCCATGAAACACTGTCATCTTGATCATATAGTTCATTACTTTATGTTCCCTTTTAAAAATGCATTATGACCACATACTACCAACAAATTAAGTGATGATAAAATAAAATTATTTATGACACTAAAATTGAACAAGAATAAACATATACACATATACACATCTGATCCAGCTCACAATGGAAAAAAGTGTATAGAACAGCAGATAAAAGAAAAAATACTAACACAATAATACAATATAAACTTGGGTAATTAATAGCCAAATTTATTAGAAAAGAGAGACATTTAAGTAGAAGAAAGAATACCCCATCAGTTTTATAAAAATAACAAAGGTGACAGAAATCATATACATATACATACATACACATATGAAAAAACACTTCAGAATTCATAGAAGCTTTCTGAATAGAACCTCAATAACTAAGGAAATAAGAACAAGAACTAGCAATTAGATTGGATCAATCTAAAAGATACTAACAAAGGAAATAGTCACTAGACTAAAGTAACAACCTTCCAAATGAGAGAAAATCTTTGCCAGTTGTACAACTATCAAATGATACATAAATTGATATTACAAAGAGGTAAGAGGACAATCGTGAAAATGAGCTTGACCAGTAGTTCTCAAAAGAAAAAAAATACATATGGCTAATAAATACACAGAGAACAGGTCAGCATCTTTAGTGGTGAAGAACATAAAAGTCAAACTTACATGGAGAATTTATGGTTAAAAGTAATCATTACTATATCGGAATTTGTTATACATGTATTGTATATATGTTTATTTGTTTATTTGAAATAGAGTAGAGGATGGGGAAAACAAGATGATTGGAAAGGGGTCGGGAGAGGGAAACAGGGACAAAAATCTGATACGGGTTATCAATGTGGAAGAAGTAATGGGGGCCGGGAGTTTGGCCTAGTGGTAGAGTGCTTGCCTAGCATGCACGAATACCCGGGTTCGATTCCTCTTTCCCACCTATATAGAAAAAAGCCAGAAGTGGTGCAGAGGCTCAAGTCCAAGGACAGTGCTCAGGCCCTGAGCCCAAACCCAAGACTGGCAAAAAAAAAAAAATAAGTAATGCACCTGAAGAATGTAACTGTAACCCTTTCTCTACACATTATCTGATCATAGAAAAAAGAAATGAAAAATAATACCTACAAAAAAAAGTAATTGGAGGAGGTGAAGGAGGATGAAATATGGCTGAAGTATTGCACGAAAATAATGAATGTAGCACAAAGAAACATTATTTCAAGAAGAGAGAAAGAAACGAAAGGTTATGGCTAATTAAGGTACATTGTAAGCATATATGGAAATGTCATAATAAATGTGCTAATAAACTGTTAGAAAATAGAATGGTTTATTCATTAAAAAAGATGTGTGTCTTTCAGTTGATCAGAATACTAAGAACATAAACTACTAATTAGTAAACAAATATAACCTTATTTCTGTAATCAAGGTATAGCAAAAAAGCAAACTGTAACCATAACTATCTCAAGGGTCAACTCAATGGGGTACTACTGTATAACTGGTTAAAGTTGGATCCTAATGATACATAGGTTAAAAGGTAAAAGGAAAAATGGAAAACAGGAAATAGTTCTGGAAGAACAATCTGTCATATATTACTCCTATGATTTTATTTCCCACAACTCAAGATTGGGGAAAATTTAACTTTTATGTAAGTATACATCATCCATAGTAAAATAGAATAATAAAGACATAAGACATTCAGGTGAGTATCAATCACTGAAACATGGTCACTATATCAGAATTTAGTGAAAATTAATTTTATTACTGAAAAATTATCTAGTTTTAGTGGAAGTTTGAACTCAGATCCTCACACATATTAATCAGGCAGATGTTCTAACATTTGAATCATGCCCTTAGGTTTGTTTGCTTTTTTTGCTATGGGTGATTGTTCAGATAGAGTTTTGTAATTTTTTTCTGGATATGGATAGCCTCTCACTTGGGTAGGGTCATAGCGCAGTAAAACAGAACTGTTACTTGTACAGTTGAATCTTGTTAACTATTGCCCAGCTAACTTTCAGCTTCTTTCCTGATCACAAATCCAGTGTAGTTGGGATTATAATTGTGAGACTGCTCCGGGCTCTTAAAATGCTTCTGTTTAGATTGATTCTCAAATAGTACTGAAGGTAATGTTGAAAATCAATCATATCAACATTTTTAACTAAATGTATAGCCCTATCTATAAATACTTAATAGCTCATTATGGCTTGATAATATTATGTCATTTTGTAAATATTAGGGCAAATTGTGTTTTTCTGAAGCACCAGATATTTCAAATGTAATTTTAAATCTTTGGAAAAATTATAGCTCATTTTTCCCTTTCCTCTTTTATAGTCAATCCCTAAGGAAGAAATACAGGCTTCTATATTTTCAACCAAGGAGTTATTAATACTTCAAAACAATTTAACCATCAGTATACTCAATACTTCTCTGAAACACATAAAGCAGCCCTAGTTTTACATATGGGATTTCTGTATTAAACTAAAGGCCAATTCTTTTTTGAAAAATTTACTCCATTACTATCAATCCTAAAAATGTTTTTCTTAGTAGGTTCACAACATAAGAGATTTTCTAATTACCCTAAGTTCCATAAAGGAAATTTAATGCTTCATTAAAGTTGACTAATGGTATATACCTTAGGTTCTGATTAGTTGTTCAAAAAAAAACCCACTCACATTAGCAGTGTCAGCTAAATAGAGTTCCCATCTTATGATATGTTAAGGCTGTGCCTGCAAGAAAGAGATAAACTCATTCTTAGAACCTCCTTGAACATTACTTAAGAAATACGTTTTTCTTTTTTTCATATATTTTTATTATAATTAATAGAAAGGTTACCTTATATTCAACAGATAGAAGGTGCATTACTTCACAAATATTGATACCCTTTCTCATGTCATGGCTCCCCCCGCCCCCCACTCATCTTGATTTCCCTCCTTCCCTATCCAATTTCAAATAACCAATTAAGCATACATAAAATATATCAGCTAACAAGGTGAAATATTGTAAAAATATTAGATAACCAAAGCACAGCAAAAGAGATGAGAGTTAACATAGTACATTAAGGACACAGTCAATAATTATATGGTTTTTGTTTGTATATCCTGGAGGTCCTTACATTTAGCATCATACTATATGGTCTTATGTATCTAGATTTTGTTCTATTGTAAATCTCTGCTAGGAGAGCCCAAGGTTTCTACTGATTATGACAAATGTGGGAAACCATTGAGCCTATGTTCCTTTGAGTTTGGCTTACTTCACTTAATATGATTTTTTCTAAGTCTTTCCTTTTCCTTACAACTGGGGCAATATCGTTCTTTCTGACAGCAGCATAGAATTCCATTTGTACAAATAAACATCTTGTTGATCCACTCACCAACTGAGGAACATCTGGGTTGGTTCCATATCTTTGCTATGGTAAATAGTGCTGCAATGAACATCATTGTGGTAGTGGATTTAGTATATCCTTATTTCTGGGCGATTGGGTAAATGCCAAGTAGTGGAATTGCTGGGTCATAGGGGAGTTCTATGTTTAGTCTTCTGAGGAACTGCCATACTGCTTTCCATAGTGGTTGAACAAGTTTGCAGTTCCACCAACAGTGTTGTAGTGATCCCTCCTGGCCACATCCCCTCCAGCATCTGTTGTTATTAGATTTCTTGATCCTGGCCATTCTAACTGGAGTAAGGTGGAATCTTAGAGTTGTTTTGATTTGCATTTTTTTTATGGCCAGAGATGTAGAGCATTTCTCCATGTGTCTATAGGACATTTTCTTTTTAATAAACATTCTTATTATCATATTTTGTTTTAGCATTGCCAATAATGAATACAAGTTTAAAGTAAGGAAAAAAAGGAAAGAGCAGCACTTTAAACTTACAAACTGTGGAATTTAAAAAAATATATAAATTGCAATGAAATAATTAAGCATATGGTTACATTTATATCTTTTGTACGTTCAAACCATGCATTTGTCCTATTTATACTAAAGTAATTATTCTATATTATGGGTTAATTTTTCTTCTTTTTATGTTAAATAAAGCAGAAACAAGAGAAAAATTCTTATGAAATTTAGTTGATCACAGTAAAATCTCTAGTGAATCTCAGTATCCTCTCATGCAAGTCCATGGGATAAAAAAAATCATGAATGAGACAGGATTAAGAATAGGAACATATTATTTACAGTTGCCTTTGGCAACTCAAGTATAGATTGTTTCATTAAGATTTATTTTGCAAGCTCTAATGCCAAGGTTAAAATTGGTGTTTGTTTTAACTAGATTCATGCATTATAAAAAGGCTCCACCAGTATAGAATCCTACGCTAGAATCGCTAATATGTTCCTTGTGGTCATGCAGTATCCTAGAAAATTCTTTTCTTTTTTATTTCATGGAGATCTTGACATCCCCCAAGCATTTAGAAAGTCTATTTCATTGTAGGAGTTGTCCTTTGTTTCATTTAGAGAATGGTAGTACAGTGGGAGCTAACTCAGCTAAGAATACATGAAAATGCTCAGGAACAGCTGCAGGTCAAATAGTACTCACTGGAACTCATAGAAGTCATACCCTTTCAATATTCAGAAGTGTGAGATTCATTTCATGCTGTCATCTTACTCTAGAAGCAAATGTGAAAATCATTTGAATTAATTTGAGAGAACAATTTCCAGTTGTAGTGATAAGTAATCACCACTTGGGGTTTGGATTCAGCCTACTTGGATTTGAAGTCTAACTTCACCAAAAAATTAGCTGCACAAATATTTTTTATTGTAAAATGAGGGTGATAACCATGCCTAACTTAATGATATAAGTTAGGATTAGTTTAGATAGATCAAATGATATATTTAACAGATTACCTTACCCTTAATAATTGCTCAACTCTTGTTGTTATCAGTATTCTTTTATCATACAGCTGTATCCTGAAACAAAAAGTAAATAATTTGTTATTTAATTGATATATTCTAAGAGCTGGGGGTATGACTCAAGTGATAGAGAACATGCCCAGCAAATGCTGGTCTCTGATTAAAACCTATATACTGCCAATATAAAAAGAAAGAAAAGAAAGAATATACTTTAAAGCTCAGTGAGAGCTAGTGGTTTATACTTGCAATATTTGGTACTCAGGAGGTAAAATCAGGAAGATTATGGTTTAAAGCTCTCTAGAACTGACATAACCAGGGGACTTCATCTCTCAAATAACTAGCAAAAAATGTGTCTGGAGAGAGACTCAAATTGTGGAGTTCCACCCTAGAAAGCAAGTCAAGTAAGCCTGAATTCAATTAGGGGTATGGGTAACAACAAGAAAAAAATGATCTTTGTCATTAAAAACACAATATTTTTTAACAATTCACTCTCAGGAAAATAAAGAAAATTCAGCTTTCAAAAATGAAATACAGATATTTTCCTGCTGTCTTGGAAAGGGGATGAAGAACATTTAATAAGTAGCAAATTAGGGCCACACAGGAAATTATAATCCTAAAAATTGACAAATTCCCTAAAAGATACCTATCTGTATATTATATATTTAATTGATTGGTTTTAGTATTAGAAGTTCAATCTCACAAAATGAATACCTTATTTATTGAGAAGTAAACAATCTATTTTAAACGCTTTGTATAGTAAATTTAGCCCCCTCCTCTTTTTGGCTTTTTGAATTTTTTTATGGATCCTTTCTTAGCCTCTGCTGCAGAATATTAACTAATCTTTCAACCATTTCCCAGGACTTCATCAAACCTGTGTTTTCCACATTCCTTCCTACAATAGTTAATATTTCTTTTATGGGGACCTCTTATACTGTTGTATTCCACATAATTTATGAAATGTATTATTTTATCATATGCTGCCTGATCATCATATTGTTAATTTTCTGTGTTACTGTTTTTGTTTAATCATACAAGAGCTTAAAATTCAGGGAAATATCTTATTGGGACTCTCTCGATTCATTGTGCCAAGTTAGATTTCACCTATGAGAGTTATCTAATATTTGGAAGGTGAGATAGGCTAAATAGGAAAAATTCCTTCCTTCCTTCCTTTCTGTCTTTCTTTCTTTCTCTCTTTCTTTCCTTCCTTCTTTCCCCTTCCTTCCTTCCTTCCTTCCTTCCTTCCTTCCTTCCTTCCTTCCTTCCTTCCTTCCTTCCTTCCTTCCTTCCTCCTTCCTTCCTTCCTCTTTCTTCCTTTCTTTCTTCCTTTCTTTCTTTCTTTCTTTTTTTCTTTCTTTCTTTCTTTCTTCATTTCTTCTTTCTTTTTAATTTTTTTAAAATACTTTATCCTTGCTGCCTGGGAATCAGTAGTGATCACCATGAAATTTCTCTCTTAGATGATGCAGACTGGTGACACTATAGGCTCTGGTTCCCATAATTCAGGTGTAGACTAATTTTCTTTCATTTTGTTTTGAAAGTAATAGACTGAACTTCAGACTTCATTTTTGCTACCTGGAAGTTTAGCTCTTTTAGTTTATCCTTTGCTTTTAGATTATTTTTCAGATAGAATCTCATTAGGTAGGGTAGACACCGCTCAATTATGATTGTGTTCTCCCTGTCTATTCCTTACAAACAGATGACAGGTCTAATCTACCATGAAAGTCATATGCACACAGATATGCATAGGTGTGTGTGTGTATGTATGTATGTATGTATGTATGTATGTATGTATGTATGTGTGTATGCATGTGTTTGTGAACACAGACAAATGAAAACTTAACTCTTAAATGAGTCAGTAACTAAAAAAGAAAATGAAACCCAGGGAGGAATAAGGAATGAGAAGAGTGTAAAGTTGCAGCTGTATACAAGTTTAATTCTATGAATAAATTTTCATCATTAATCCCATATTGAAATAACTCAATGAAAAAATTGGAAGTGGGCATACATATGTTATGTGTGTGTGTGTGTATTTGTGTGTGTGTGTGTGTGTGTTGAGCATGCACCCAACAATCAAAGAAAAAAATTAGACTATTGCTATGAATAAAGCCAAGTTATTTGGCTTATAAGAATACAGATATAAGCATCAGATGAGATAATGATTTCTTGCCCTTGAGAGTTTATAAATATCCATCTTAAATTAAATTCATGGAATTTAATTTTATGATATACTTTACCTGCGTTTAACATGTGTACAAAGTGTCCTCTCTATATTTATCTCCATGCCAACTGATCAGACAAGCACAGCTGCTCTAATAATACTTTACTTCTTTTCTCAACCTCATACCATGTAACTTGGCATAAAATATATGACTGCTACTCTCATGTTTTTATAGAAATTTAAGTAGTGAAATTGGCATTGAGATTGATCTTTTTACTTTAAATAAGTAGCTCACAATTATTTTGAGGCACCTGATGATATTGTAATAAAATTAATATAATTTTAATCTAAAATAACTAGTAGAGTTTTTTTCTAATTTTAAAGTATGTGTTTTAGCTTAAAAATATACATATAATAAACTGGAATTATCATGCTTATTTGATTATATGTTTCTAAGAGAGAATCATATGAGGAAGAAAGATATATTTTAATACTAAAAAATAGAATCTAAATAAACTATACAGCTATATTTATAATATCCTATCAAAAATTATGCTTTTAGCTGGCTGAGGATCATGGTTAAAAGCCAGCATGGGCAATAAAGTCTAAGAGAATCTTATCTCTAATTAATCACCTGAAAATGGATTTAGCACTGTGGCTCAAGGTGTAAAGGGGTAGCCTTGAGCTGAAGAGCTTATGGGGAACCCCCCAGGCCCAGAGTTCAAGTCTCACAACTGATTAAAGAAAAGTTAGCTTACCATTAGTGACCACAAACTGACAAGTCCCAAAGTGACAAAAAATAAAAGATGCTTTTGATCATAGTCCTTTAAAGAATGATTTTACTTTATACATTTCATGTCAATTATTATTACATGTTTTCTAAAAATATTTTTGGTGGGTCATGGGGGCTTGAACTTAGCCTGGCACTGTCTCTGAGCTCTTCAGCTAAAGGATACTGCCCTACCCTTGACCCAAGGCCCACTCCCCCTTTTCTAGAGGTTAATTGGAGATAAGAGTCTCAAATCCTTTAGTGCCAGGCTGACATTGAGCCTTGATCCTCATATCTCAGCCTATTGAGTAGCTAGGCTTACACTTGTTTCTGCATTTTCTAAATGCAGAAAATTTACATCTAAATTGGGCACTTATTCTCAATCTGCTAGAAAAATCAGAATTCCAAATCCTTGCAACAAATAGGCAGCAATGTTTTTGAAAATTGTATATCATCAATACAAGATTTTTCTTATTTTTCTATATGTTAAATATTCCTGCAAGAAATATTTCTGATAGCAAATATTTAACTGATAATTTTCTGCTTTCTATCTTTAACATGCAGATTTTTAATATTGCTATTAGTATTATTACCATATATTATTATAATTAGTAATTCAATACTAACAGAGTGGCATTTATTAAATAATATAACTGTTATTAAGTAATTTTAAATTTAAAAGCAGTTGCAAACCTGAAAGTTTCACATGATTTCTAATGTTGACATGACAATTCTATCTCACAATGATCAAATCTAAAACGTTTATTCTCTTGGTGCTAGAGAATAAAGTCTACAGTATTAGCAATACAAGGAATTTTTTTTCTAATTCACAATGTTGGCCAATCTTACTGGAGTGAGATAGAATCTCCAAATTGTTTTGATTTGCATTTCCTTTATAGCCAGGAATGAAGAACGTGTCCTCATGTGTTTGTTTGCCATTCTTTCCTCTTATTCTGAAAAGCTCTCTTCCCCATTTATTGATGGGCTTATTAGATTTGGGAGAGTTTAGTTTCTTGAAATTCTTGTATACATTGCATATTAGTCCTTTTTCCAATATGTTGTTGGTACATATATTTTTCCAGTGTTAGCTGTCTTTTTAGTTAAGTAACTGTGCAAAAACTTTTTATTTGATGTAGTCCCATTTTAGTCTTTCTCCTATCTGTTGTGAACCAGGACTCTATTCAATAAGTTTCTGTCTATATCTATTACATTATAAAGTTTCTCTTACTCTCTCTTGCAGTAGTTTCAAAGTTTTGGGTTTGATATTGAGGTATTTGATTCAATTTGAAATGATAATAGTGCATGATGACAAACAACCATCTACTTTTAGTGTTCTGCATATAGCTGCCCCCCCCAAAAGGAACCATACCACACTGAAAAATGTAGTACCTCGACACAGGGATTTTACACAGCAATTAAAAAGAATAAAATAGTTGTTTTGATTTGCATTTCTTTTATGACCAGAGATGTTGAGCATTTCTTCATGTGTCTATAGGCCATTTTTGTTTCTTCTTCAGAGAAGATTCTCTTTAAGTCTTTGGCCCATCTTTTAATGGGATGGATGTTACTTTGGAGATTAGTTTTGGAGTGATTCAATTTTTTGAGCTGTTGACATATTTTAGATATGAAGCCTTTGTCTGTTGTGTGGTTACTGAAGATCTTCTCCCATTTTGTAGGCTTCCTAAGTAATTTATTAGCTATGTCCTTTGCCATACAAAAGCTCTGCAGTTTAATGCAGTCCTACTTATCCAGTCTTTCTCTGATTTGTTGTGATTCTTGGTCCTTATTAAGAAAATTTCGACCTGTGCCAAGGAGGCCTAGTGTATCTCCTATTACTTCTTGTAAAGTTTTCAGAGTGTCGGCTTTTACCTCCAGGTCTTTGATCCATTTGGAGTTAGTCTAGTGAAGGGTGACAAAGAAGGATCCAAATTTAGTTTTCTGCAGGTGCTTAACCAGTTCTGCCAGCACCATTTGTTGAAGGGGCTATCTTTCTTCCATTCTATTTTTTTTGACTCCCTTGTCAAAGATTAGGTGGCCATAGGTCTGTGGATTAATATCTGGGTCCTCAGTTCTATTCCATTGGTCTTCAGGCCTGTTCTTGTGCCAGTACCAAGCTGTTTTGATAATTATAGCTCTGTAATAGAGTATAAAGTTTGGTATTGAAATTTCTCCTGTGTTGTTCTTTCTGCCAAAAAGTGCTTTTGCTATACAGGGTCTTTTATTATTCCATATGAAATTTTGGATTGCCTCTTCTATTTTTTTAAAGAATGACATTGGGATATTGATGGGTATTGCATTGAATTTGTAGAAAGCCCTTGGCAAGACTGTCATTTTCACGATATTGATTCTTCCATTCCAGGAGCATGGGAAGTTTTTCCATTTCCTCAGTTGTGCTTTAATTTCCTTTTTCAGGATTTTAAAGTTTTCATTAAAAAGGTCCTTTACATTCTTAGCTAAGGTAATTCCTAGGTACTTTATTTTCTTTGAGGCTATTGCAAAAGGAGTTGCTTTACTGATTGTTGCCTCATTCCTCTCACTGTTGGTGTATTAGAATGGCCAGGATCAAGAAAACTAATAACAACAGATGCTGGAGGGGATGTGGCCAGGAGGGATCACTACTACACTGTTGATGGCAGTGCAAACACATTCAACCACTATGGAAAGCAGTATGGCAGTGCCTCAAAAGACTAAACATAGAGCTCCCCTATGACACAGCAATTCCACTACTTGGCATTTACCCAATTATCCAGAAACAAGGACATACTAAATCCATCAGCACAACAATGTTCATTGCAGCACTATTTACCATAGCAAAGATATGGAACCAACCTACATGTCCCTCAGTTGATGAGTGTATCAACAAGTTGTGGTATTTGTACACAATGGAATTCTATGCTGCTGTCAGAAGAAATGACACTGCCCCATTTGTTAGGAAATGGAAAGACTTAGAAAAGATCATATTAAGTGAAGTAAGCCAGACTCAAAGGAACTTAGTCTCAATGTTTTCCCTCATTTGCTATAATCAGTAGAAACCTTGGGCTCTCCTAGCAGAGATTTGCAATAGAGCAAAACCTTGATACAAAAGGCCATATAGTAGGACGCTAAATGAAAGGATCTCTAGGATATAGAAACATAAGCCATATAATGAATGATTGCTGTTGTTAAGGTACTATGTTATCTCTCATCTCTTTTGCTGTCCCTTGGTTATCTCATATTGTTACAGTATCTCACTTTGTTACCTGATATATCGGATATATTTGTATTTGGTTATTTGAAATTGTATAGGGAAGGGGGAAAAGAAGATGAGGTGTGGGGGTGGGGGGGACTGAAATGGGGACCAAGACATGTGAAAGGATATCAATGTATGTGAATATGGCACCTTCTATCTGGCAAATATCATGTAACCCTTCTATTCATTACAATAAAATATATGAAAAATATAAAAAGAATAAAATAATGTCATTTTCAGATAAATGGATGGAACTGGAACAAATCATGTTAAATGAGGTAAGCCATGCTTGGATAGACAGATAGCACATGTTCTCTCTGATATGTAGATGTTAGCTCTAAAGTGCATGGTGATATGACAAATTATACTGAGTTCTAGATAGTCATACATAATGAAACTGAAAGAGGATACCATTAGGAAAGCAATCCAAAGGTGCAGTGACTAAGTGCTTCTTCATAATTGTATAAAGTAATGTAATACTGAAATGAACTCTAAGCCATGGAAACAAAAGAATTGCTTTTTCTTGTTCTTTTATATTTTTTGGTTTTTGATGTTTCTTCATTACTTTATATGATGTGTTCATGTGCATTTCTTCAGGTGGATTGAGGGAAGGACACAAAATTTTCAAAGCAAAAAGGTCAAAATTTGTAGCAGTGGAACTCACTGGACAGGAGGCAGCTACTAGGAGAAAATGAGGGAACTGAAGATACTGTACAAAAAAGGTATTCATTACCCAACTCATGTAATTGTGATTCTTATGTATATCACCCCTGTATTAACAATAAATTTAAAAAGTAATTTAAATCAGATATATGTAACTTAAAAATTAAGCATTTTGAAGCAAGTTCTTTATTTGGCTATGTTTTTCTTTGTACTTTGGCTTCTAAATCTTAACAGGATAGAAGTTATGGAAACTAACAAATGTATTTTGTGGTTGTATATGAAATAAGGTTTACTATAGTGTTTGATTAGATATAGTACTATAATATTCTACACAGAATAAATGAGAATTTAATAGTACAGAACTAGGTATTATGTTCTTTTCATTTCTCAATATCTTCAGAATAGAAATAATAGGCTTGATTTTAGAATTATCACAATGTAGGGAAGGGGCTTGCTCCTTCATAAGCTAAATGGATACAATGGTTTAATGTAGAAATTCTCAGACAACTATGATACTGCTATTTGAAATATGTCATCAAATGGAGCATCCTCAGTCAGTACTCCATCCACAATGAACAAATTTCCTAGGCCTTGGGAAAATGTCCTGCAATAACCCCAGGCTTCTGTTATTCTTTATTATCCACAGTAAGTAATATGTATCCTTCATGTATTTGCATTCATAGATCTTCATGTTTCCTCATCTCAGGAAAAAAAATCACTATTTACTCAGCAAAAGTGCTTAACACTCAGGAGTACCAAGTTCTGGAGATGCATTGAAAATTTTTAACCTGTGATACAAGTTAACATGCCTTAATTACCATAAATTTGATGTCTATGTTGAGGAAATGCCATGAATTTGCAGGAAGAAATCACAAATATTTTATTTCTATATAGTTCTGAATGTTCTGTCATTTAAATATCATCTCCCTTGTTTCTTAGCATATCAACTACTCTGGATGGCCTTTGCTTATGGATAATTCAGCATGATGAATCAGATGACATTAGCAAATGTTTTACAGGTTCTTTGGCTAAATAATTCAGGAAATAATTTCATTTAAGTGCAGAAATAAAGATGTTGAAAGAGTGTCCTTGTTTCAGTGAAAATTGTAAGGTAATGAGAGACATAAAAAGAGTATAGGAGCAAAGAATAGTGTATTGGCTTAGAGATTATGAAAGAATTCAGCTTGGCTTGCACATAAACATATCTCACTGACAAATGACAATATGTACAATATATGTATATATGTATATATACACATAATTTGAAATTGATAAAAATTGTGAAATGTATTAGGACACATTATTTTGTGAAACTTAAAGGAAAACAAGTACTGATGAAATATGGCCAATTTAAAGTTATACTTAACCCCAAATTACGAAATGTGATTATCACTAGGATAATATGTTTACAACTAAGAAATTGTGTCACTATCACACAGAATAATAAAGCTAAACATTGTATAACTAGATAATAGATGTATAATTAGTTAAAATGTATTTATGTAAAGATAATGTAGAAGCTGGAAGTGGTGACTCACATCTGTAATCTTAGGTAGTCAGGAGACTGAGATCTGAGGATGGAAGTTCAAAGCCAGCCTGAGTATTGAAGACATTAAAGACTTAGAGACTCTTATCTCCAATTAACCTCAAGCAAAACTGGAAGTGAGTCTGTGGCTCAAGGAATAGGGTGGTAGCCTTGAGCTGAAGAGCTCAGGGACAGAGCCTAGGCCAAAAATCCAAACCCCACAGCAAACAAACCAAAAATATATTGTAGAGAGGAACCAAAGTAAAATAAAGGACAAATAATGGAGATCTATAATTCATATTGCCCAGGCAGAATTCAAATTCATGCGCACAGTGAGAACTGCTGATAATTGGTCAGTATGTTGAGAAATATCGTAAGGTCCTGTAGCATTCTGTAATTTCATTGTAGAACCATGAAAGGTATACTGAGAGAACCCATCACGTCATATATTGGGAAGCTATTAGTACCAGTCTTTTGAAGAATGTGTTGGATTATTTTATAATCAATTACTTCAAAACTAACAATTGATAACTAGAATCAGTTTACTTCCAAAAATTCTTGCTGTTGTATGCACTACTTCTGCATCTTTAGTGTCAGAACTCAGAGAGAATAGGCTCTATCATACTAAAATTTCTCCTTCATTGAATACTGGACATGCTCTGCAGCATATTAGAGAAACTATCCAAAAACCTATGGATATGTGAACAGGCACTCATCATGTTCATCTCTTAAATCTCTCTTCTGACCTTTCTCCACTCCTCCCTGCCCCTGCCCATATTTTCCTTTTCACCACAAACAAGTATATCTTGCAATGTGTGTCTGTTTTTATAGTTATCCACAAAATATCTATGGAACTACAATCTGAACTAAAGTTATCAAACAAAACAATATGAATAGGAAAAGTGATATATAAATCATATTTCTCCATTCACCACTGCCATGTGATTTCTGTAATTTCTGTTTTGCTATTTTTGTTCATCCCTGAAATTCTGCATAACAGTTCTTCATACATTCTCTAGGAAAATAAAATAAATGGAAAAATAAGTCTATTGGAGAGTGGGCACTAATGGGTTGTAGTTAGACTAATAAGGAACATGAAAGAAATAGATTGGTTACATCTATGAAAATGGAAGAATGAAACTTATTGAAATTGTTTAGGAAAAAGGGGAACTTAAAGTTGTAGAAGAAATTATAAGGGTTGAAATATATTGTAAATAAATGTATAATGTTTCACTGATGTAAGCTAATAAAATATATAGATAAAAATAAAGAAATATATTCAGGTATCATAAGTGCTAAAAGTAAATACAGATTTTTATGCACAGAATTTAGGTAGGATTTTGGTATGCATTAAAAAAGAATTAAGGGTTACATGTTTTGTTCTATTGGATGAAAATGAGTGAATAAGGAACCAGCTTTTTGTGAAATATGAGTCCAGGATTCATATGACAGGATATTATTTTCTATAGGTGATTATTGCAGCTACATTAATGAATGCTTTACCATATATTTGATATTCTTAAAAGTTCAGTATTTCCAGGAGTCAGTGGTTCATACCTATAATGCTTGCTACTGAGGAGACTGAGATATGAGGATCACAGTTGAATGTCAGTCTGTCAGGAAAGCCATGCGATTCTCATCTCCAAATTAATTACCACAAAGCCATAAGTGGAGCTGTGGCTCAAGTCACCGATCAGTAGCCTTAAGGCAAGAAGCTCAGGGACAGAGCCCATGTCTTGATTTAAAGCTCCAAGACTGGCAAATAATAATAATGATAATAATAATTTCAATATTGTTACTTACAGTAATTTTCAAAAACCTTAATGAAAATTAACATTTTCGAAAGACCTACAAACTTCTTGTCATGATGTCACATAAAATAACCGGCATCTCATCAGTAAAGAAAACTGAGGTGATAAACACAGACCTTACAACAAATATCAAAATATAAATGGCTTTTTAAAATAGTTCATCTCATCAACATGAATGGATTTTATATTCCCCATTATCACTGCATTATATCATTCTTCATAGAAACGACTTTCCGTACTGGTAACTGATCAAACAGAGCGTCCATTACTAGGTTTTCACATTCAACCATGCCAACGTCTTTCTACCTTTACAATTCTATTCCATATCCAGTCAACATTAGCTTATCCCCAGCTCTTGCAAACCCTGGCCAGGTTTTAGTGAGTGTGATTCTCTACTAGTTGTATGTGAGATAGAAGAGGAGTTCTGAAAGGGAAGTACTTTTCCAACCTGTCTGCATACACTGTTGGAGATGCTTGCTTTCTGCTGTTTCTCCTTTGGTTCATAGAGTCTGGACTTTCTGTAAGTCCTTGAACAGAATACTCCTTATCAAATAGGCAACATATGTGAATACTTCCAGAGCCTTGAACTTCTTCATGTGAGAGACATAATCGAACACGGCCTTTTCTGTGGCTTCTTAAGCATTCAGTTGTGGAATCCTGTGTATCATTGCATCTTTGCTCAGTAGCTAGTCTGTTCTGTGGTAGATCATAACATGATTTCAAAGTAGGTTTTTTTTCAAAGTCTACTTGACCACTGAGACACTTCTTCATTCTTAGCATTCCAAGTAAGTACCGTGTAGCACTCTATGTGATGCTCTCTTTTCTGAATTCAAATAGTCAAGCCAGAGGTTAGATCTGCCAGTGTGGTGCATTTGTATGCATCCACATCAGTGAATGAAATGGCAGTGACACAGTTATTTGAGTTCATTTTTTAATACAGAAAAAATATTTCTTACATATCTTCAACTAGCTAGTAATATAGTGAAGACAATTCTATTCAGTACAACATAAAAGTATCACAGAAGATAATTATATAGTTTAAAAAAGTAGAGAAAAACATTAATATTAGAAACTAGAAGATGACAAAACATCAAAAATATGTAGGTGGGAAAGCCTTATGGTTTATAGATATATAATCAAGAAGCTTAGAGCATTAACCGCAATCTTCAGAGCAGCTATACTAATCTGGAAGCTGGACCCAAGTCCTTTTTCTTCAAACGGAAGTGAACATGAAAAGGAGATCCTAAGTGAAGCCATGGAAATATGGTTACTTATGAGATATTAAATGATATACTCCTCAGGAATTTGAAGTTTGGAACTACCTTTCTGTCTGTTAGCAATCAGTTACAAATCAAATAAGAAACAGAAAAGGAGTATCCATATCCAAACTCAGTTGCTACATGAGAATTCTATAAGCCAGTGAAGCAAGTTGTCACTGAGGGAACATTTTTATTCAAGGTATAATGAAGCATTATTATTTTGGGCCAATCATAGGGCTTGAACTCAGGGCCTGAGTACTGTCCTTGGGCTAGCACACTACCACTTTACCATTTGAGCCAAAGCACCACTTCTGGCTTTTTTTGTGTGTGTATATGGTACCAGGCAGTAGAATCTAGGGCTTCACAGCTAGGCAAGCATTCTACCAGTAGGCCACACATTCCTGGCCAGGAAGTATCTTTAAAAAGAATAGTTATAAAGAAAGGTTCTTCACCTCAAAAGTAATGTCAAAAATAAAATTTCCATTTAAAAAAATACTACTGTGAGAGGGAGTCAATTGTTATAAATAGGACAATAAATACTTTTAAGTCCTAATTTCTTGTCCATGTACTTTAAAAAAAATTATTGTGGGCCGGGAGCGTGGCATGGTGGTAGAGTGCTTGCCTAGCATACATGAAGCCCTGGGTTTAATTTCTTGGTACCACATACTCGGAAAAAGTCAGAAATGGAGCTGTGGCTCAAGTGGTAGAGCACTAGCCTTGTGCAAAATTTGTCCATGGGCAGTGCCCTGGCCCTAAGTTCAAGCCACAGGAACGGCAAAAAAAATGTAATTAATAGAAGGTTTACATTATATTGGCCAGATAGAAGGTACATTTCTTAACAATCATTGCTACCTCTTCTCATGATTTTGTCCCCATTTCCCTCCTCCATCACCTCCCCTCATCTCAATCCTACTGTAAATATTTGCAGCTAACCTTAAGAAATGTTTTCAGCTCTGCCATTTTATTGGTTTTTTGTTACATAAAGACATTACAGTTTACTGAATCCAGGTTACTTAGATTGAAATTGATGATGTTATTTGAAGCAATTTTACTTTGTATGGTTGTGCAAACTGTCAGGCTATTTGTTGTTAGAATCTCTAATATTTCATTATAATATTTAGAGAAAATAGCTCTCAGTTCTAACACAGGGTCTATTTTCAAACAATATAAACTTAAATGTTTATTTTATATTTTTATATTTCATTAAATATGTCAAAAAAGCAGAGGCAACAATTTTAATTCTTTTAGAATTTAGTCCTTACAATTGATCCCTTTGAAAAACAGAGTATAAACAAATTATTTAAATTAAAGAGAGTATATGAAATGTTGGCAATTGCCCAGCAAAATGTGAATAAATGTTGTGCTCCATGGTACATGTGAATTGAGAGACAAAGCTAGTAGCTATGTAGTTTGAAAGCCAATGATAATATTTTGTTTTGTTATTTTGTCCATGCCTGAGTAGTAAGTTCAGATTTGAGATATTTAGATTACCTTTGTTTTGGATTCAGGGATTGACAAGGACAGGAATAAAATGAGTGAGATTTAATGAGGTCAGACATGTTAAAAAGAATAAGTAGTAAGAATGGAATGCATAATTATACTACAGTAGTACCAAGTCTTAATTTAAGATAACAAAGGAGTATAGTTGCCAATGATTATCAGATTCTTATGTGACTGGAAGCTGAAGAAGCTGAAGATTAGATAACTTAAAAGACATTTGTTTATATGTAGCTTTGGATTATCAAGTTGATACTAACTATTGAGCTAGAAAATCCACAGGTTTTCTCAGAGTGGATATTATAAACATCATGAAGACAAGTTTATCAATTACATTCGTGATGTTGCAGCCATGAAATATTGAATTAATTATGAAATGATTATTATACTTGAAAAAGATTTTTTGTGTATGGCTTATCACAAAAAAGTTATTTCTAAGCCTTATCTGTATATCAAAACTAATCTATTTTCTTTGAAGTCAGATTACAGATCCAGTGTTAATATGCAATGGAAAGTAAAGTAAAAATTGGTTGCTTCTGCCATAATTTGGAGACAATAATAAAAGTATAGGCATCAGAACGTCCCTATTTTTGGTGGGTTGAAAGTGTTAATACATCCCATATATCTTATCTTACACAAGTGTATAACATTTTGCTCTCTACAATTAAGTTATGAAGAAATATTATTTGTGTTTATGTTATATTTGATTTATAAGAAATTTGGCATACACTACATTATAATTTTTTAAATCTTTAGTTTATGCATATGTTACAATATTACTTGCATGAAGCATGCAAATATTTTCAAATATAGACATTGCTCAGCATTAATGATTTTTAACACACAGAATACTTTCCATTTTCTGTTAAATTCTGTGATCTCTTTCATTTATTTGAATTTGTCCATAGTTGTTTGATTATGTGGTGTTTAATTTTTTAAACACATGAAGATATCAAGAGAAAAGGAAGCTGTCAGTGATAAAATGGAGTAAGTCAAATCCAAGAACTTTATATGAGAACATGGTAAAATCAGAGCAAAACCCCCTTGTCCAACTAATGGATGATAATGAAAATATGGAAATGAGACTGCTGAGTATGTTAAAGTATGTAGTTCCTGGTAGTAAGATACTAATAGTGATTAATCAGTAAAAATGATAGAGAGCAGCAAAAATATTTCCTTATCAAACATTATTAAGAAAAGGTAAACATGGATATCCTAAAGCTTATACTTATTGTCTCAAAATCCTATCCTAGGGAGATGGCTATAGAACTGATATAATAAATCTTTGATCAAGGAGTTCAGAAAACTTGAGAGTACCTCCAAAATCTATTTTCCACTGATAGTAAATATGATGGCTAGGGTACAATATAATACATTTAGGCTTGTGTGTTAGACTTCCTAGGAATAAGTCAGTGTTCTTGAATCATATTGAAGAATATTCCGTTCTTTCAGCAGTGAGCAGTTTGGGATTTTATAAATGTATTAGAATTTATATAATGAAATATGCCATCTAAAGTAAATATGTATGTGTATGTTTTTGCATGTGTTTTTATGTGTGAGTGTGTGTGTGTGTTGTGTTGCAGCTAATGTATAAGAAAATAAGAAAAATAACCAGTGAGAGGATACATAATTCTTAAATTAGCCAAAAACAGAAACGTTAAAAAACAGTTAACATTTTTATCCCTTCAATCATGTATATTTGTTGATATGCAATATGTTTTTAGCATTCTTTAATTGGTTCTTTTGACAGTGTAATGGTTGAGCTCAGTAACGTGCTCATTAAGCAGTTACACTATCACTTAAATGTTGCTTCAAATTTCTTTATTTCAGTTTGTACTTCCAGATAGCTTTTCTCAGTGATCTCAGACAGAGATCCTTTACTTCCAGCTACCACATAGCAGGGATTAAAGAAATGTACCAATATGTTTAGCTTGTTTTCTGACATAATTGTAACCTTTTGACAGGCTGAATCTCCTCTTAAAGGACTGAGATTACAGCCTACTGCAACCAGCATAAATCTGATGTTTGCTAAGTTATTTTCTCCATTCCGTTAATGCCCAGAAAGGAAATTAGTAAAAAAAAAATTAGTTCTGGCCAAGAAAAAGTATATATCTTATTATATAAAAGTGGCTAAAAATGGAGAAAGGAACATGATCTGATTTATTATTGTTCCCTCTGGATCATCAGGCATCATTACAACATATTTCATAGGAAGCTAAGATTACATGACACTGGAGTTTGGTTGCAGATGCCCTTTACTTGGTGGGACACATGATAGATTATGTTACATGAATTTACTAAGGAAAAAGTATAATGTCAACCCAAATTATTTTAATGTGTGTGTGATTGTGTGTCTGAAAGTTGCAGCATAAGTCCCCCAAATTGTTTTATTTTTCCTTAGTATTTTCTCCCACTTCGTACTTTATTTTTCTTACTAAGAATTCACAGGATGTCCAAAATCTATCTAACTAAAATGTTTTCTAAAGGAAAGACAAATTAGTGACAGATATTATTAGAAATACACATGGCATGCAAAAATAATTTTTTTTAAGATTTTCTAATTGTGGCTTAAAAAATGTTTAGTAGTTACTCGGGAAACTTCTCATTGAAGTAAAAACAAGTCAAAGATGTTAATGTCCAGAAATAACATTGAGGCAGGCCTGGTGCCTCATGTCTATAATCCTGGCTACTCAGAAGACTGAGATCTGAGGATCAAGGTTCAAAGCCAACCTGGGCACCAAAGGATTCTTATCTCCAAATAATCTCTAAAAAATGGGGAGTGGGGCTTGGTTCAAGGGTAGGGCTGTATCCTTGAGCTGAAGAGCTCAGGGACAGAGCCTAGGCCAAGTTCAAGCCCCATGACCCACAAAAATTTAGCATTGATTATATCTTTAATTGTCAATAGGCAAGTATGGCCTGTGAACATTTGGTCATCTAAAAGACTCAGAACTGTTTTTTTTTTGTACTTTGATCTTGAACTTTTATGTGAAACTTGACTCTGCAGGAATATGAGAAAAAACCTTGTACCAAGGGGAAAAACATAATTATTGCTTGTCCAAAAAAATTACCATAGTTGCATGACAACTATTAGCTTGTATGGGTGAGATTAAGGAAAGGAAGATTGAAATGTCAAACACAGCCTGGATCTTTCAGTAGCACAGTGTAGAGATGGAGGGAAGCCAGTTTTAAAGAGAAATGTGAAGAATTTACAGGGAAGAAGATTCTTTGAAATTGGAAGAATTTGAAGACAGTAGTATACTGAGGCAAATGATAGTAACACTAAAATTTTAAGAAGATCAGAACCAATCATAGCAATAGATATCTATGTTTCATATCAAATAATCATATAAACATTATAACTTAGAGCAATAGAACAAACATTGACTGGGAGTTCCCTTAGAACAGAAGTCTAGAAATACCTGAATCCTCTGCAAACCTAAGCTAGAAATGTCAGCCCTCGCTGAATACAGAGACCCAGAGCTCACAATTTTAAATTGAGTCAGGTATGACTTTCTTTTATAACTTTGTATTGGTATAAGGAGAAAGGAAACATGTCCACACCAATCATATATATATATATATAAAATCATATATATATATATATATATATGATTGGTGACAGCAACTTCTGCCATTTAGCAAACCCTAGCAAGATGCAAACATCTGAAAGAAATTTAGATATATTCATGATGCTATTATTTTTTAGGAGTTAATAGAAATATTGCAGTTAATTACCTTAGTGACTCTCAAAAAAAAACCAGACCAACTGGAAGGAGACAGACATAATGAAGAGTGTATTCTAATGTAAGGCACAGCTATAGTATCAAAATCTGGTAAATATTGCTATGAGCTTTCATTAGGGAAATTACTGAACTATATATGAAGAAAGATATAGTGAATGGAAATTGGCTTTGTTTCTACTGTTTGGTAGCTAAAAAAATTTACATTCTTGTCAGAACTCATTGTTCAATATGCTCAAGTTACAAATTTCATTTCATTATATTTCAAAAATTTTGAATTAAAAATATCCAGAATTTATGATATGCTAATCTTCTTAGCTAATCTATGTTAGCACAATGTGAACTTTAAAAAATTATTAATAGATGTGCAAATATCACTAACTTATAATTGTGTATGAGTATTTCTTATATATTGCTGCATAAGAACTTATCACAAATCTGGCAACTTATGGCAATGCATAGCAATGCATACTTGTTTTTTTTTTTCTTCAATTCCTCTACTGTGGAATCTGCCTATAGAGAGCTCAGCTAGGAATTTGGGGCCTTTTTTTAATGCAAACTAGGAATTTGAGGCTGAAATGGGGGTGAAGAATACATGTCTATGTTTGTTGTAGTTTTAGCAGATTTCAACTCCTATTAAGTTGTGACTCTGGAGAATTTTTCTAGGATGGTATTGGAAAGAGAAAAAATCTGTAGTTTCTCACCATCTCAGAATGTCCACTGTGGTGGATTGCCTTGAAATTGATGACAAAATTAGCATGGGATCTATCACTTTCATTGCATGCTGATCAGCAGTTCAGAGCTTTCCCAAATTTTAAGAGGTAGAAAATTGCAGAAGGGAGTACGTATGCTAGGAGGTAGGAATAAGTCAGAGAAGCTCCATGTTACCAGTAGGTGACATAATTGGAGTAAATATGTTTGTGGTCATTGTATTTGTGGAGGACATAGTGTTTAGGAATTCAGCACATAAACTAAATAAGGTCACGTGGCATATTAAATAAACTGAAAATATTTCAGACTTCACATAAAATTTTCTAATTTTCAGCTTTCAGCAATAATACAGGGAATTTTTGTCTTCCATTACATAGATTGTTGTTACATATATTTTCTGTAAACTAGTACACTCATTTTATGGATTCATTTCTGGATACTTAACATAATTCCTTTCTTTCTTAGACATAATATATGTTTAATTATTCTTAGCATTTTTCCCAATTATTATCACATTATGTAAAAGATTTTATACTGTAGCTATATCTTTGAAAGCAATGTTATCATTCATTCCACTTAGTATTGCTTCTGGTTAGGAATTTCACCTATATTTTAAATTATTAAATACTTAAGCAAATAAGAATTTCACTACCTAATTTTATTATATATATACATATATATTTATAACGAGGTATTATGTGTGGTATCAAGTGTTTAAATCTTGATATAATATTTTATAATAATTTTTTAGCAAAATTAATTAATTAATTAATTAATTGTTTTATGTAGTCAGTTGTGAGACTTAAACTCTGGGCGTGGGCGTTGTCCCTGGGCTCTTCAGCCCAAGGCTACCACCCTACCCTTGAGCCACAGCGCCACTTTCAGTTTTTCAGGTTCTTAATTTGAGATAAGAATCTCATGAACTTTAGTCTTGGGGCTAGCTTTGAACTACAGTCCTCAGATAGCAGCCTTCTGAGTAGCTAGGATTAAAAGCATGACTCACTGGTCCCGGTTAAAATTTCTTATTTATATTTAATGTGTTGATATTTATTTTTAAGGAAGACACATCATTATAGAAAACATATTTGAATTTCTATTTTTACATATTCAGTTTTTCACATCTTAAATAGTCCCTTACATATAGTGTCTTGTTAAAAAAATATGCTATATGAGATGTTCCAATTTATTCCATTTTGCCTATTTTTACTTTATTACATTTCAATCACTGTTCTTTCTTCTGGAATTCATCCTCTAAAGACTGTCAGATTATACCAGGTGGCTTATTCCTGTAATCCTAGCAATTCATGAGGTGGAGAACTGAGGATCATGATTCAAATCAAACCAGAAAAGAAGGTCCATAAAATTATTTTAATTAACAACAAATGGCCAAATTAGAGCTATGGTTCAAGTGGTAGATTAGTAGCCTTGAGCACAAAAGCAAAGAATAATGCCTGGGATCAAGTTCAAACCCCAGTATTAGCACAAAAATAAAATGGATTGTAAAATCATCAATCCCCTTTGAAAATTCCTTAAAATTTGTTCTTGTCTTAGAACATTTCTAATCTTCTTTAGAATATTTCACTATGAAACATTTTATTCTATACATTTATATTTTTTACGTTTAAAGTTATTGTTCTAATCATATTTTCTGTTTAAAAATAATATTTTATTTTACTGTAAAGGGGATACATGAAGGGGTTACAGTTACATAAGTAAGGAAATGAGGACATTTCTTGTTGAAAATATTCCCCTGGATACCACTATAAATATGAATAAATCTGAAATGAACATGGCTTTGTAAAACCATAATAATATCTCTTAGATTTAAAATCTGCTTAGAACTAGAATATTTGATAAAATTTAAAACTTATCTTTCTATGACTGGTCTATAAGCCCACATGGGTTCATAGGGAACGTTCTATAAAACATTTCAGAATTAAATAATATATATTATTTATTTTAAATATTTTCATAAAAGCAGGGGCTAATTATAAATTGAATTTATACTTATTTCTTTGACTATCTTTGTCAATGTATCAGGTAACAGAAGTTCTAGCAGGACATAATAAAATTGAATGCTGCATGATTTATTATTTCACTTTTTGGATTCTAAGGTATTTATTCGTTTTAGTTGAATACAATTAAAATGATGTAGTAGGGGGGTTTTCTTAACATTGGAAAAATATTAAATAAAATGTAATGATGTAAAATAAACTGTAAAAATATAAAGAAGTGTTTCAGATACAAGACTAATTCATTTTGTGTTTTTTTGTTTTTGTTTCTGTTTACTTGATTAATTTGTAATTTTTTCTTCATTTACTTAGTAATCTATTGACCAAGTATTTATTTAGTGTGGCTAATGTGCCAGAAAAATAATAATGTCTCTTGTGGTACCATAGTAAAGCTTACCTACTAGGGACTGGGAAAAATATGCAATATAGAAACAACTTCATCTCTATGAGAACATGAGCCAAAGATGAAATATTAAAGGGTCATAGTTTACAGATGGGAGGAGAATGAGGAAAATTAAAAGCTCTTTCTATTTTCATCAAATCCTTCTAAAATTTTTATAGAACTTGGGGGTCTAAAAGGGAGTTTAGAGACTCTTGCATCCAAAATTTTTGTTTTGCAGGTAAGGATGTCCTACACAAAGACAGGAGTAAGGGAACAAGCCCAGGACCTATTAGGTCACCTGTTGGCAAGGGCAACCTTGAAACTAGGTTGATTAAGTGTTCCCAGTTACTTCACATGTGTTGCACTACAGAGCTATTTCAAAATGGGCCTGCCAATTTTTCTCCCAAAAGTTAAACCTAAGTCCAGAGATTTTTTTTCTTGATTTCTTCCTCATTCCCATATCAGTATGAAAATTACTCATACATACAATTATTTTTCATTTTTTCTGTGATTTCTTCAAAATAATATTTTTCATGATATTTTTACATATGCATACACTATATTTTCATTATATATTTTTTCTTATCAACCTCAATTTCTTCCAACTCCACATTAAGCTGGTTCTTTGTTGACTAATATTTTCCCTTGTAGTTTCTGTTATTTGTGGTGTGTATGCGTGTGTGTGTGTTGGTATATGAACACAGGGCACAGGGGATGTTTCTTAGGTTTTTTTGCTCAATACTGACACTTTACCATCTGAGCCATAGTTGTTGGTGGTTAATTGAATGTACAAATTTTAAAAAAGAAACATATCATAAACTTTTCTGGCCAGGGTGAATTCAAACTACAGTCCTTAGCTATCAGCCTCCTGAGTAGCGAGGATTATAGTTGTGAGCCACTGTTTTAAGTGTAAATTCTACATATGGAAGGAAATACCATATTTGCCATTTTGGAGACTTGTACTTTAGTATAACTGGATGATATCCATTTGCAACTATTTTTCTTACAAGTAAAATAATTTCATTCTTTGAAGCTGTATAGTGTTCCACGTATTTCATATACCAAGATTTCTTCATTCAGTCATTAATTGTTGAGCTGATTTCAGAAATGGAAGATAGGGAGTTATGCTGCAATTATCATGAACTGCAGGTATCAAGGTCATATGTAGACTTTGTTTCTTATGGATATTTGAATAGTTCATCTTCATTTAGTTTCTGTAGTTCCCTTCTTTTGTTCTTTATTATTTATCAATGTGTATTCTCACAAAAAATTTAGACTAGAGTTAAAAGCATGTGTATGTATGTGTGGTTTGTGTGTATAGTTTGTGTGTTTGTTCATGTCTCACATGTAGTAACTTTGGATAGAAAATAAAGATGTGATCTGAAACACTTTTGCAATACGAGACACCTTCTCAATTTCTGAGTAACTACTGTAAAAAGAAAAACACCAAAGTTCACACACCTATAGCATGCACTGTGAGTGAGGGTCTCTTCTACTGCTTTCATTTGGACATTATATATATATATATATATAAATATTATATATATATAAACACACACACATACACACACACACACACACACACACCTGGGAAGGTCCCTGTGGATGATTTGACAAATTGAAATTTCCTTATTTCTGTAATCTCTATTGGCTTTGAGGGCAAATAACCCTAGCTGAAAAGTGATCATGCAAATTCAAATTTACCCTGCTGACTACAAATTGGCCCTAGCAACCATCAGGGGAAAATAAAACCCTTTAGCGTTATGTAAGAATGCAGTTAGTCAACCAGAAAGCTTTTATTGTATAATTAGTAACCATCTGCAGTCAATAAAATGCTACCCGTTGGCCTAAATATGAAGTACTCTGGTCACTTGTGCTTTAGAGTACATTTGTCCTGTGCCTACGGACACCTGTTTAATTCCAAACACTTCCAAAAGAAGCAGCAACTGAGATGCTCAGTACACCTGCATGTAAACATTACTTAAAAAAATTGCACTAGTTTTGAAATGTGGCTCTCCTAGTCAATGATGGCAGTCCGATAAGTTTACATTCACAAGGCCAAACTCAGTTACAAAAATGAGGTGTACGAAAGTACAGATGTGCAAGGCCTTCACATATCTTTATTTCATGAAAACAAGTTTAAATCAAGATTGCAAAGCAACTTCATAAATCGTTTCAGGAATTATAGTAATTCAGTCTAGATGAAATCACAGCTAGTATCAATACAAGACTGCTGTGAAGAATCACTTAGCTTAAAGGTGCTGCTATATTGCTTGGTCAATGGTTGTTTAAAAGTAGGAAAAATGGTTGAAAAAAGTAATGAATAGTGGAAATGAATAAAATAGAGAGAAAACTGTCAGTACAGTATGAAAAATATAAAATCCATTAAAGTAATGACAGTCCAATTTACAAAATTTCTCCATGGTATCTTACAAAATAGCCCTGCATGATTTCCCTTATTTTCCACTGGATAGTCTACATAAATGGACCCTGGCTCTGTTGCTGATCAAAATGTGAGGACAGACTTCAACTCAATATCAAAAAGCCAGCATCCAATCCAGAGGCTGCCATTACTAGATGGATTCTATAAATATCTCAGGATGCCTAAATGTTCACTAAAATGTTTATTAATATGAATAGGTATATATAAATAGACAAACATATGGGATCACAGCATGGAATCCCAAACATGTTTTGTTTTTCTTTTTTAATGGATGGACTCAGATTAGAGGTGAAATGATTGGTTTTACATCATCAAGTAAGAGATGATTCTAAAATTTGCTTATGTGACTAGTGACTATGTAATGATATGTATGTGGATTTTGCTATCTTGGATAACCAACAGCAGTTTCCCTGTGAGGCATGGTTGCCAAAGAGAACAGCTGTTGGGACCACATAATTTATAAATCACAGCTTTCATTTTGGCCATATCCTCAGAGCCACTGCGAGTTGAAGAAAACATATTGAAAAATGCATAGATAAATATGAAACAAACTACAGGATAAATATGTACACTTCAGTTCTAGGACAGAATTCCATTCAAGTATATTCCAGGGAGCTTTTCTTTCAACTCTGGACAGAATAAAGCTAAATATAATATAATATCTAATAATAAAAATAATCAGAACTACAAAGTGGAAGATAGCCTTCATATAAAAACTTAATAGAAATTGGACTCTACTACTAAATATTCTTAACAGAGTGTGGTAGGCAGAATGATGAATGTCCAAAAAGAACTTACACTCATTTATCTAGAATCCTCCAATATGTTACATAATTCTTAACATGTCAAAATATATGTTTAGCTATAGAAATAAGAAAATTTCCCTTTTTTCATAAAAAATATTGAAGTTTTGGTTCTTAAAATGGAGAGGGATATCAGATTTAAGACCTGGATCTCCATCCAGATACTTGCTGTATCCAAGACTGAATCTAGACGTCAAGAGTGCTCCTGGTTCCTGTCTGGGTCATAAGATCACAATGAGATAAATTCTATAAAATGAATGGGCTTACGAAAGTATACACAGCCCTCTATTCTCCATTAAATATTTAACTCTGGCCAGGTGTTGGTTGGTAACACCTGTATTTCTAGTTACTTATGAAGTTGAACTCTGAAGATTTTGTTAGCAGAGAAACTGTGAGAGACGTATCTCCAATTAACCAATAAAAAGTTGGAATGAAAGGTATGATTTCACTGATACTAGCCATGAGTGAAAAAGCTGAAGAAGAGAATGTGGCCCTGAGTTGAATCCAGCTGGCCCAAATAAAATCATAGCTGCATTTATTCATGCATTTAGTTGACATTTAAATCAAAATTAAAAGCAGATACAACAGATATGTTTATTTCCTCAATATATGTTTGTTTCTAAGTTACCATTTATTCTGTAATTTGTTATAATAATAATGGAAAATGTATTCATAAACACCTTTCAAATATGCATAATATAAGAAATATTATAATTCTAACAGAGAGAATGGAGAAAGCCTTTTAAAAAATCATTAGCAAAATATTTCTTACATTTGTTTGAGGAATATGGTTTGTATGTTATCTGATTTATCCAAACAATTAGTCATTTGCTTACTGATAAGCCATTTATTATAAGAGGCCTGGGATACGGCAAGTTTTACGATCAATGTGCAAAATATATCATTTTACATAAGACTAAAACTACGTATATTAGGATAAACATGTTTATCCTTAGTAATTGAACTTAGCATAGAATAGGCATAACTCTTGTGAAGAATATTAAACATAACAACTTCATGGTCAGCAGCTCTTTTTTTAATTGTAATTAATAGAAAGGTTACTGTTATATTTGCCAGATAGAAGGTGCATTACTCCACACACATTGATACCCTTTCTTCATGGGCAACTCTTTAGGTCTTATTAGACCATAAAGACATTCACAAGAAAAGTCTTGACAAATAAAGGACATAGAATATATTCAAGGTTTAATGAACAGACAGATGGCACTATTGTTACAGTAAATGCCAGCAGAGTAAAATCAATTTCCCCAATCCACTACTTTTACATATTCTGATGAGAATTTAAAGCAATAATTGGTAGACCATAGACTGTCAGTGTGAAGTGATTGTTACTAATATTTTCACTGAAATCTTCAAAATAACGAATAAGATTTTCCTACTGTAATCCTTCAGTCCTTCGGCCATGATAAACTTCCAAGTCAGTGGGCCAGACCATATGGCATAACAAAGAGTGTTCCTGTCCCCAAGTGCATATAACATACCCCAGTATAAGAAACATGAAGGTTATTTTTCTGAGGGTGTTTCTAATAGTTATCTGCACCTATGTATTCTTACTTTTCTACATTATTGAGCATATCATACTAGGTAAAGTTTCAGAACTCTATATAGCTGCTATTCAAAGCTAATAAGAAAAACTCACAAAACAACCTTAATATACCATCTCGGCTATTTCCTGAAGCAATAGCTGTTTCTTAGAGTCATCTCTACAGTATCTGAAATTAGTGACCATGTTCTTTTCTGACTACATCATACCATCCCTTGTTCATTCTCACTCAGGCAACAGTTAGAAGCTTATTCTAACAAAGGAATATTCTGAAAGAAATTGCTAAAACTTTTAAAAATGAATGCAGAATCTCTGTTATTACTCTATCCTATTCAGCAGTGAAGTTTAGAATGTAACAATGCAAAATTTTGCTAATTAAGAATTAATGCTCTATAAGCAATAGTATGAGAGCTATAAAAATTAGTTTAGTACTGGAGCCAGTAGTAAAAATGACAAATATCTAAAGATTATTTCAGCTAAAAATAATGGCAATGACTTCTAAGTAAAAGTAGAATATATCTATATCTATATATGTATATATAGATGTACATACATATACACACAGATACAAACACATACCTCCCCACACACATATATCCTTACATTTAGAAACCAATGAACAGTTCAAGTGAGAATAGGAAGTTGAAACTTGAAGTGGGCTATTTCTTTCTTTTCTTTCTTTTACTATTTTGGCAGTTCTGGTGTTTAAACTTCAGTATATTCATTAGGCACACATTCATTTATGACTATAGCCTTTTTTGCTACCAGTTATTTTTTGGACAGGGCCTAGTGCTTTTACCCTGAAAATTTCAGTCCACAATAATTCTACTTGTACTCTCTGAATAACCAGTGTTACGGACTCCATACATTACACCATATTTTTTATTGTGGTGGATGGAGTCTTTATAATAATTTGCCCAGACTAACATTGAAATATAATACTTCCACTCCCTGCCTCCTGTGTAACTGGGATAACAAATCATGTGCCAGTGTAACTTATCAGAAAAAGGTCTAATCATTTCTATCTGATATGTAATATATATCCAGCCTGTAAACAACAACATAGTACAACTAAAATACAATGAATAAATTCTCTTAGCATCAAACTATTATGCTACATATATAGTATAAAATGTTTTACATTTTTGTTTATGAGCTGTGCAGATAATCCAAAATAAGGTTTATTTAACATAAATGACAGGTAATTATTTGGAAGGCTTTGAATTGTAATGGAGTATAAAGTTGCAATGTACATATGACATGACACGAACAATGATTCAGAGGCAAAATTATGACTTCACACATTCTTGTCAAAAACACAGAGAATGTCCCTAAGCTTCACGAACTTCTTAGTAGACAGAAGAAACAAACTCCACTACTTAAGTGAGGAAACTACTTCCATAAAAGAGTATCATGGTACAATTCAGTGTGTTCATGTGGACTTATTTTTCTTTCTCAGAGATTGTAGTTAGTACTATCCAATTCACCTGAGAAGATACAAGGGAGAGATGACTGTTGAGTGCAAGTAATGATTCTTCCCTCTTCAATGGATTTCAAATTCTAGTGAATGGAAAATGCAAGATCTAAATAACATTATGCTTATAGATATCAATAGTGTAATATACACTGAAATTATATCTCATAAAATGTATTGTCACAACAATTTCAGAAAGCACTCATTTTAATTTTAAAGTAAATTCAGAGATGACTGTTATTTTAAACAGATATGACTGTGCTACAATTTCCAGTATGGCTTGATTTTGTAGGGTTGAGAAATTCTTCTGAAGCCTGGCGTAGTTGCTCATGCCTGTAATCCTAGTTACTCAGGAGGCTGAGATCTGAGGATCATGGTTCAAAGCCAGCCCAGGCACTAAAGAACTTGAGACTCTTATCCCAAATTAATCACTAAAAAAAAAAAAAGAAAATCGGGAAGTGGAGCTGTAGCTCAAGGGGTAGGGCAGTAGCCTTGAGCTGAAGAGTACAGGGAAAGCACCCAGGCCAGAGTTCAAGCCTTATGACCCACAAAAGAAACAAAAAATGAAAGAAATTCTTTTGCCTTACCTTTCTTATTAGCTAGGACAACTTGATGTTCTATCATATTTGGAATAATCATTTCTCTTTAAAAATGGCTTCCTTCAGAAAAAATAGCAAGAATAATATTATTGAATGTATAAAATTTATCTTACTGAATGTGTGGTCCATGCACTTTAAAGTAGGGAAGAATTTTCATCTATCATTTTTACAAATTAAAATATGTAATAAAACATGTCTATAGAGTATAAAGCCCATCATGGACTTTTATGTCTATGCAGTTATGTTTAAATTTATATCTCCAAAAATATGTCCATAACCTCATTTTAAAGTATTTTATTTGTAATTATTTTTATTACAATTTTACTGATAACTTTCAACATGTCAACCACGTGCTGTTATTGAACATACTGTATGAAACACCTGGTTTCTTACTTGACCTGATCTAATACTTCCTGGTGGAAATGTGTAGTATCTCACTTTACCTGTTTAAAAATCTAAGGGCTTTCTGCATTTGAAGATATAAATGAAAGTAGAGGCACAATACTATTTTCATAATTTGAAACAGACTGACTAGTCTATAAATCTTTTTGTTGTTGTTTCACCAAGATGCCTATATTGAATTGAGCAGATCATCATATTTCTAATATTTCTTTTCTGTCATCCTCAGAGTATAATATTATATATGGGCCCATTTTTTGCTTGTATTTATTTTTTTCTGTATACTATATCTCTTTCATCATTCTATTGATAGACACATACTGTGTCCATCTACATCCTGAATGAAATGCAGTCCTACCATGCTGGAGTCAAACTCGAAAAGAGGCCAATGACTACTTTCTGTCATGTGCTTTATGGGTCTTTTGTTTCAGTCCACGATTACTTCTTTGTGGTTTTTCTAAGTTTATATTTATTTTGGTTTCCATTGTAGCTATGTCTCTTAATTGTCGTTAAGTATGTTTTTCTTGTGCATCTTGTCAATATTATATGTGTTGTTGGAGTAGAAGCAAGATTTATGACCACTACTAACAGTGAAACTTTGAATAGAATTTCATAAAAATTATATACAATCATTACAACAAATAGCTCTTTACATATTCACAAGTTTCAATTAAAAATCCTCTCCTTCAAAGATTTGATGTCTGTAATAATTCAAAGAAATATTAATTTGTATAGTAGGAAAGTAAATGGTATATCTTTTCTACTGATTATTGCATGCAAATACCTGTAGCAAGCTTTGGTGTTCATTATTTCTGATATAGGTTTATTATCCATATACAGACTCAGAAAACTTGCCAAATACAATTTCTCAGGTGTGTAGCTGGCTTTCTTTACTTCTATCAATTCATGTCTATTCATGAAAGATTTCAGGTAACAGAAGTTATGATATTACTGATATAAAGAAAGCTAATTAAACAGATTAGTTGAAAGTTAGTGTACATATATGACTGCCTCATATCAGACATTGTTATTTATTGTAAACATTGCACCTGAAATTCTAAAATAATTCCTTTTATGTATGATTCTTCTCAAATTGAGGTCCCTTGGATCAGGCTCACACCTAGAATTTCAGATATATGGGAGGCATGGATAGGAAGATTGTGGTCCAAAATCAGACAATTGTTTGAAGAAAACCACATACACACACACACACACACACACACACACACACACACACACACATTGGCTCCTGTGAAAAGGATACTAAGGTACCTGCTTTGTAAGTAATATCCCTTATAGTCTAGCATTAGTAACAGTTAAAATTTTTTTTAAAATGTCAGTCTTGAGGCTTGAACTCTGGGCCTGGACATTGTCCCTGACCTCTTCAATTTAAGGCTACCACCCTACCTTTTGAGCCACAGAAACACTTCTGGTTTTCTGGTGGTTAATTGGAGATAAGATTATTTTGCTCTTTAGTGCCTAGGCTGTGTTTGAACCATGATCCTCAGATCTCAGCATCCTGAGTAGCTAAGATTATAGGCATGAGACAGCACATCTGGCATATATATATGTATATATATATATATATGAAATGAAAAACAACTGCACAAATCCATCATTAGGACTTTTTTTGGCCCATTAGGATTTTCCATTCAAAATAATTTGAATTTCACATAATTAGAATAAATGTGTACTAGTGCTAAAATCATGAATGATTTTGTAGCAAGCCCTTTCTGACTTGAGTCCTCTCTTAATTTATCAATACAGCAAGGCCCTAGATAAGGCCCTATTTAATGTCTAGACATGAAAGTAAAAGCATGAATAGTAAACAAATAAATGTTGATTATCTTTAGTGAGTGACTATACTTATACCATAATATGTGTTGATATAAAATAGATGATTATAAAGAAATTAACTTATAAATCAATGATATGCATGGACTTTTTATTATTACAAGATTCAACAGCATAAGTGATTATAATACTTACTTTTAAATTATTTTGCTAATTTTTATTTATGATTTAGAAAATCTTTAATGATTTATAGAGCATTTGTTTGAAAATCTATCTATAATAATTTTATTTAGATTATCAGATTCTATTTTATTGAATATTTTCATTGCCAGCTTCTGAAAAGAATAAGTATGCTTGGTTTTATGCACATAAAATAACCTTGTGTTGACAGTATAATAATACTGAAGAAAAGCTTTTAAAATAATATCAATTTTCCATAGTACATCAGGCATAGTGCATGATAATCAGGTGCTCTGCAAAACAGTTTTTTCATGTAATCTTTTCTCTTTTCTTTCTGCCTTTTCAAATTTGATGCATCATCAAAACATTTTTTTTCTGATGAGTTTCAAAAAATAAAAAAGGGAAAACAATCTTGTGACCTTCTCTACAATTGGCTGAAACTTTCATGCCTTTTATTTGGGTCTCCATTAGTGGAAAGTGGTTTTAGCTAGCTGTACTCAAGCATTTCAGTCAATTACTAGCTTTTATCTTGTTGTTATCATAAAGGGCCATTTCTTTCCTAAAATGGTCAATTAAGTTCATGAAAATAAATGGTGAGGAATGTAGAATTTGTTAGCCATTCTGTTAGGAGTACGCTGACTTTAAGGAAAAAAATTTCTGAGGATTTTCTAATAAATAGAAATAGCTTTTATCCCATGAGATGTTTGTTCATATTTTTTAGGCCACAATTCCAAGTTAACAATGCATTATTTGAGTATTTGAAAGCTCTTAAAATATCTACTTCATATTTAAGAAGATCCCTATGTTCTTGTATAAATACTCTACGGGTTCCATTCATATAATTTGTATTTAAAAATTAATTCAGGTACAAGATATTACTTAAAAGTATAAGAAACTAAGTTCCATCATTCCTCTTCCTCGCGCTCCTCTTCCTCTTCCTCCCCTTCCTCCTCTTGGACACATGGGGCTTGAATTCAGGTCCCAGACACTGTCCCTGAGTTTCCTTTCCTGAAGGCTCTATTACCTGATCCATAGCACCACTTCTGGTCTTTTCTGTTTATGTGGTACTGAGCAATTAATCCAATTCTGAGAATCATTGCTACAATGGACATAATAAACAAAAATATAAGGTAAATTTATGAACAGGATATACCTAATTGCACAGTGACATAATATTTTGTCAATTTTTTAAACAGATGTTCTTGTAAGAGTGAGGAATTAGCAGTAGATTGATTGGTGTACCTTCTTTAATCTCTAGTTCTCAAAATAAATTAAAGTTGTTCAATCTTTGTCAAATCCCTAGTCCAGAGAACATTTTAGTGCTAACAATTAGGCAGACTATCAAGTTAAATTTTCTGGGGAAGGGAACTTCAATCTATGTGAATTTTTATTGACATTTCCTTAGATTAGCCATAAGTGGATGGTTAGAAGTAAATCTATCAAGTAAAGTCTTGTGATTTCTTCCTTTCTCTTTACAATATTTCTTCCTAAGTACTGTAACTATAAAAGGTAGAAGTTAAACATTTGTTCTCTTACTAAACATACTCAATGAAACACCAAAGAAATTTTATGAAATGAGGACAATGACTGAACCAAAACGGTCTTCATTGTTCATTTTACATTTGATCACACAAAGTCAGAAGATTGAGAACCAATCAAGATTATGTAAGAAGTTAGCTGGGTTATAATGCACTGATTTCTAGTCAAATATTTTTTATCTAAATGTCTCAAAGTATGTTTTAGATGATAGGCATATTGAAATCAATAGAGAAGCATAATCGTGCTCCACAAAATGGGTGAGATTTTCTTTTTCCAATCAGTTAAAACCTTTTAAAGAACAAAGACTCACCTCCACTGAAAAGGAAGAAATTCTGTCTTTCTAAATCAGCTGTCAGGCCTGTAGTTCAATACTTAAAACTCTGTAATTTTCCTGATTTGATCAATATAAATGCTATTCATGTGTTAAAATATTGCATTATTCTCTGTAAAATTTACAAGCACACTTGCTATGTCTATATTAAAAATAATTTTAAATGATGCTTAAATACATGGACATACTAGCCACACTGAATTGATAATTATTCTCTCTCTCTTGCTCTCTGTAATTATATAAATATACATATATATGTATATGTACATATATCCAGTTACCACATAATAAATGCTTGTAGCTAAAATAATTTAAAAAGAAAACTAAACTTGGACCTTGTGGCTCACACTTGTAGCACTAGCTACATGGTATGCTAACATTTTTTGGAGGAGTACTGTTTGAGACTCCTTTAACCAGAAACAAAGTTTCTGAGACCAAAACACTAATTATCAGTGACAAGATGGATCTAGGACATGTGCCTGCTAACCTTGCTACAGGAAAGATGATCAGATATATCATGTCCAGACAAATTCTCCAATAAGAAGCTTTACCTTACCTTGAAAGTGACTAGCAGAAAGCACTGACTGAAATGTAACTTTAATGTAAGAGTAACTACTTAGCTTAGCAAGATTTTGAGTCCAAATCTAAGTATTATAAAGCAAAGGAAAAATTAGTCTGTAATAAATTGGCTCTTTCTTCAAATTGTGTGTCATTCCTAATGATGGGGGCATATTCTGAAAAACAGGTCATTAGATGTTACCATTGCCATGGAAATATGCATGTAGTAAATGCCAAGATTATACTAAGCAGTACAATTGTTGACACTATCATGATATATGCATTGTATTGTTGAAAAAAATAACGGGTTTCAGCATATAGGTGGTGTATGTGTAGGGTGGTGTGTGTTTAAAACTACAAGGAGAACCTAAGTATTTCAAATAAAATTAACAACTATGTAGGCACCAAAAATGTATGCATGCATATATAGATGTGACAATATGAAACCTTTTGGACAAGAAATTGATGTGAATGAAATTTGGGGGGGAAAAGAGATAAGTATCAGACCTTAGAAAGATAATTATGAAGCATAAAAATGTTCCTTCTAAAATCTCACTTCATTATTGAACTGTGAAGTTTAAAACTTGGAGGTATTATTATACTAAAAACAAAGGAATTGAATGAAAAAATATTGAGACAAAGTTCTTTGTAAAAGCCAGTGAATAAATATAACAAGTGAAAATACAAATTTAAGTTATACTTGTGGCATTTGTTCAACAATATTATTTATACCACGAAACTTTATTTTTTCATGATATATACAAAGTCTTAAAAATATCCATACTGAGCCGGCATTTGGCCTAATGGTAGAGTGCTTGCCTAGAATGAACGAAGACCTGGGTTCCATTCCTCAGTACCACACACATAGAAAAAAGCCGAGAGTGGTGCTGATGCTCTAGACTTGAGAAAGTCCAAGACAGTGCTCAGGCCCTGAGCTCAAGCTCAGGACTGGCGAAAAATTTTTTAAAATATATCCATACTATAAAACTACGTATTCCTAGGTGAGAAAAAGAGAAAACAATGGTAGAAAAATGAGATAAACCAAATACCAAACAACAAATAATTGATAAGTTAAAAAGGTAATGATAACTTAGTCAATCTTAATTTAGCAATAAAGACCTCAAAATGCTAATAATTGAGGTTGCAAGTCCCATGATATTTAAATTAGTCACTAATGAGGTTTCAATATATATTTCAACTTTTACTGTATAAGCTTTACTGTTCCTTATAAGATTTTGCCATATTTCATCATATGAGTATGGCAAAAGTTTTATTTTTGAAATTAGCTTGGTAAATAATGATGTTCTGATTAATAGATTTTTTGAAGACATGTTTATAAAATTGTACTAAGAATGAAATAATGTACAATGTTAATGATCATGTTAGGTTACAGTGGTTCATGCCAGTAATCCTAGATATTCAGAAGGCTGAAATCTCAAGAGCAATGTTTGAAGCCGGCCTAGGTAGACAAATCAAAAAGACCCTTGTCTCCAATAACAAGCAAAATGATGAACTGAAGAAATGGCCCAAGCGGTAGAGCTCCATCTGTAATAAAACATAAGAGGAGTTTTGAATATCTATAGCTCCAGTGCCAGGACAAGGAAGGAAGGGAGGGAGGGGTGGAGAAAAGGGGGAGGGAGGGAGAGAGGGAGAAAAGCAAGGAGGGAGGGAGAAAGGAAGGAAGCAAGGGAGAAAAAGGAGAGAACCAGAGAAAGTGAAAGGAATCTTAGAGCACTTTGCAATCTTCTAGCATTACTTCTTTACATTAGTTATTAGTGGAAAACAATTGAAACTGAAAATGCATGCATTTGGATTCAGATCAGTCAGAGACATGGAAGACAGTACAGAATGTTTTCCTTCAAAGATCTTCATCCTTGGTGTCCGGCCTAAGATGTCAGGTGACTGAGCACAGATATTTGCTGATTGTATACAGGAACTGCATATGAGAAAACCATACTGACTTTTTTTCTTATGACTCATCATACTATTTTTTTTTCTGTTAATCCTCACTGTCACACATCTAAACAGAGGAGTTCAGTGCTGAGGAGCTCTTTCTCACTCTCTGCCCTCTTACAAGAATTCCTTTTGTCATATTTTTATTATAATTAATAGAGGGGTTACAGTTATATTTGTCACATAGAAGGAGCATTACTTCACACACATTGATACCCCTTCTCAAGATTTTCTTCCCATTTCCCTCCCCCAACCCCCTTCCTTCAACTTGTTTCCCCTCCTTCCCTTTCCTATTTCAAATAAACAAGTAAGCATATATACAATATACCACATTACAAGGTATCATACTGAAACAATGTGAGAATAACCAAGGGACAATAAAAGAGATGAGAAAAACACAGTACATTAAGAACAACAGTCAATCAAATTAAAGCTCTTGTTTCCATATCCTGGAGGTCCTTTCATTTTAGCCTTATCCTTTATGGCCTTATATATCTAGGTTTTGAGCTATTGTAATCCTCTACTTGAAGAGTCCTAGATGTGTATTAATTATTACAAATGAGGGAAACCATTGTGCCTATGTGTCTTCGAGTCTGCCTTAATATCTTGAAGTCTATCCAGTGTTGGACTTCTTACATTCCCTTGACCACACAGCTGGATGGGCTTTTGTTTTCTGGCTGATTCAATTCTGAGCTGTGAAGAATTCTGGAAAGTGTGCTTTGATTTTAATCTGCTATCACTGACACCTTCAATATTATTGTTTATTCATGCTTGAGAAGTTATTTATCTGTTTCACAGAAGTTACTTTCTTAATGTTTTTCCATATGCCTTCTGGATGTTGATACTAATCTATACATGATAAGGTACAGCTAAAACAAGCAGCCTCAGAAAACTCCCAATATCCTTAAAATTTGTTTGAAGGATATTATAGTGGGAAACTTTATGAAAAATATTAATAGAGTTAAGAGATATTAAGAATTATTTTGAATTTCTCAAAACATTTGTCTTAAGAGGGCCTGATCACAAGATCTGCAATGCTGTGTGCTGTGCTTGCTTCTGCAGACATTGAGTGTGGGACAGGAGATAGGCAGTTTTAGATTTTTCTCTAATTATTGTCATAAGTAGACAAAGGAGAAGAAAGCTCTTGATAATGTTTGAGAATTGAGTTTGCAATCAGGAAACCCTAGTAATTTTACAAAATTAGGACTAGAAATGGATGATGTCATAATACTGGAATGCTTTTATAATTCCCCACTGTATATAGGATATAATAGAACTTGTCAGAACAATAGAAAAATTAATTTCTCAGATGTCTTCTGCCCACATTTCTCTCTGTTCCAATCATTCTCCAACAAAGGCCATGCTCCTCTCTTGACATGCTTTTATTCTGAATGTGTTCTGTTCATTTCAAAAATCCTGTTGCTTACATACATATTATTTGAAATTACAAGCTCATTTGAACTTTCTCAAATAAGAACAAATTTTCATGCTTCATAAAGATATCTATGACTATTCCTTCCTTCTTGTAGAGTCACAGACACCTTCATGTAAACTTAGAATTTTACCACTGACACATCAATTATAATCAACTGAAAATATATTTTATAGAATTTAATATGTACTTGAGGCCAAGGATCTTTTTTTGTTTTTCTGCTACACTAATGCGTAGTGGGTGTGCTGTGTAAACTGCTTCATTTCATTTTGCCCTTTTCCTTCCATCCCTCGCTCCCTCCCTTCTTTCCTTCCTTTCTTCCTTCCCCTTCCTTGTTTTGTTTTCTTTATTTTTGGTAGGTCATGGAGCTTGAACTCAAGGTTTGAGTGCTATCCCTGACCTTTTTCTACTCACTTTGAGCCACAGTGTCACTTCCATTTTTTCTGCTGGTTAATCGGAAATGAGAATCTTATGGCCTTTCCTATCCAGGCAGACTTTGAACCATTATACTCAGATTCTAGCCTCCATGGAAATAGGTACATTTTCAAGAATTTTTATAAATAATTATAAATTTGAATGAACTGTGGGAAGTTGCTACTGTTTATTGGGAAACAAAAAAGATAATGGATCTTTTTCAGAATTGTTCGGAAGGAATGGACTGCAGAAGTGTGTGATATACATTTCTTTAAGTATGACTCCCCTTCCTAACCCCCAAGGAGTAATAAAGCAAAAGATTTTAAGATAATTTCAGCATTTTAAAGAACTACTACAAAATGGCAATAAATTCCAAAGCATAATATGTACAATCAGTTAGATATAGTTATAGTTTTATTTTCTTTCTTCACACTGGGATTTTGAAGTCAAAACCTAATGCTTGCTAAGGTAGTGCTTCGGTATTGACCTATCCACCAGTCATTATTTTGCTCAATCTTCTTAGGACAGAATCTGCTTTCATACCCTGCTGTGTCTACCTGAGTTGCAATCTGCCTATTTTGGCTTCTCATAGTTGCTGGAACAACCTTTTAGCTTCATAGACTTCCACCTTGGATGACCTAGCATCATAATATTCCATTTCTGTCTTCTGTATAGTTTGTGATATGACACCAGATTTCACCATCATAGTCATGCATGGCAAAATAAAATTTTCTGCTCAAACTTGCCTTCAAATGAAATCATCTCAATCTCTGCTTCTTAAGTAGCTAGGATTATAAGCATGAGTAACTGTCCAGAAGATTTCTTAAAAGGAAATTATTTTTAAAATGTTAAAAAATCTTCAAATATTTTCAAGTAAAACATTCCAAATTTTGTTTTACTCTTGTGTTAACTTAAAATTTTAATACATTTTATAATTTGCCTATTTCTGTAAAATAGCTATTTATGTAGGTTAAAACTTAAATTTATCATTATCAATAATTGAATGTTTTGAAAAAATTACTAAACATCATGTTATAAAAGCATCTAATTAATAAAAGAGTTTTGGGTTGTATTTTGAAGATTGTGTTATATTTTACAAATGACATTTCTTCAATCACAGAGATGATATATGTTAACTAAATAAGCATGTTATTCTCTTGATCTAAATTCATTGTGGAAATATTTGAAAAAAATAGGTCATCACTTTATGGTGACACCTTCCTATCATCTCAATACTTAGCAGGTAGATTATGAGTTTGAGACAAATGCAGATAAAAGTGAATGAGAAAATCTGATTAAAAAAATAAAATCCAAAAGTGCTGAGGAAGTAACTCCAATGATAAATTATGTGTCTAATAAACAGTTGTTTCAGTTTCATTTCTCACTGATACCAAAAACAACAAACAACAAAAAGATGCAAATTTTATGTTTTTAAATGGTACCATCAAAACTTGCATAAAATACCTCAGAAACATGGAGCTAATTATATCTCATTTTATTATATAATGTTCTAAGTTTAACAGATGTAAGAGAAATGGTACTTGATATTACTCCTGTGCTCCATATTATTATTCCATAGTGAAATCATGAATTATGCAATAGCCAGGAAATGATGAGAAGGGATTTTCATATTTGTCCAAGTTAAATATGTCTCATGGTGTATGTAAATTTCAAATATTATGAGGAAAGCCTACTTACATCTGTATAATCACCTATGTTATTCAGGCTTCTGTAGCCTAATTTATGTTTCAGGTAGTCATTTACTAATCAGAAATTCTCAGGGGTGTGGCTCCAATGGTAGAGTGTCTGAGAAGCAATCAAGCTAAACAAGTTTAAGGCCATAAATTCAAACTCAAAGACTACTAGTACTATATACTCAGACAGACACTATTGGTTTATGCCTGTAATTGTAGCTACTTAGGGTGTTGATATTTAGAGAATCAAATTTTGAAGCCAAATCAGACTGAATAGTCCACCATATCCCAGCTACAACATGACCAGTAAAACGCTGACTTGAGGGACGGCACAAATAGTAGAGTTGTACTTTCAGCGAAACAAGCACAGTGCTGGAACATAATAGAAGTCCCCTCTTTAAAGTTAATAGACATTATTTTGTATTGTTATAAATTTAAAATAAATTTGATGCTTGATGACAGCACAATTAATGAGTTAGTATTCATTTAGATGAATAATAGAGGTGATTATACAGATGTAAGTTACTGTTCATTTAGTTAGTATTCATTCATTTAGTATCTATGTATGTGTATGTTTGTGTGTATGTGTCAAGAAATATCTCAGATTCAAATCTAGATTTCCCTAGTACACATAGAAATTCTGTTGTTCTCTATTATAATCTGGAACTTTATTTTTTTCTGATTAAATTCAGGTGTTACATATTTAGTCCCTAATTTACTGATATTTAGAAATTATGTATTCATTAATAAATAGGACCTATTTAGTCTGAAGGTCATGAGTGGATTCCTCAAATGGTAATAGTGGATAGTGATGCAATAATCAAGTTTGTGCTGGTGACTTTACTGTATTCTAATTTGTAATTTTTGCATAAATACTCATGAGTGGAATTGAGAGAGCATAGGGTAGTTCTATGCTCAATTTTTAAATTTTTTTAGGAATAAGCACATGGCTTTCTAGGGCAGTTGAACAAGTTTAAGTTCTCACCAAAAGCATATTAGTATTCCCCTTTGGCCCCATTTGTTAGCATTGTCATTTCCTTTATTGACAGTGACTATTCTATCTGGGTTAAGATTAAAACACAACAATGCTTTGATTTGCATTTCTTTTATGATCACAGTTGTTGGGGATTTCTTCCAGTGTCTATTGGCCATTTTTTTTCAAATTCTAAGAATACTCTATTGCTTATTGGCTCATTTATTAGTTAGGTGCTTGGTCTGATTGATGATTTGATTCATTAAGTTATTTGTATATTTCAGATATTAGAATATTTTAAATATATGGCTAACAAACATCTTTTCTCACTCTGTAGCATGCCTTTTTATACTTTTCACCATAGCAAAGCTATGGCATCAGCCTAGGTGCCCCTCAAAGTAAAAATGGATCAAGAAAATGTGGAATATACTCACAATGGAATATTACTCATAGATACAATGAACGATATTGTAGCATTTGTAAACAAATGGAAAGATTTGGGAAAACCATCTTAAATGAAATAAATCACACTAGATTTTTATATTATCACTTTGCTGAAGAGCAATTAGCCTAACCCACCAAGATTCAAGCTGGAAAATGTCTACAAAATTACATCTGGAGTCGCCTGTCACCTTCTTAAATTTCAAATAGATCCTTTATTTTTCAATATTTAAGGCCAAAAAGCAAAGTTATAAGTTAACTTTAGGCTATCATAGGAGAAAATGTTTTAATGCATATAAATTTAGATTGTAGAATGAAAATAGTGAGATCTTGTAAAGAAATTAATATTTAATTATGATCAGTCAAAAGCTTGAATATATCTATTAATTATAGAAATTTTAAAAAGTATCTAATTTTAAAATATATGCATTTTACCTAAAATTAGCAGCTATTGTGGTTTCTATACAAAGGATATTTTAAATAAATATTATACATAGGTAATATAGAGCTTCACTAACTTTCTTTAACTTTGATGAATTTTCTTGCCTTTGATGGCTTATCCTCTTAAGCAATTCTTTCTTTTAATATATTTTTTATTTTAATTAATAAAAAGGTTACATGATATTTGCCATATAGAAGGTTCATTAATTCACATACATTGATACCCTTTCACATGTCTTGGTACCCTTTACCCTCCCCACGATCCCCCCCCCCCCCCCGGTCTGGATATATTTTAGATATGAGGCCTTTGTCCCTTGTTTGATTGGTGAAGATCTTCTCCCACTATGTAGGCTCCCTAATTAATTTACTAGCTATGTCTTTTTCCATACAAAAGCTCCGCAGTTTAATGCAGTCCCACTTATCCAGCCTCTCTCTGATTTGTTGTGATTTTTGGTCCTTATTAAGAAAGTTTCGACCTGTGCCAAGGAGGCCTAGTGTATCTCCTATTCCTTCTTGTAAAGTTTTCAGTGTGTCAGCTTTTACCTCCAAGTCTTTGATCCATTTGGAGTTAATTCTAGTCATGGTGATAAAGAAGGATCCAACTTTAGTTTTCTGCAGGTGCTTCACCAGTTCTGCCAGCACCACTTGTTGAAGAGGCTATCTTTCTTCCATTCTATTTTTCTGGCTCCCTTGTCAAAGATTAGGTGGCCATAGGTCTGTGGTTTAATATCTGGTTCCTCAGTTCTATTCCATTGGTCTTCAGGGCTGTTCTGGTGCCAGTATCAAGCTGTTTTGATAATTATAGCCCTGTAGTAGAGTCTAAAGTTTGGAATTGAAATTCCTCCAGCGCTGTTCTTTCTGCTAAGAAGTGTTTTTGCTATACGGGGTCTTTTATTATTCCATATGAAATTTTGAATTGCCTCGTCTATTTCTTTAAACAAATGCCATTGGGATATTGATGGGTATTGCACTGAACTTGTAGATAGCCCTTGGCAAGATTGTCATTTTCAAAATGTTGATTCTTCCAATCCAGGAGCATGGGAAGTTTTTCCATTTCCTTAGTTCTGCTTTAATTTCCTTTTTCAGGGTTTTAGTTTTCATCAAAAAGGTCCTTTACATTCTTAGTTAAGCTAAATCCTAGGTACTTTATTTTCTTTGAGGCTATTGTGAAAGGAGTTTCCTTCCTGATTATTGCCTCGTTTCTCTCACTGTTGGCAGAGAGGAAGGCAGTTGATTTTTGAGGGTTAATTTTATACCCTGCTGCCATTCCAAAATTTTGATTCAGCTCAAGCACCTTGGGAGTAGAGCCTACAGGATTCTTTAAATACAGGATCATGTCATCTGCAAAGAGGCAAAGTTTCACTTCCTCTTTCCCTATTTGGATCCCCTTTATGCTTCCTTCTTGCCTTATTGCACTGGCTAGGAATTCTAATACTGTGTTAAAGAGGAGTGGAGAGAGTGGGCATCCTTGTCTTGTTCCTGATTTTAGAGGGAATGGCTTTAGATTTTCACCATTAAGTGTAATACTAGCAGTGGGTTTGTCATACACAGCCTTTATGATATTGAGGAATGTTCCATGGATTCCTACTTTCTCCAGAGCTTTTAACATAAAGGGGTGTTGGATCTTGTCAAATGCCTTTTCTGCATTGATTGAGACAATCATGTGATTTTTGTCCCTGCTCCTGTTGATGTGTTGAATTATATTAATTGATTTGCGTATGTTGAACCAGGTTTGCCTCCCTGTGATGAATCCAGTTTGATCATAGTGTATGATTTTTTTGATGAGTTTTTGTAGACGGTTGGCCAGTATTTTGTTGAGAAGTTTTGCATTGATGTTCATTAAAGAAATAGGTCTCTAGTTCTCTTTCTTTGATGAAACTCTGTCTGGTTTGGGGATGAGGGCTTCATAGAATGAGTTTGGTAAAGAACCTTCATTTTCAATTTTTTGAAGAGCTTGAGGAGTATTGGTGTGAGCTCTGCTTTGAAGACCTTATAGAATTCAGCTGGGAATCCATCTGGCCCTGGGCTTTTCTTAGGTGGAAGTTCTCTAATTGCCGTTTCTATTTCAGAGCTTGAAATAGGCCTGTTGAGTTGGGTTAGTTCTTCTTGATTCAGTGTGGGTATGTTAATATTGGCTAGGAATTCATTCATTACTTCTAGATTCTCAAATTTGTTGGTGTAAGGTTTGAGAAGTATTCCCTCATGATACTCTGGATCTTGGTAATTTCTGTCATGATATTAGCATTTTCGTGTGCGATTTTGTTTATTTCGATATGCTCTCTTCTTTTTCTGGTAAGATTTGCTAAGCGTTTGTCAATTTTGTTAATTCTTTTAAAGAACCAACTCTTTGTTTTGTTGATTCTTTCTATAGTTTTTTTTGTATTCCAAATCATTTAATTCTGCTTTGATTTTAACAATTTGCTTTCTTCTACTGGGATTAGGGTTGGTTTGTTGCTCTTTTTCCAGGAGCTTAAGATGACACATTAAATTGTTGGTTTGCGATTTTTCCAACTTGTTGTTGTAGGCACTCAGCGCTATAAATTTTCCTCAGAGTACTGCCTTTCCTGTGTCCCAAAGGAGTTAGTATTTTGTGTGCTCCTAACTGTTAAATTTCATGAACTGTTGGATTTCTGTTCTGATCTCTTCGATGACCCATTGGTGATTCAACAATGTGTTGTTCAGTCTCCATGAGTTACAAGGTTATCGTTGGTGGAGATGTGTGTTCAGTTCCAATTTGATGCCTTTGTGGTCTAAGAGCATGCATGTTATAATTTCAGTGTTTCTGAACCTGTCCAGGTTTGTTTTATGGCCTAAGATGTGGTCTATTTTGGAAAATGTTCCATGTCCTGCTGAGAAAAAGGTATATTGTGTTGTTGCTGGGTAGAATATTCTGCAGATGTCTATTAGATCTAGTTGGTCTATAAAGTTGTTCAATTCTAAGGTTTCTCTGTTGAGTTTTTGCCTTGTTGATCTGTACAAAGGTGAGAGTGGTGTGTTGAAGTCACCAACAAACACTGTGTTTCTATCTATGTATGGTTTCAGTGAAAGTTAAGTTTGCTTGATGAAGTTTGGAGCTCCGAGATTGGGTGTGTAAATATTTAGGATCATTATGTCTTCGTGGAGGAAAGATCCCTTTAGTAGTATGTATTAACCTTCTTTTTCTTTTCTTACTAATTTTAGTTTGAAGTCTATTTTATCTGATATGAGGATGGCAACTCTGGCCTGTTTATGGGGGACTTTAGCTTGATAGAGTTTATTCCAACCTCTCACTTTCAAAAGATGTTTGTTTTTTGGGGTAAGATGTGTCTCTTGAAGACAGCAGAATGATGGCTCTTGCTTTTTGATCCAACTAGACAGTCTATGCCGTTTAATTGGAGAGTTAAGTCCATTGATATTGAGAGTTAGGATTGAGAGCTATTTATTAGTTTCTGCCATTTTTTTTTTTGCCAGTCCTGGGCTTGAGCTCAGGGCCTGAGCACTGTCCTTGGACTTTCTCAAGGCTAGAGCTCTACCACTTGAGCCTCAGCACCACTTCTGGCTTTTTTCTATGTATGTGGTACCGAGGAATCGAACCCAGGTCTTCGTGCATGCTAGGCAAGCACTTTAACCACTAGGCCAAACTCCCGGCCCAGTTCCTACCATTTTTAAAAGCTTTTATTAGGGCCTGTGTCTTGACAGTTCTTGTGGTCCTTTGATGGTATGCTGTTTAGGTGCCATTTCTTTCCCTATATTGCATTTATTTTGGTTTTCTATGTATAGAACATCTTTGAGAATTCTCTGTAGTGTTGGTTTTGTTGCTACATATTGTTGCAGCTTTTTCCTGGAATGGAATGTTTTTATTGTTCCCTCAGTTATGAATGAGAGCTTAGCTGGGTACAGTATTCTTGGTTGGTAGTTATGTGACTTAAGGGCATGACCATATGCTTCCACTCACTTCTTGCTTGCATAGTCTCTGCTGAGAAATCTGGAGTTATTCTGATTGGTTTGCCTTCAAAGGTGATTGATCCCTTAACCCTGGCTGCGTTTAGGATCTTTTCTTTGATTTCTATTAATCCAGTTCAGATTATAATGTGGTGGGGGAGATGTTATTTTCTGGTCAGGTCTGTTTGGGGTTCTACAAGCTTCTTGTATCTGGATGGGCATGCCCTTGTGGATATTTGGGAAATTCTCTGAGATGATTCCCTGAAGTATATTTCCAATACCATTGACCTCTTTCTCCACGCCCTCCTCAATACCAATTAGCCTTAAATTAGGCTTCCTAATTGTATCTTGGACCTCCTGAAGTGCTCTCTCATATTTCCTAGATTTGGATTGACTCATTTTCTGTTCTTTCTCTATAATAACTAAATTATGTTCAGACCTGGAAATTCTCTCCTCTGCGTTGTCTAACCTGCTATCAAAGCTATCTACTTTATTTTTCATCTCCCTTGCTTCTAATTGCTCATTTTTGATGCTTTGCATCTCTTCTTTTAGATCATGTATGGATTTCTTTAGCTCCTTGATTTTCATTTTAGTGGTTATCTCAGTAGCTTTATTTTCTTTGGACATTTGCTGGAGTTCAGTCACCTTTTATTTGTGGATTCTATGAATTCGTCCATTTTTCTTTGAAAAACCTTTATTATGGCCTCCTTCATGGCTTCTTCTTTTTCACTTATCACCTTGTTTATGGTTTCCTCTCGTTTAGCTATGGCTTGCTCCCTATCTCTTTCTTTATATTTTCACATTTTTCATTAATGACATTTTTCAATTGCATTTGTATAGCACTTGGAAGACTCTCCCCTAGGTTTGCCAGTGACTGTTCCATTGTCTGTTTACATTGGGTGGGGGATGTTGTTTCTTGATATGACATTTTTCTTGAGTTTCTTGTTTTGCCCATTTGAAAATGGGAGCAAGATTAATACTAAACACGATTATAGTTTTTCAAATATAACCAACCTAGACCTCTGTAGCTGGCAGACTCTAGATGTTCACAAGTTTTGATGGGTGTTATCACTCTTTCTTTTTGTGCAGTTACCGACTAGTCTAATAATCCACTGATAAGCGATTTATATCCAAACCAATAAGCCTCTCAATCCAATCTCTATTGTCTTTAAGTCCCTCTGAGCCTCGAGAATAATTAAACCCCTAAATATACAGTATTGCTTAACAGCCATCAAGTGTAGAACCATGCATTATAAGGGTTGAAAGACGAACAGAGGATCAGAGATAGAAAAATAGGATGAGAGAGGTTAGGGGAAGTACAAGAAGATTAACGTAGGAGTGTAAGAATATTATAGTAATGTAGAAAAGTTATAGTGTAAGGATAACTGACCTAAGTTGGTAAGTAGGTAGCGTATTTGAGTACAAGATTTCAAAAGTATTAGAATAAAACTTATGTGCTGCTGCACGACTAGCTCTTAGCCCAACCAGTGGCCTTAGAGTGGACCATGGGATGGATCTGCGAGCTTCAGTCTGAGCGCGCTGGGCAGACATTTTCCTGTGCTGCTTCCAAGGGCGGCCCCCAGCCAAGGGTCTGGGGTTTGAGAGTTTCCAGGGGCTCTCAGCAGGACCAGCAGGAGACAGCTCTTTTCCCAGGGGTGGGGCCCAGCTGAGGATGTAGGCTCCAAGGGCGGAGCCTCGCCTTTCTGATTCTCAGAAGGGCAGCTTGGCTGCTGGTTGGCCCTTCAGATCCCTGCTGTGTTTTTCACTGCTTTGGCCAGGAGTCTGTGACTGGGGGGGGGCCCTCAATGCTGTCTTGGTCAAGATACCCAGCTGGAGGATGCCCCGCTCAAGAATTGAGGGGGGGGCAGATGCTGGCTCCTATTTTCCAGCATACCCTACCCACTGTTGTATGGCAGGGTCCCAGCGCCCTCTACTCTCCAGATCCAATGACTTGGGAGAGGAGCCTGGCAGGCGGGTGGGAGCTGGGACAGCTCTGCCTCCCCTGGTGGGGTGCTGAGTCTTAGGGTCCCCCCTCCTGTCAGTCTCAGTCAGAGTGCTGGGAGTTGAGCCTGTTGGGTGGGTGGGAGTTGGGACAGCTCCGCCTCCCTTGATGGGGTGCTGGGTCTTAGCACTGCCAGCCTGTCAATCTGCAGTCAATGGCCTGAGGGAGGGGGCTGTTGAGGGAAGGGACAGGATTCTAAATTCCTTGCCTCCCTACTCCTGCCAGTCTTTCTCGGGGGAGTGGAGGGGTCTGAGTCAAGTTCTATTGCTTGGTACCCGCTCTGCTTTCCCTATGTGTTTGGTGACCCGCTGTATTACTCACGCCTCTGCGGTTCGTCTGTGGGTGTTCCACGGTGGTGGGGAGTCTTTCACTCCCTTCGGGTCTCCTCTGCCACCTGTGTTCCCTGTCTGGGTTCTGCTGCTTGCTGTTCTGGTTCTGCGTCTGGGTTCTGCTGCTCCCGTGGCTTGCTGGCCTGGTCCTGTGCTGGTTTCTGCAGTGGACAGGCTGGCCTGGCACCCTCCGCTGCTGCTTTTCGCAGCTTGGAGCCGCTGGTGGGGAGGGGTGAGGGAGGGGTCCTCGCGATCCGAATTCTTTGAGAAAGTTGGATGTAAGCTTTATCTGGATTTCTTTTCTGGCTTGAGTCCTTCTCCGTTGCTTTTTGAGTTTGTTGTTGTGGATTTCTTATGATAATTGGCTCGTGGGACTCCCTGGTTCTCTCTTTTTGTGTGAGAGAGAGCTAGGCAGAATCCCTATTGTCTCGGCGCCATCTTCCTTCCCTCTTAAGCAATTCTAAAGTCAAGCAATAGACAATTCAATGGATGATTTCTTATTTTACATCATGAAATACTGAGAGACAAACTATGTGTATAGATAATTAATTTAGTAATTATTTTGCATTAATTATTTAAATATGAAAGTTCTCCTGTGAAATTGAGTTCACTGTTTTCACAGGCTGTGTTTCTCATATTTAAAAAAATTCAAAGCATTTTTCAAAATTCATATTTATGAATCAAAAATAGTTTGACAACTAAGGCTATTACCATTTTTTACTTAATTCTTTAAAACCCTAATGAGATAATTTGTTCTTGTCTGCAACCAAAAAATACTTCTTAAAATATCTTCATAAAATCCTACAGAGTACCCAAATTTTTATTAATGTTCTAGAACAAAGATAAATGGGGTTTCTATGTGAAGTATTACCAAACTAATTAGAAATATAAATATGCTCATAAATACATTAAAGTCAAACCTTTAGTTAGAGGACACTAACAATTTTGACATTTCCAAACTAAAAGAGATGTGTAAGCTTAGATAGCTTGGAATGATATGAAATGATCATTTGAAAGAGAAGATGGTCCAGGAGTTTGGACTAATGGTAGAGTGCTTGCCCAGCATGCATGAAGACCTGCGTTCAATACCTCGGTACTACATACATAGAAAAAAGTTGGAAGTGGTGCTATGGCCAAGTGGCAGACCATTGGCCTTGAGAAAAACACCAAAGGATAGTGCTCAGGCACTGAGTTCAAGCCCCAGGACTGGCAAAACAAAACAAAACAAAACAAAAAGGAGGGATGACATCTTTTACTTAAAATATACATTTTATAATTTAGGATTATTTTATCTACAAACATATGCTCTTCAAATGTTCAAGATTACAAATTAGGTTTATTATCTTTGCATTTACCACACATTACAACCAAACTCTTAACATTTGTTGGTCCGAGAAACTTTCTTGACTAAATATCTAGCATTGTTTTTCTTTCTCCTTAATTACTATTTTTCACAAGTCCATTGAATCTTTAAAGAAAAATTAAATTTCTCCTGCATTTGATAGCACTCTGTGCATATTTTTAATCACACTAGGTCCTATTTCTCAAAAGCATTAATTTAGCTTGTTATCAGTATTTTACCTTGTTACCTGATATATTGTATATATGCTTATTTGGTTATTTGAAATAGGATAGGAGGGGGGAAACAAAATGAGTGGGGATGGGGGGAGGGAAATGGGAACCAAGACATGAGAAAGGATATCAATGTTTGTGAAGTAATGCAGCTTCTATCTGGTGTATATAATGCAACCCTTCTATTCATTACAATAAAAATATATGATAAAACATTAATTTATTCTCTTAATTCCACCTATTATAATTATTTTAAATTTCCATTTCTTCTTTGCTGAAACAGTCCATACACTGTTACCACATTTGTAGTTGTCATCTCAATACTTTTGCTATTCCTATCCATTTTAATACAATTTACTATATCCTAACTGAGAATAAAAAGCACTTAGTTTTCTCATGGAATTACCCATTATTTGTGTCATAACAATGGACACACTTCTATCCAATGCCTAAGACTTAGCCAATCTATCCTAGAAAGTCTCCAGAGCTTGATAGCTATTCTCTTGTGAAATCAAAGCCAGCCATGGCACAAAAGGACCTGAGACTATTATCTCCAATAAACCTCTATAAAATGGGAAGCGGGGCTTGGCTCAAGGAGACACTGGTAGCCTTGCTCTGAAGAGTTTAGGGACATTGCCCGGGACCAGAGTTCAAGCCCCATGACCCACCAAAAAAAAGTGAGTCTTTAAAATGCTTACCAAGTAAAATAAAATAAGGCCTCATATCTAAAATATATCAACAACTCAAAAAACTGAATCACTCCAAAACTAATCTCCAAAGTAACAACCATCCCATTGAAAAATGGGCCAAAGACTTAAAGAGAGTCTTCTCTGAAGAAGAAACAAAAATGGTCTATAGACACATGAAGAAATGCTGAACATCTTTGGTCATAAAAGAAATGCGAACCAAAACAACTCTAAGATTCCACCTCACTACAGTTAGAAAGGCCAGAATCAGGAAAATGAATAATAACAGATGCTGGAGGGGATGTGGCCAGGAGGGATCACTACTACACTGTTGGTGGGAGTGCAAACTTGTTCAACCACTATGGAAAGCAGTATGGCAGTGCCTCAAAAGGCTAAACATAGAACTCCCCTATGACCCAGTAATTCCACTACTTGGCATTTATCCAACCATGCAGAATCTAGGGCATACTAAATCCACTAGCTCAACAATGTTCATTGCAGCATTATTCACCATAGCAAAGATATGGAACCAACCTAAATGTCCCTCAGTTGATGAATGGAGCAACAAGTTGTGGTATTTGTATACAATGGAATTCTATGCTGCTGTCAGAAAAAACGACATTGCCCCATTTGTTAGGAAATGGAAAGACTTAGAAAAAATCATATTAAGTGAAGTAAGCCAGACACAAAGGAACTTAGGCTCAATAGTTTCCCTCCTTTGTCATAATCAGTAGAAACTTTGGGATCTACTAGCATGTCGGGAGCAAGAGTGGAATCAAACTGTACTTTGATTTGCATCAGATAATTGCTTGATTGTCTTATTGCTTTTTGGCCTTCTCCTGTTCAATTGATCTGAGATTTACCATATGAATGTAACCCCCAACAGTTCCCTGATTAACCATCTGGATGTAACACCTGGGAGTGCCCTGGTCTCAAGGAGGGATAAAAACTTTGAGTTAAGAATAAACGAGGCGGCAGTTTTTGCTTGGGCTGCAGACCTCCTGGACCCGATGTGTTTGTCTCTCTTCTAATTTTTCCAGTCCCTGCCCCTTATTTCAGGAACCCCAATTTGATGCCGGGAGGCCCCGGCATCTGGTGCCTGAACAGGGACCTGAAAATCTGGGACGAAGGTGAAGGACCCCTCCCTGTGGTGAGTAACACATCGTAGGACTATTAAGAGAGTATAGTCAGGAGTAAAAATTATGGGTCAAGCTAATAGCCATGGGTTGTTTCTACCGATCTTAACAGGCCTATTTGAAGCCCACGGAACGTGGGTGGAAAAAGGGGTGCTTCAGAGCTTCCTACAGTTTGTCGAGGAGGCATGCCCGAGGTCTATACAGGAGGAATTCCAAAAAGCCTGGCAGCGGATAGGAAAAAGAATTCTAGATTATTATGATGTATATGGCCCCGAAAAGACCCCAGTAGAGGCTGCTACTGTATGGAATTTAGTAAGTGAATACATAGATCCTCTACATGAAAATGCTGAACTTAATCTTGAATTAAGGGAACTTTATGAGTTAAAGGACCCTTCTGAAGAACCTGAGGCTGAGCCATATGCCGCAGCCCAAGAGAGTCAAAGTGAGATCTTGAAAAGGGAACAACAACCAGTAGATATTGAGTATCAGAATTCAGGTTTGAATACAAGGAGGAAAGTTATGATGAGTCATTGGAGGGCCGGGTGGCTACGATAGAGAAGAAGTTAGAAGAAATGCTACATCTTCTATCAAAAATGGGGACAGAGCAGAGAGCCCCCCCAGAAGTAGGAAAGAAATATGACCCTCAGGCCACTATGGTGTCTGATTCTAAACCTTACCCCTCACACCCACCGCCTCCAGCTGCAGCCTTACGGCCTCAATCCCTTTCTCAACCTTTTGGCAAGCCTAAAGGCCCTAGCAACAAGTCCCTTTTAACAGGCACTACAACCAGGCACAGTGCATCGCCATTAAACCTGACTCAGGCTGCTAGAGAGAGGGAAGATATTTCAGGGCCTCGATGCTTCCCTAGTTTAGTTGATCATGATGAACAAGTATACCATCAACCTGTTCCTGTTAAACTATTACAGGACTTAAAAAATGCCTGCTCCCAATATGGGCCAACTGCCCCTTTTACTCAAGTAATATTGGAGGCTGCGTGTGCTGGTATTGCATGCCCGAATGACTGGAAGCGGCTTGCCAGAGCATGCCTTAGTGCAGGAGAGTACTTATTATGGGAGACAGAGTTCACTGCACAGTGTCGGGCTAAAATTGAAACAAATAGGTCTAAGAACCTGCCTTACACTGTTGATCAGTTGTTAGGAGAGGGAACCTATAAAAACACCGAAGATCAATTGGGTTATGCAAAGGAGGCCTATTTACAAATAAATGCTGCGGCGAGAGAGGCTTGGAAAAAGTTATGCAATTCCAATCGTACAAAAAATCTAGTAGAAGTTAAACAGGGACCGAATGAACCTTATCTAGAATTTTTGTCTCGATTAATGGAGACTGCAGACTGCCTAGTACAAGATGAGAATGCAAGGAAGAGTATAGTTAGACACATAGCCTATGAAAATGCCAACGCCGCCTGTCAGGCGGCTATCAGACCCCATAGGAATAAGGGAGGAATCACGGACTTTATTTCACTGTGTGCTGATATTGGACCCTCCCATGTACAAGGCCTTACTTTAGCCGCTGCTCCTCAAGGAAAGACTGTTACTGAGTCTCTAAAATATAGAGATCAGCGGCATTCTCGGGATGCTAGACCCCCAGGGCGTTGCTTTTCTTGTGGACAAATAGGACATTGGATGACGCAATGCCCACGCCAGGCCAGGCAAAAGAGAGAAAAATCACCTGGCATATGTCCACGCTGTGGTAAAGGGAAGCACTGGGCTAAAGATTGCAGGTCAAGAACAGATCGCAATGGCCGCCCGTTTTCGGGAAACTGGAGAAGGGGCCAGCCCCTGGCCCCGCAAAACCATGGGGCAGTCCCTCCCTCTTCTCGGCCACAAGTGCATCTTCTAACAACCCCCCAAGATCAGTCTCCAGCCTCCTCCGTGCCCCCCCAGGCAGTGCAGGACTGGACCTCTGTTCCTCCACCTGCTCAGTATTGACCCCAGAGATGGGGACACAAGCTCTCCCCACGGGGGTCTTCGGCCCCCTTCCCCCGGGAGTGGCTGGATTGCTGTTAGGGCGAAGTAGCTCAGCCCTTAAAGGGATACAGATTACACCTGGCAAAATTGACCAGGATTTTACTGGAGAAATCAAAGTTATGGCCTCTGCCCCGAAACACGTGGTATCGATCCCAGCCGGTCAAAAATTGGCACAACTAATACTCGTCCCTTTACCTCCCGGGGAGACTACTAATTCCCCATGTGGACAGAGAGGATCTAGATCTTCTGATATCTATTGGGTACAAGGCATAAAACAAGAGAGGCCTGAGATGACTATATTTATACAAGAAAAGCCCTTTAAGGGAATATTAGACACTGGAGCAGATGTGTCTGTGATATCTAAGAAACATTGGCCAGCCCAATGGCCCCTGACAACCTCTATGACTTCCCTACAGGGGGTTGGGCAAGCAACTGACCCACAGCAGAGCAGTGCGATCCTTGTTTGGAGAGATGAGGAAGGGCACTCTGGTCATTTTCAGCCATTTGTCCTGGATCATCTGCCAATTAATTTATGGGGTCGTGACATCATGGAAAAAATGGGAGTGTATATGTTTAGTCCTAGTGCTGCGGTCACTAAGCAGTTACTTGATCAAGGCCTCCTCCCCTTTAGGGGACTAGGCCGAGCAGCACAGGGGGAGCTAGAGCCGCTCCAACCCCAGTCTCGCCCTACGAGACAAGGATTAGGGTATTCCTTAATGGGAGCTGTCGTTTGTCCTGCCCCTCATGCTGATCCCATAAATTGGCTCTCTGAAGAACCGGTATGGGTCGAACAGTGGCCTCTTTCACTAGAAAAGATCATTGCAGTACAGCAGCTGGTACAGGAACAGCTGGACTTGGGGCATGTGGCCCCTTCTAACTCTCCATGGAATTCTCCAATTTTTGTTATAAAGAAAAAGTCAGGTAAATGGAGGCTGTTACAGGATTTGAGAAAAATAAATGCCACAATGGAACTGATGGGGGCCCTACAGCCTGGCATGCCTTCACCCATGGCAATCCCAAAGGATACTTATAAGATTATTATAGATTTGAAGGATTGTTTCTATACTATACCCCTGGCGCCTCAAGACTGTAAGCGCTTTGCCTTCAGTGTCCCCTCTGTTAATTTTAAAGAACCCATGAAGCGATATCACTGGCTTGTGCTTCCACAGGGCATGGCAAATAGCCCAACTTTATGTCAAAGTTTTGTAGCTAGAGCCATTTCTTCCACTCGTGAAAAATTTTCTTCTGTTTATATTGTTCATTATATGGATGACATCTTGTTGGCTTGTTCTGACCCTATCATCGTACGACAAGCCTTTGGACAACTAAAGCAAGATCTGAGCCTCTTTGGCCTTATAATAGCAGCTGAAAAGGTTCAGGAACACCCCCCTTTTACATATCTAGGCCATATATTAGGCCCACACTATTTTAAAAGCCAAAAAATACAATTAAAAACTTCACACTTAAGAACTCTTCATGATTTTCAGCAATTCTTAGGAGATATAAATTGGCTTCGGCCTTATCTAAAGCTCTCCACAGGAGAGTTAAAACCCCTCTTTGATCTCTTAAAAGGAGATACCAACCCTACATCCTTGCGCGAATTAAATCCTGACGCCAGGAGGGCCATCCAAATTGTAGAAAAGGCAATTTCCCAGCAACAAATGACCTATTGTGACTATTCTAAACCCTGGGGAGTTTACATTTTAGCTACTTCTCACTCCCCAACTGCTGTATTGTGGCAGGATGGCCCACTTTTATGGCTTTATCTACCATCAACACCCGGCAAAGTGCTGACCCCCTACTACGAATTGGTAGTTAATCTGATACACATGTGCCGAGTGGATTCCCGTAAATATTTAGGTCAGGAACCTCATTTTATCTGTGTCCCATATAATTTACAACAACAAGATTGGCTATTCGCCCATTGCGATCCTTGGGCCATTGCTTGGGCCAATTATACGGGAAAAATTTTGCATCACTACCCGTCTAACAAACTTCTCCAATTTGCTGCGTGTCATACGTTTCTATTTCCTTCCATAGTACAGGCCTCGCCTTTATCTTCTGCCGCTTTGGTATTTACAGATGGATCCTCAAATGGAACGGCTGCTTTGACCATTAATGGGAAAACTCAATCCTGGGTTACAGGTTTTTCCTCCGCCCAAGAGGTGGAATTAGAGGCTGTTTTACAAGCACTCGTCCTGTTACAAGACGAGCCCTTTAACTTATACTCAGACAGTCAGTATGTAATTCGTGCTCTTCAAGTCATAGAAACTGTTCCCTTTATTGGAACTACTAACTCCAATATTCAGACCCAATTTCGCCAAATACAAACTTTGCTTTGTTCTCGCAACCACCCCTGTTTTTTTGGCTTTGTTCGAGCTCACACTAATCTTCCTGGCCCTTTAAGTGAGGGCAATGCGGTCACTGACTCTGCCACCAGAGTTTACTTAACTCAGGTTGAACTTGCTAAGCAGTCACATGCCATCCACCATCAAAACAGTCGAGCCTTGCGCCGACAGTTCAAATTATCTAGAGAAGCGGCACGTCAAATAGTTAAAACTTGCTCCAACTGTGTCCCTTTTTCACCAGCCCCCCATTTAGGTATAAATCCACGAGGACTGCTTTCTAATCACATTTGGCAGATGGATGTCACGCATGTTCCATCATTTGGCCGATTAAAATATGTTCATGTTACTGTAGATACTTATTCTAATTTTATCTTGGCCACCCCCCTTGCTGGGGAAGCCACTAAACATTGTATTTCTCACTGCATTCGATGCTTTGCTGTGATGGGGATTCCTTCGCAAATAAAAACAGATAATGGCCCTGGCTATGCAAGCCGAGCATTTCAATCCTTCTGCCGTTCCTATAATATCACTCATATTACAGGCATTCCTTACAATCCTCAAGGTCAAGGCATCGTGGAGAGAGCTAATGGATTATTAAAACATCAAATTGCTAAAATACAGAAAGGAGAGTCGTATCCCGCTACCCCTGTGAATATACTTAATCATGCTTTATTTGTTTTAAATTTTTTGAATCTGGATTCAAATAATTTATCTGCTGCTCAGCGATTCTGGGAAAAAAGAGAGCAGCGTGCTTTTGCCTTAGTAAAGTGGAAGGATCCCCTAACTGGTGCTTGGCATGGACCCGATCCTGTTCTAACCTGGGGTCGAGGGCATGTATGTGTTTTTTCACAAGGAGAAAATGACGCCCGCTGGCTGCCTGAACGCTGCGTTCGGATCGTGGAGAGTGACAGTGGCCATCCAAGCAGCGACTCACTGGACCTACACCCCCAACCCTCCAGTGGTGCATCCTGCGACGTGGAAAGGACCTGAGTTATTTGTGCATGTCAATTGGGACTGCTACTGATCCACTTGTTCCACACATTCATATGAGCTGTGTTTCTCCTCCTTTTACTATTATGTAGGGACCTTTTAACATATTCATTGACTCTACACAATTTAATATGTGACATTATTTTGTCTTTACCATCCCTCTTCTTAATAACCTTTTTTGTAAAAGATGCCCAGGTGAAAAGCAAAGGCCTCCAGAGGTAAGTAGAAGTCGGCCGACCCCCTGTATGTCTGTGTTTTGTTTTATTTTTTTTATTTTATTTATTAAAAAAAAAAAAGGGGTGCACTGTGGGCCTAAAGTAGAGGCCTGGGTGGTCAAGGGACGCCTTGACCCCCCTTCCCCTTCTGAGTTTCTTGTCAATATCAAGGCATACCTGAGAGTCCCACCAGCAAGACATGTCTAAATCTAAAAACAGCTGAGCTCATGTTTTTGTGTTAAGTGTATCTGATTGAGTCCAATTTTCTTGTTATATGTCAATGTCTGATTCTGTTTAAAAGTCTCCGCTTCTCTGTCTTGTTTGTGTTATAGTTTTCCTTGGGTATTTTCTGTTGTTGTTGTTTTGTTCAGTTTTGTCTTTAAAATTGGTACCAGTTCTAAATATGGATCCTTATGGTTTTTCTGTGCGTACTCAAGCACATCCTTGTTATCTATTTGAATATTTCTGGGAAGTAAAACGTTTTGACTCCACTGCGGCCTAGTATGGCCCCGCCCAATCGGCTGCAGCTGAGGTGAGCAGAGGCCAGACAAAGCAGCTGCAGTCTTCCTTCTAGTTTCCTTTTTCCTACTACCTGCCGAAGTGACAGTCTGGAGACAGTTGGTGGCAGGACACAAACTTCAGTCTTAAATTTTAGCTAGTCGCTTTGTTAAAAAGCTTTGTTTTAAAACTTGGTTGTCACCCACAAGAATAAGATTAGCAAAAAACCCTCATGATACTAAAATTTCTGGAAAATGAATGGCCGATATTAATTTTGCGCGCTTTAAGATCTTTGAGTATGAATGTGTGTGCGAATGGGTGTGAGTGAACATGTTCAAGGTTAAATTGTCAGCATGCTGTATAAAACAATGGTTGAGCTCATTTGAAACACAAAAGCAATTGGGTAAATCTGAGTCTAAACTTCAAGAAAAATATTAGGTTTGGATGTTTTACAATGTCTCAAAGAATTATTGTGTTGTCTTAAAGAAAAACTGGTAAATATTTTTCTAGATCCTGAAATCTGCATTTTATTGCAGGGCATACAACTGTTTACATTGTAAACATTGTATCCTGTTCAGCACAGAGGTGTTAGGGAATTTGGGATTTATTACTTTAAGTTAAAGTTTGGAAACATGTATTAGAGATTTAAATGTAAAATTGTTCATTAACGTCAGAAACTTTGCCTGTCCTTTCTTGCAAACTGACACTAGAAATCTGATGGTAAAATGTGGATAATGTGATTAGTATTTTAAAGGAATGTTTTAAAAAAAAAGGGGAAGGAAACTAAGTCCAGACTTAGACTTTTGGTGCACTGATGTCTATAGTTCTTGCATTAGGGAAAAACTGTTATTTGAGTTTAAACTGTTGTTGGAGTTTTAGACAGTAATCTAAACTGCATAAGAGCCCCTTTTTTCTAAAAGGCAAGAGGAGTGCCTTGGGCCCTAGGGGGCCTGAGGGCAGGAGTTCTTTGTGCCCTTAAAGGTTTTTCAATTGCAAATAAAGGCTAAGGTGTTAATTGTTTAAGCCAGTATCAGTAAAAGTTATTAAGAACATTGGAAATGGGTTTCTAAACAATATTTGAAAGTGAAGTTGTCTTAAATGTTTAAAGAAAGAGAGAAAAGGAAAATCAGGACTACCAAAGTAATTGCTTAATTGCTATTTCAGCTTGCTCTTGTAACTTCCAGCTAGCCCATTGGAGAAGAACAGCAATCCTTATTCAGATGTAACTTTGGCCTTTTCCAGGTTCTAGGTAAGCTCATGCTTAGAGACTATTTCTGTGTCGACCACCTTGTTGCTCTAATTGGAGAAACGTGGCCTTTTGTAGGACTCACTGATCTGAAAACTGCAGTTTTGAGCCAACCCCGGGCAAAGCAAAGTCCCTGTGTGATTGTGGTGTCTAATCTGGCAGCAGAGTGCTATTAAGGCAGAGTTGCTTGGGAGCTCGAAGCCGCAGAGTGCTAGCTCTGAGCTGAACAGCTGGGGGACAGCACTCAAGCACCAAGCTCAGGACTCACAGTGGCAGGGTGCTAGCCTTGAGCTGGAGAGCTGAGGGACAGTGCCCAGGCCCTGAGTTCAAGTCCAGCAACTAAGCAAGTGAATTGCCAATGGGACATTTATCCCTGTGTGGAGAAACTCTACTGGGACACGATGCAGAAAGCCTCTGCTTGGACGGCAGAGATGGTGTCAGATCTTAGTCACTTGTGCTTGGCCGATCAAATTAATCAGAGCCGGGAGGTCATAGAATAGTTTGTAAGCATGCCTTACTAATGCCCGTGCCTTTCATAACTGGGCAGGAACTTGTCAATCTTCTGTGATAGTGGGTAGTTTAAAGCCCTAATTGAGCGAAATTTTTATTTATTTATTTATTTATTTATTTTTGACACCAGCCACAAATTCAGGAAAAGTTTGTGGATCTGAGACTTGTGTCTCTATTAATCTGTTTAGATCTGACAACTGAAGCATTGTTAAGGTTGCAGAAATTTAGTTCCCCAGACAATCAAGAAAAGGCCTTTGCAAATGGGTGCTATGTAACTACACTATTGTAGCCAAAGATGGTTCGTGCAGTTGTTAAATGTTAAATATGATCTCCAGTTTGGAGCAAATTATTATTCCTGATATCTAATCCTTGCAATCCCTAATAAAACAGGCTAGGCTTCTTAAGGTCCCTGGTCAAGCACAGAGACAACGCCCCTGAGTCAGCTTGAAGAAGTCACCGAAGCCGAATCTCCGCCCATCTATCCCCTTTAGATGAAGGGACCAGTCATTTTTGGAAAGCGAGACAGGATAATGAGATAATTAGAGATAGTGAAAAGAATAGAAATTGCACTTGTGCTTCTTTTAAAATAAAGATGGGGGATATGTCGGGAGCAAGAGTGGAATCAAACTGTACTTTGATTTGCATCAGATAATTGCTTGATTGTCTTATTGCTTTTTGGCCTTCTCCTGTTCAATTGATCTGAGATTTACCATATGAATGTAACCCCCAACAGTTCCCTGATTAACCATCTGGATGTAACACCTGGGAGTGCCCTGGTCTCAAGGAGGGATAAAAACTTTGAGTTAAGAATAAACGAGGCGGCAGTTTTTGCTTGGGCTGCAGACCTCCTGGACCCGATGTGTTTGTCTCTCTTCTAATTTTTCCAGTCCCTACCCCTTATTTCAGGAACCCCAATTTGCTGCCGGGAGGCCCCGGCACTAGCAGAGATCTGCAATAGAACAAAACCTTGACACATAAGGCCATATAGTATGAAGCTAATTGAAAGGACCTCCATGATATTGAAACAAAAGCCATATAACGAATGACTGTTGTCCTTAATGTACTATGTTATCTCTCATCTCCTTTGCTGTCCCTTGGCTATCTCATATTGTTACAGTATCTCACTTTGTTATCTGATATATTGAATTTATTTGTATTTGGTTATTTGAAACTTGATATAAAAGGGGGGAAAACCAAGATGGGGTGGGGTGGGGAGGGTAATGGGTACCAAGACATGTTAAATGGTATCAATGCATTTGAATTAATGCACCTTCTATCTGGCAAATATCATGTAACCCTTTTATTAATTAACATAAAAAATATTTTAAAAATTTAGAAGTACTAAATTTTGTACAGTTAAAATACATACACTATCATTTCGTTTACTTAGTTTACCTACTAAGAAACAATAATCAAAAGACATAAATCAAGATGGTTACAGATAATTTTGTGAAAGATTATAACTGGATTATCATAGTCAGTGTTCTGGATTATGAATTGCTATTGGTAAATTCAAGGGATTCTCTTAAGTGATGTTTAAAATTTATCATACATTATGCTAAGTCTGTCAATGCCTGTGTTTTAGAGTATCATTTGCATAGGTAGAATAAATAATACAGATTATCCTCCATAACATATGAGGTTTTCAACCAATCAGTTGAAAGGGATGGTGGCCTTTAAAATGTGATATTACTTATTCTATACTACTTTTTTTTCTACAAGACAGATTTTCCTATGTAAAGAAAACTTGAAGTCTTCCTGATGCACCCTTCAGAATGTTGGGAATATGAAAATCTTAGTACAAACCCTACATAGGGCATCCATTTTTAACCTGCTTTTGAACATTTAATGATCCTATATTTAATATCCTTTAAAGAGAATGAAACCATAAACATTTACTGTTCCTTGATATTTTCTATTCAACTTTTACATGTTATGTTTTGACAATCTCTGTAATCACTAGTCTATTCCTTATAATTTCTCTGCCTGTGTCTGTCTCTCTGTCGCTGAGTATCTCGGTCTATCTCTGTCTGTCTGCCTGTCTGCCTCTCTCCTTGTGTCTCTCTCCTGTGTCTCTGTGTGTCTCTCTTTTTCTCCCTCCCTTCCTCCCTCTCCCTCCATTCACACTCACCTAATTTGATTTTTTTGTGTAAAACTTTTATTCAGTGATCAAGTCCTACTCCTCAATATTTACTCAGTTCAATTACAATTTATGCTTCATAATCTCCAGAAAATGTGAATAAAAATGTTAATCTCTGAAAAACTTAGAGTAGAGTTATTAAATATGCCTTCTAATTCTTACATGCAATTTTGCCTTGCAAGCCAAAGTTATTTTACAAGTACGCAGGAATCACAGTGCTTCCAGAGTCTTATTAAGATTCGGCTTTGTTTTATTTTTATGAATCTCCAATGTTAAAAGTAACATTGGATACTATTAAGCAATCAGTACACAAAATTAGATAGTAATAATTAATGTGTTGTTTGAGAGGCCATACTGTTTTTTTTGAAGACTAAAATTACCCAAAGTGTTCTTGAGAATGTCTTCCTCCACAGAATAAGATCTTTGAACATTGCATATGTAGAGCAAGTTCTTTCTCAAGCCCCATTAATAAATCATTTCTCAGATTAATATATATGCTGTCAATGTTAGTAAAATTAAATAACACAATATTAAGGATGTTAAATCTTGTCATGAGTAAGAATCACTACTTTGCTTTAATAAAAATCTGTAATAAATATATTTAAAATATAAAATCATAATATATCTATGTTCACAGTAATTACTTGGGTGTTTGAATGATGTAGTACTGAGTTGTTCTCATTCTTCATACATTTCTATTTTCATATATATGAAAAAATTTATTTTGAAGAAAAATATTTGAATGAACTATGAATGTTCCTTTAAATTATTTGGTAAATCATTGTAGCAAAAATGTATTTTTTCATATATTTTTATTGTAGTTAATAGAAGGGTTACATTATATTCACCAGATAGATGGTACAATACTTCACATACATTGATACCTTTTCTCATATCATGGTCCCCATTTCTGTCCCCCCACCCCAGGCAAAAATATATTTTAAATAAGCATCAACTTTACTTGGAAAAGAGTTACTACCAAATTATAATAACACATTTCCTCTTTATAAAAATTAATTGCAATGGTTAATGGAAAGGAAATAGTGATAAGAGACATTCTCCTTTACTAAAAATAGGTGAAAATGGCATATGTTTGTCATCAAAATTGCTAAAAAATGGTGTAAAATACATATTACTAACTCATCTTTTGTTAAATCAACATAAATTATGAAGTTATACTACTAATTATATAGTTGATGTTATCAATTTGATGCAATCAACCTATACTTAAACAAATTAGAATTGGGTTTGGTTTGAAGTATTATGTTTCCAGATTGAATACATTCTTATTTTTTTGAGTGAATTATCATCATAAGTACATAGTGCCAACAATCCATTTAAAAATGAGAGTTTTGTTGTATTTGCCATTCTAGTCTGGCCTTTCCAGAACAGAATTAGTAGAATTTCCTTAAACAATTATATCAATTAAAGTAATACTTTGTGTTAAGCAGTTCCACAATCTGTTGTCTGCAAAACATCTAAAAGTTGGTGATGTAATTCCAGGCTAAATTCAAAGACGCGTCCACTACAGAAGCTGGTGTTCAATATCCTAGTCCTGAGTCTGATAAAGCAGGAATCAGTGTGAGTACAATTGCAGGCAAAACCAGTGTTCTAACTCCTGTGAAGAGAAAAGAATGCAGTCTTCCCTCTTTTATTCAATTAAGGCCTTCTGGAGATTGAACAAAGCCCTTACTACACAGGGGATGCACAGGTGTTCCACTCAGTCTGAAACATTTATGCTTTTATTCGTATTTTTATTGTAATTAATAGAGAGGTTACAGTTATATTCACCAGATAGAAGGAGCATTACTTCACACATATTTATATACCTTCTCATGCTTTTGCTCCCATTTCCCTCCCCCAACACCCTCCCTTTATCATGTTTTCACCTTTCCCTTTCCTATTTCAAATAAACAAATAAACACATATACAATATATTAGGTTATGAAGTAAGATACTGTAACAATATGAGAACAACTAAGGGATAACAGAAGAGATGAGAAATCACATACTACATTAAGAAAAACATTCACTCATATTGCTCTTGTTTCCATATCCTGGAGGTCCTTTCATTTAGCTTCGTCCATATGGCCTTATGTTATCTAGGTTTTGAGCTATTTTAATCTTCTGCTAAGAGAATTCAAGTTTTGTACTAATTACTACAAATGAGGGAAACCATAAACACCTTTATAATCAGACTTCCAAATATTGATTTTTATTCTTAATGAAAATATTCACTAATTAATATAAAGGATCACCAAACTCAAATGTATTCTTTTCTGTTTCTATTCAATTGTATGGATAATTATTTTAAAAATTCCACAACAATTATTATAATTCATCATTCTCCAAAACTATTATGTATAGAGAAGTAATTAAAGACAAATATCTGTAAAATATCCTGTCATAATAACCTCATCCAAAATAAAGTTTAATACATAAATCTATCTATTTATATCTACACAAAGGTAGGCCACTGAAAATGAAAATTATCTGGCTTCCAGTTGTTGAGATAAAATTGTTTTGGTTTCAATTCTTGAGAGCAATTTTGAAAAGTTGTAGTCACTAATAATGGCTTTAAAATACACTATTTAAAATAGTGTGCACTTCAAGGCAAAACTAAGAGTAATAAAATCATAGTTTGAAGAATCAACTGTAGCTTGTTTTGAAAGGATCTTCCAGTACCAAGGGCAGTTTTTCTTAAAGAAGGCTGTACTTTGCTTTTCAATAACATATTTACTGCAGTCTAGAGTTTAATAAAAGTTTTTTGGAGTTTCAAATCCTTTAAGCATACTTAGCAGTGGCTCAAGAACAAGGTGCACTGATGACTAAGATTACTTTTGATATAAAAATAACACACTATAGATCTTTTTATTTAGTTATTGACCCACTCTGACCTTGCACATTTCTTTGTTGTCATAGGGTTAAAGGGCCAAGCCACTCAATATATATAGTAATAACAATGACAACTTTTACACCTGACCAATAGGAGTGATACTTATAAAACAGATGAAGTTCTAAAATATGTTGCATAGAACATATTTCTACAGTGGATAACCTTTTGCAGTGAAATATAAAGGCAAGCTATCAAATATTTAGAATGGTTTTTCATTTCTTAAAATTAATGCTTCTGAAATGTATAACACATACGAACATTTCATTTAAGGGTAGTATTTTCTCCTAATGTTTGAGTAAGACAGACTGATTAATTGCTCAGTTTCATTGGGACTTGAGTTCAAACCATGAGACTACAGTACTAATATATTAAAAGCTGGCACTTTAAAGGTTCAGAACTGGAGGATTAGCGGTGAATTATAGCTCAGACCGCATATTAAACTACCATCTTGAGCAACAAATGTTACAGTCGGCAACCGAAAATATTAATATATTATGGCTTCAGAAATTACATTAATTGTAGTTACTTTTTTCCATGACAAATATGTATTTGTATGTATACTAAAATATTATTTTAACATAAGATTAAATAATTTAGTTCCCTTTTTTCCATATATTTTTAATGTAATTAATAGAAGGAATAAATGATATTTGCCAGATAGATGGTGCATTAATTCCCATACATTGATACCCTTTCACAAGTCTTGGTCCCCATTTCCCTAACACCCACCCCTACTCCTCACCTTCTTTTCCCCCATTCCCTATCCAGTTTCAAATAAGCAAATACAAATATATCCGATACATCAGGTAACAAAGTGAGATACTGTAACAACAGAGATAACCAAGGGACATCAAAAGGGATGAGAGATAACATAGTACCTTAAGAACAACAATCATTCATTATATGGCTTATGTTTCTATATCCTACAGATCCTTTCATTTAGCGTCCTAAAATATGGCCTTTTGTCTTTCCATTTCCTAACAAATGGGGCAATGTCATTATTTCTCAGCAGCATAGAATTCCACTGTGTACAAATACCACATCTTCTTGATCCACTCATCAACTGAGGGAGATCTAGGTTGGTTCCATATCTTTGCTATGGTAAATAGTGCTGCAATGAACATTGTTGTGCTGGTAGATTTAGTATGTCCTTGTTTCTGGATGATTGGGTAAATGCCAAGTAATGGAATTGCTGGGTGATAGGGGAGCTCTGTGTTTAGTCTTTTGAGGCACTGCCATACTGCTTTCCACAGTGGGTTGAATGAGTTTGCACTCCCACCAACAGTGTAGTAGTGATCCCTCCTGGCCACATCCCTTCCAGCATCTGTTGTTATTCGTTTTCCTGATCCTGGCCATTCTAATTGGAGAGAGGTGGAATTTTAGAGTTGTTTTGATTTGCATTTCTTCTTTGACCAGAGAAGTTGAGCTTCATATCTCTATAGGCCATTTTTGTTTCTTGATTTTTGAGGGTTAATTTTATAGCCTGCTACCATTCCAAAGTTTTGAATCAGCTCAAGGACCTTGGGAGTAGAGTCTACAGGATTCTTTAAATACAGGATCATGTCATCTGCAAAGAGGCAAAGTTTCACTTCCTCTTTCCCTATTTGGATCCCAGTTATGCTTGCTTCTTGCCTTATTGCACTGGCTAGGAATTCTAATACTATGTTAAAGAGGAGTGGAGAGAGTGGGCATCCTTGTCTTGTTCCTGATTTTAGAGGGAATGGCTTTAGATTTTCACCATTAAGTGTAATACTAGCAGTGGGTTTGTCATACACAGCCTTTATGATATTGAGGAATGTTCCATGGATTCCTACTTTCTCCAGAGCTTTTAACATAAAGGGGTGTTGGATCTTGTCAAATGCCTTTTCCGCATCTGTTGAGACAATCATGTGATTTTTGTCCCTGCTCCTGTTGATGTGCTGAATTATATTAATTGATTTGCGTATGTGGAACCAGCTTTGCCTCCGTGTGATGAATCCAGTTTGATCATAGTGTATGATTTTTTTGATGAGTTTTTGTAGACAGTTGGCCAGTATTTTGTTGAGAAGTTTTGCATTGATGTTCATTAAAGAAATAGGTCTATAGTTCTCTTTCTTTGATGAAACTCTGTCTGGTTTGGGGATGAGGGTTATACTGGCTTCATAGAATGAGTTTGGTAAAGAACCTTCATTTTCAATTTTTTGAAGAGCTTGGGGACTATTGGTGTGAGCTCTGCTTTGAAGACCTTATAGAATTCAGCTTTGAATCCATCTGGCCCTGGGCTTTTCTTGGGTGGAAGTTCTCTAATTGCCATTTCTATTTCAGAGCTTGAAATAGGTCTGTTGAGTTGGTTTAGTTCTTCTTGGTTCAGTGTGGGTATGTTAATATTGGCTAGGAATTCGTTCATTACTTCTAGATTCTCAAATTTGTTGGTGTAAGGTTTGAGAAGTATTCCCTCATGACACTCTGGATCTTGGTAATTTCTGTCATGATATTACCATTTTCGTCTGTGATTTTGTCTATTTCAGTATGCTCCCTTATTTTTTTGTTAAGATTTTCTAAGGGTTTGTCAATTTTGTTAATTCTTTCAAAGAACCAACTCTTTGTTTTGTTGACTCTTTCTACAGTTTTTTTGGATTCCAAATTATTTAATTCTGGTTTGATTTTAGTTATTTGCTTTCTTCTACTGGGATTAGGGTTGGTTTGTCACTATTTTTCCAGGAGCTTAAGGTGACACATTAAATTCTTGGTTTGCAATTTTTCCAATTTGTTATTGTAGGCACTCAGAGCTATAAATTTTCCTCTGAGTACTGCCTTTGCCATGTTCCAAATTAGCTGTTATTTTGTGTGCTCCTTTTTGTTAAATTTCATGAACTGTTGGATTTCTGTTCTGATCTCTTCGATGACCCATTGGTGATTCAAAAATGTGTTGTTCAGTCTCCATGAGTTACAGGGTTTTCCTTTATGGAGTTGTATGTTCCGTTCCAATTTGATGCCTTTGTGGTCTGAGAGAGTACAGGGAATAATTTCAGTGTTTTTGAATCTGTCCAGGTTTGTTTTATGGCCTAAGATGTGGTCTATTTTGGAAAATGTTCCATGAGCTGCAGAGAAAAACGTATATTGTGTTGTTGCTGGGTGGAATATTCTGCAGATGTCTGTTAGATCTAGTTGGTCTATAAAGTTGTTCAATTCTAAGGTTTCTCTGTTGAGTTTTTGCCTTGTTGATCTGTACAAAGGTGAGAGTGGTGTGTTAAAGTCACCAACAAACACTGTGTTTCTATCTATGTATGGTTTCAGTGAAAGTAATGTTAGCTTGATGAAGTTTGGAGCTCCGGGATTGAGTGTGTAAATATTTAGTATCATTATGTCTTCCTGGAGGAAAGATCCCTTTAGTAGTATGTAGTAACCTTCTTTGTCTTTTCTTACTAATTTTAGTTTGAAGTCTATTTTATCTGATATGAGGATGGCAACTCTGGCCTGTCTATGGGGGCTGTTAGCTTGATAGAGTTTATTCCAACCTCTCACTTTCAAAAGATGATTGTTTTTTGGGGTAAGATGTGTCTCTTGAAGACAGCAGAATGATGGATCTTGCTTTTTGATCCAACTAGGCATTCTATGCCATATAATTGGAGAGTTAAGTCCATTGATATTGAGAGTCAGGATTGAGAAATATTTATTAGTTCCTGCCATTTTTACAAGCTTTCATTAGGGCCTGTGTATTGATAGTTTTTGTGGTACTTAGATGTTATGAGTTTTAGGTGCCATGTCTTTCTCTGTATTACATTTGTGTTGGTTTTCCATGTGTAGAACATCTTTGAGAATTTTCTGTAGTGTTGGTTTTGTTTCTACATAAAGTTGAAGCTTTTCCTTGGAATGGAATGTTTTTATTGTTCCCTCAGTTATGAATGAGAGCTTAGCTGGGTACAGTATTCTTGGCTGATAGGTATTTGACTTCAGGGCATGACATATATGCTTCCAATCTCTTCTTGCTTGCATGGTCTCTGCTGAGAAATCTGGGGTTATTCTGATTGTTTTGCTTTTATACGTGATTGTTCTGTTCTCCCTGGCAACTTTTAGTATCCTATCTTTGGCCTCTATTGATCCAGTTCGGATTATAATGTGGCGGTGGGATGTCCTTTTCTGGTCAGGTCTGTTTGGGGTTCTAAAAGCTTCTTGTATCTGGATGGGCCTGCCCTTCTGGATATTTGGGAAGTTCTCTGAGATGATTCCCTGAAGTATATTTCCAATACCATTGACCTCTTTCTTTAGACCCTCCTCAATACCAATTAGCCTTAAATTAGGCTTCCTAATTGTATCTTTTACCTCCTGTAGCATTTTCTCATATTTCCTAGATTTGAATTGACTCATTTTCTGTTCATTTTCTATAACAACTCAATTATCTTCAACCCCGGAAATTCTCTCTTCTACATTGTCTAACCTGCTATCAGAGCTATCTACTTTATTTTTCATCTCTTTGCTTCTAATTGCTCATTTTTGATGCCTTGCATCTCTTGTTTTAGGTCATGTATGGATTGCTTTAGTTCCTTGATTTCCATTTGAGTGGTTATTTCAGCAGCTTTATTCTCTTTGGACACTTTTTGTTTGTGGGTTTTATGAATTTGTCCATTTTTCTTTGAAAAACCTTTATTATGGCCTCCTTTATGGCTTTTTCTTTTTCACATGTCACCTTGTTTATGGTTTCCTCTTGTTTGCCTGTGGCCTCCTCCCTTATCTCTTTCTTTATGTTTTCACATTTTTCATTAATGATGTTTATCAATTGCATTTGAGTAGTGCTTGGAAGGCTGTCCTCTAGATTTGCCACTGACCGCTCCATTGCCTGTTTATGTTGGGTGGGAGATGCTATTATTTGATTTGACATTTTTCTTGAGTTTCTTGTTCTGCCCATTTGAGGATGAGAGCAAGATTAATACTAAACAAGATTATAATTTTTCAGATATAACCAACCTAGAACTTTTTAGTTGGCTGACAATAGATATTAGCTCTTTTAGATTGGTAGTAACACTCTCTCTCTCTTTTTGTACACTTACATACAAATCGAATAAATCACAGATGACCAATTTATGACCAAAACAATAAGCCCTTCAATCCAATCTCTATTGTATTTAAGTCCCTCTGGACCTAGAGTGTAATTGAACACCTAGATACACAGCATTGCTCAACAACCATCAATTGTAGATCCTTGCATTATAAGAGTTAAAGGATGAACAGAGGACCAGAGATAGAAAAATAATATGAAAGTCGACAAGTGAGTTAGGAGAAGAATAATACAGGAGTGTAAGAATATTATAGTAATGAAGAAAGGGTTTCATGTAAGGAAAACTGACCTAAGATGATAGACAGGTAGAGTATTTTTGTAGAAATTTAGATGAACTTAGATAAAACCTATCAAAATAAGACGAGTAATAAGAATATATAGAGAAAAGAGAGAAGTTGATATAGGAGATTTCAATGATACCAATTTAAGGAAGAAAGGAAAAAAGGAAAAAAGAAACACAATAGCAACAAAATAAAAGAAAAGAGAACATACACACACACACGGAAAATGAAACCAAAAACAAAGACAAAAAGAAAAACAAAAAATAAGAAAAAAAAAGGTGTGGGGAGATTCCTCACTGTTCTGAGTTCTTACCCAAGGGATACTACGGTTGAGAACCCGGAGTTTAAAAAGCGGTGACTGTATCAATATGGATATCATTTTTGTTCAAACTGTACCCAGAGCTCTCACTGTGTTTCTAGGAATAACCACAGTGACAGCAGGATTGTGGGAAAAGAGAGGAGAAAAAGGAAAAAAAGAAAAAAAAGGAATGAACATTTAAAAATGCAAATTAAATGGGGTAAAAAAAGAATAAAAAAGGGGTATTCAGGTTTTTTTTTTTTTTTTTGGTGGGGGGAGAGGTTAGGAAATTTGTGTCTCCACTAAATTCGGGATCTAAACACTTCACAAAGTCTTTTTCTCTTGTGATTTGGCTTTGTGGTTTTTCGGATGAGATTGCTTGGTTGGTAAAACAAAGCTGAAAGATCCACGGGCGGCTTTGTTTACCAGGTCTGCGGGTGGCGCAAGGGGATGGACTTCAGCAGTGCTGGGACAGGATTTCTGGCTAAGGGATCTCTGGCAAATCCTTTGCCAGTTAGAAAAGTGGCGTTGTCAGCAACACCTCTCAAGCTTCAATTGCTTTGGCCTGGGTCATTGCCAGCAGTCAAGATGGCACTGCTGTCAGCTGGTGGGGGAGGGGTTCCCTCCCAATGCTGTGCTGGAGCAGAAGTGGAAACTTCTCCTCAGAGCTACTCACAAATTGCTGGATTCTCCGGTTCCATGAAGCTGTCAGTTCCGTGCACGGCCGGGTGTCGGCTCTGGGATCACGCAGCTGTGTGTGGCTGTCTGCAGCCAGCGGGTCTGCGCTGCTGTGGAGTGCTTTCTCTGCTCTGATTCAGAAGAGCTTTGTGTCCAGGTTGCTCCGCGGTGGAGCTCCATGCACTCTTTCTGCGCTGGTATTCTTCCTTTTTTTCCTTTTTTTCCTCTCTGCCTGAATTCTCTGTGGCCCTAAGGCTTACTTAGGATCAATTTCTGTTATAGGACTGTCTCCTGCACTGCCAGTACATGAATCTTGGCAGGAGCTCAGTATGTCTCACCCTGAGCCGCCGCCATCTTCTGCTGAATCTAATTGTTGTCACTTTAAGAGTGCAATGTTATGCTGTTTTATGGTAGACACTAAGGTCAGTTTATACAAGCAATTATTCACCTGCTACAAAGATTCATGCATATATTAAGTAATCATGTATATAGTATTAGAGATCTCATATAAGCACAATTTCTGAATGTGTGTAATCCCCTAGGAATATTTAATTAGAAAGCACTAGTTAATGACATTCTTTTGGCAAATATTATGGAAAAACCTCTTATGCTCCTAGAATGGAAGAATTAGCATCATGAAAATGACCATCTTGGCAAATGCTATCTACAAATTCAATGCAATACCCATCAATATCTCAATGCCATTCTTTAAATAAATAGAAGAGGCAATCCAAATTTTCATATGGAATAATAAAAGACCCGGTGTAGCAAAAACACTTCGTAGCCAAAAGAACAGCTCAGGAGGAATTTCAATACCAAAGTTTAGACTCTATTATAGAGCTATAGTGACCAAAACAGCTTGGTACTGGCACAAGAACAGGCCTGAAGATCAATGGAATAGAACTAAGGACCCAGATATTAACCCACAAACCTATGGCCACCTAATCTTTCATAAGCCTTTTGTATTGAAAGGATACATTGGCATCAAAATAAACAAAGATAATGAGGTCAACATTGACTTGAATATGAATAATGTAACAAGGTCTAAGGTAATGTTGTAAATTGAAGGACTATTTTAACTGGAAATTTATTCTTTATTGTCCCTCAAAAATAACCCATTATTTAAATGAAAAGTAAGTGTAAACTGATAAATGTTTATCTGGAAAATGAACCACTTCATTTTGTAGGGGAAAAAAGTGACATTTTTAGAATCAATAGTTCATTTGTAGAGATTCCAATAACAATTATAAATCATAGATAAAATAATCATTACAAAAATAAATTCTGAGTTATAGGTTTTTATTTCTATGTAGTTATGTTTATATTTCCAGTACTGTGTCCATAGCAACAGACATGATGTTTTATTTCATAAATTAACATCTATCTATGATATACAAACCCTTACCATAATTTTGATTATGTTCTTGATTCCCTTCTTGAACACTTATTTGTTAAACATGTCATTTCAAATATGATATAAAAATCAGTGTTAATAAATTCTTTAATAAAGAACAAAAAAATAAATTCTGTAGTAGCAGTATACTATTGAGTCAGTATAAAATTTTGAATAACCATGAGCTTTTCTTGAGTTCAACTGTTTTGTTTATAACAGATCCACAAGTTTCAAACCGTTATTTTTACAAACCCCAATGGTTTTGAGAATTTTGTTGTTGTTTCAAAAAATTATTTGTCAAACTGTATGTGTGACATCTCAGGACTGGGCAGTGTGTTTCATACACATGAGAGAAGAACTGTGTTGAAATATATTTCTTGCCTGAATTTCCTGTGTCCTCACTTTTCACTTTCTCTTCTTCAAGTACACATAGCTGTAATGTTTGCACATGGAAGTGTGTAATTATGAAAGGTTGTTACAAATTACACGCATAATAGGTTTACATTATTCTTGATCCTCCAGTTGCTGTGTGTATAGCTATAAACAAAAGTCCTCCCAAAAATCAAGACTACCGAATTTTGATTTGCATGAATTTCCTTTCATGAAAATGTGCTCCAATATTTATGTGCTGTTCTTTTGTCTTTGAAATGTTTTCTAATGAATGGATTTTTCTGAACAGGCCTCATTCTCTTGCTTTGTAACCTTAGATATGATTTCTAACTAATCACAACATTTTGTTTTGTTTAGTTTTGTTTTCTAAATCACTTTATCCCTTTCCTTTAACCAACAGATATATGGGATGCAATTGGCAAGTATTCCTGACAATTTTGTACAATTATTTTTGTGTGCTGTTGTTGTTGGTGGTAGTGGTCAGAGCAGGGGAGTAGGGGTGGGGCAGAGGAGATTGAACTCTAGGCCTGTGCACCCTCCCTGGGCTCTTCAACTCAAGACTAGAGCTGTACCACTGGAGGCACAGAGCCATTTTTCTGGTGATTAATTGGAGATAAAAATCTCACTGGCTTTTGTGCTCAGTGGCAATCCTCAAATCAAAGCCTCCTGAGTAGCTAGGATTACAGGCCTGAGGCGCAAACCCGGCAATACACTAATGTCTTATGTATACAAAGTAATGTGAAAATTCTGCTCTAAACTATCAAATAATATTGTTAGTGAGGATTTTCTGTTATCTTATCCCTATGGCAAAGAAATAACTGTTTATCACTTTGAATTTGCTATCAACATTTTTGGAACGATAGCCATCAAATTAGTTTTTCCTCTGGTAATTTCCTCTAGTTTATATTCTTTAATTGTAAGTACAATGAAGTCATGAGAAAACCAATGTCTACTTCATACTAATTAGGAAATAAAAGAAAATATTGAAATACAAAGCATTACCAAAACAAAGAATATTAAGTGAAATGAGCAGCAAAATCATAACACTAACACACTTCATACTTTGTATGTTCTTGCCAAGAGTAGAATGAATGTTATATAGAAAGAAGAATGAAAGGGGCCGGAGTTTGGCCCAGTGGTAGATTGCTTGTCTAGCATACACGAAGACCTGGTTCAATTCCTCCATACTGTTGGAAACCATTGCTTTCAGTCTCCTGAGGAAGTAAGATTATAAGATGGCGCCTGGCACCTCACTAATGAGTCAGTACTTGCTGACCAGGAAGTTTCTTTGCATTTGTTGATTTGTTTCTTTCATGCTTGTGGATAGAGTGGATCTCCAGATTTTTTTTGCTGCTTAGCAGATGAACTTTACTGTGATTGGCTGGTTAAGGATATAAATAGTGTGGGATTTCCCGGGAAGGGAGGAGAAAGGAGAAAAGACGGAGAAAGGAGAAGAGAGAAGAGAAAAGGAGAAAGGAAGAGAGAGAAGAAAGGAGAGAGAAATAAAAGACCTCTGCTTGCAGCGATTTGAGTCTGTGATCATTACCAGTCCGCCTCCGAAGTGACTTGTCATTGTGGCAAGCAGCAACAGGTACCACATACATAGAAAAAAGCCAGAAGTGGTGCTGGGGCCCAAGTGGTAGAGCTCTAGCCTTGAGAAAGTTCAAAGGCAGTTCTCAGGCCGTGAGCTCAAGCCCAGGAGTGGTTAAAAAAATAATAATGAAGGGAAAAGAGCAGGAAAGTAGAAGTCAGAGAAATATTGTGGTCATCAATGACCAAGAACATGTCCTTACTAAATTAACTATATTATTACGGAAAAAAATTTAAAAATTTAAAATGATATGTATAAATAACACATTATTTACTGCTGTTTAGCTGATTTCTTAAGTAAATGTCATATTATACAGTTGTATAACTACAGATTTTCTCCAAGTCACACATTTTGACTGTTTTCACAAGTCTGAAGTGGGAAAGCATATATATATATACATACATATATATGCATAAGTATATATATATATACTTATATATATGAATAATATGATCTCTAAAAATTTCTTACTTGCTGAGTCAAAAATTGTTCCTAAATTCATTCAAGTTGGCAAACATTCTATTACACGGCTGTTTCCAAAAATAATTGTCAAGAAATTCAGGTAAAAATGGACAATACCACCTTTTTTATCAGAAAATGGAACATTCTTATAAGTTAAAGGAAATAGGATTTCACTTTAAAACAAATACCTGAAGGGCATTATAATAATCAGAACTGAATTTTCTATACCTCAAGTTTCAACTGTACAGTAATATAATTATTTCTTTAAATTCCCTTGCTGATATAATAATCAGAAAACTGTGATCTGAAATGACCACAATGTGAACAAGGACTAATCATATAAGGCAACAGCTTATATGTTGAAAAATGTCATTTATTTCAAGATGTGACAACATGGCTCAATTGGTAGAAACCCTGTCATGAGTTCAAACCTCAGTATCACAAAAGTGGGAAATAAGATAGTGTAGCTCCATTAATTGAAATGTTTTCTCAAATTCAAATTTGTAATTTGTGTAAATTTACCTGCTTTCTATTATTATTGTACTATGCTTTATTCAGAAGAATGTGAGATTCAAATGTTAACATGTTTTTCAATCCCCATTCTTTTTTATTCTAATCCATTTCACAGTTCTGCCTAAGCTGCCTTCCAGAAATTCAATTAGATCACATAAATTCTTGACTCAAAAAATAATCAATGATGCCCCATTGCCTAAAGAATTAAACCCTGACTCCTTAGGATCAGATTTTATAATCTTGTCTCAACCTCAATTTCTAAAGAAATTCCCATCTTATTTTGCTCATGCTGTGATCTCTAACAGAATAATCAAATGGGAAAATGGTCACATGCAGTAAATGATAAATTGTTTGGCCTACAAAAGCTGAACAATTTGTGCTTTGAAGAGAATAACCAATTACTTCAAGCTCTGTGGTAGTAGGATGCAGCGGTAGAAAGAGAGAGAAAGATTTAGACTTATATAAAAAATGCAAAGGCACAAATCTACATTTCTCACCAGGAACTAGTAAGTATAGATACTGTTTTGTTTTCTTAAAACAATGTATACTTATTCCTGACCTCATAGAGCTTGTTGTCTAAATTTTGGTTAGAGCATTAATCATCTACTTTGCAAATAGCTACTCACAAACAGACTTACTATGTGACAAAAGCACATGGAATTAAATATACACAATACTACTATATGGAAAATTGGTTATAATAGAAAGAAGTTAATACATTTAATTCATATTCAGATTAATGTATCCATAATGAGACATGACAAAGAATATATGAAAATATATAAAATATAAAAGTAGTAGAAATGATTGAAAATGGGGGAAAACAGCATAAATTTTTAGGTGAAGTATAAGTTATCATTTGAAATCTACTACTCAAATTTTTATGACAAATAGATAGATGTGAAATGGAAAAGGAAGCAAAGCTCTTAGCTCCCTCAGTGAAGGATACTACGATCAACTATAGATTTTAAGGAAGGTTTTAAAAAGGAACAACAGCTGCAAAAAAAAAAATATGGTTATATGGCACTGAAGTTTTCTGAGGCACTTCTAACTGAAAGCAAGTTCACGGTTTTGGACATGTCCTTCCATTTAAAAGAAGACATAAACTGCTATTTTGCATATATATATATCACATATATACATATATAATATAATATATAATATATGTATCTATGTATACATATATGTATCTGTATACATATATAATATGTATATGATATATATGTATGTAATATTATATATTTTTTATTTTATTTTCTATTTCCTGGGGCTTGAACTCAGGACCTGTCCTTGGACACAATTTTTCTCAAGGCTAGTGCTCTGCCACTTGAGCCACAGAGCCACTTTTGGCTTTTTCTGTGTACATGGCTCTGAGGAATCGAACCCAGGGCTTGGTGCATGCTAGGAGAGCACTCTACCACTAGGCGGAGCTCCTGGCCCTGCAAACATATATCTTAATAAGCAACATGTATTTTCCAAGACTATTTATTTCACAAATTATTTAGCGAAATGTCTTCTTATACATGATGTTTGATTTCCTTTGCTTTTTTTTTTTTTTTTTTTTTTTTTTTTTTTTTTTTTTTTTTTTTTTCTGGGCAATGTGATTAGACCCTTTATGTTCAAGGCTAGCACCCTGCCATTTGAGCCATGGCACCACTTCCAGCTTTTTCTGAGTATGTGGTATGGAGGAATGGAACTCTGGGTTTCCCATGCTAGGCCAGCACTCTACCACTAGGCTACACTCCTGGCCCAGATTTCTTTGGTTTTTGGCATATGTGAGGACTTTTTACTCTGCATTTCAGATTTAAAGTAGACTGACATCTTTCCATTTCTTCAGAATTAGAAAACTCCAAAAATAAGGGAAAAATTGCAAGAGTTATAAAGATCAAATACATTAAAGTTATAAAAGTATTATTTACACAAAGGAATTAATCAAATGCTAGATTAGTGGGACTACTTTATGTATAAATCCTGCCATGAAAGAGTTATTTTATTATCTGAATCTCATGTAAGTAGTAAATGTTTGCATGCTCTGATTATCAAATTCTAGTAGACCTTTAAAGATGTGATTATGTGTATATCTGCAATTTATGCAGAACAAATATCAAAATAAATCTATAATGAATGTTTACAGCTTCATCTTATTTGATTTATTTAATATACACTTAAAATGAAAGCTTTTTAATTGCTGCTTCTCTTCAAGCAGATTAGCTCTTCAAACAAACTAATGGAAGAAGTCTTGAGAATTTACTTATATGTATATTTGAAGTAAATAAAATTTCTTCACGAAACTCATTGCACAATAGTTAAATCAATGACAAAACAGTGGTCATGTATGCATTATAGGTCTGAATATCTAGTGTAAAGACTCTTTACCGTGGTACTTTTAACATGGGAAACATAGCTGTTGGCAGCTTTGATACACATAGCTTTTATTATCTAACTATGTCCTGTAGTACGGGGGTTGACTATTCCTCCATTCCACATAAATGTTTCATGAATTGGAGCCTTTATGCTGAGCACACTGGTGGGAGATGATGGATATTTAGAGATGGAGACTAGTGTGAAAGACTAGTGTGAAATCTCCTTTCCTTAGGTGAAGGAGATTTCTGCGAATTCAATAGCTCTTATTTCGTTATTGGAAAATGTAATACTTCCTTTACTCTGTCCAGAACTGTGAATGAAATAAAATATTCCAATAAGCCTGTTTCAGTTATTTCATTATAGCGATTAGTAGACTAATAGCCCATCCAAATAGGATCAATTCCATCCCTGAAGAATAAGTAGAGAAGCATCACTTCTTTGAACTGCTAGGTTATATATTTTTCATTTAATATATTTGATACTTGTCAACTCAACATGCCACGGGAGTATTTCACATCTTAAAATCCTTGAGGGAAAATGGAGAGAGGAGAGAGGAATTTTATAAATATTAGGATTCATCAATCCTCAGAAGCTAGATTTAAAAAAGGGACTAGAACAGGAACTAAACAGTAAAAATATTTTACTTGTTTTTCAGTTAGATTTATGTTAGTGATCACTGAAAACAATGAGAAAAATGAATATTTTCTTTTTGAATATTATTTTTGCCGGTCCACAACAACATATTAAGGGATGTGATGGTTAGGCACATAACAAAGTCAAATTTAGAAAGCATGTAATCACCGTGTGTGATCTAAGAAAAAAAGTTAATCCTTTTAAAGTGTGCTGACCATATAAAACTTAAAAAAACTAAAGTATCTTCTGAAAATTTCTGGTGTCAAAGAGCAGACTAAATTACTTTCATACCTAACAGAGATGACAATACATATGACTTTATATTAATAGTTGATCACAAAGGTAGCAAACTATATTAGACCAAAACAAATAAATTAAAGGCAGATGAAAGCATAAACAAAAAATCTGTAATTACAGCCATATCTCTTTCTTTCCATGCTTTTAATTGAAACTGCTCAAAAATGTCTTGTGTTTTTACTGTCTCTTTTGAAAATATGACAGGTAGATTTCTTTTCAACATGGTTATTTTATGCTACCTTTATTTAAACATACACAAAGACATTTAAAGAGAAAATGTATTTAGTTAGTTAGTTAGTATGTACCAGTACCAAGACTTGAACACAGGGCCTGGGTCTTGTCAATCAACTTCTTTGGCTCTAGGCTATCACTCCACCACTTGTGCCACAGCACTACTTCTAAACTTTGGTGAATAATTGGAGATAATAATCTCATCAATTTTCCTGTCCTGGTTTGCTTTGAACCCACCATTCCATTCTCAGATCAGCCTCCTGAATAGCTAGCATTACAGGCATGAATCACTGGCACCGGGAACACAATATAATATTTATGACACAGGTTTTGAACATCTTTTTATAAATTATTACTTCATAATGATTCCATAAATCTATTTCCTATTATTAGTGTATAACAATTCAAATTTACAACAGACAAGCTCACTGACATAATTTATTCTCATACTTTTTGTTGACAGATCTCTATATATATATTGGATTAAAATAATCATTTAAAATTATTGAACAGGGCTGGGAGTTTGGCTAAATGGTAGAGTGCTTGCCTAGCATACACAAAGACCCGGGTTCGATTCCTCGGCACCACATACATAGAAAAAAGCTAGAAATACTAGAAATGGTGCTGAGGCTCAAGTGGTAGAGCTCTAGCCTTGAGAAAATCCAAGGACAGTGCTCAGGACCTGAGCTCAAGCCCAGGACTGGCAAAAAAAAAAAAAAAAAGCTATTGAACATTTTAGCTGGTACTGGTAACTAACTCATGTCCGTAATCGGAGCTTTGCAGTAGGCATAAATAGTATGACTGTAATCAGATGTCCGTGTCCAGTAACGTATGTCTAAAAATAATTAAAAACAAAGAACAAGGAAGCACTAGTTGAAGGATTCAAACAGAACATTTGCCTACCAAGACACTGAGTTCCAAACCCAAATGCTGTTTTTAAAAAAGGCGGGGTGAGAAGCTGAATGTTTATATTCCTTTATAATATTTATTCTTTAGGGCTTATATTAAAATTTTAAACACATGTAGATTAGGAAATTTATTGTATAATTTGACCCCAAACCAAAAATAGATATTATGTGTTTATGCAACTTGGTAAAATTTTGGGGGTATTTTTTGAAAGTTAATTTTTTATGATATCCATTTTCTCAATTTTACACACATTATTGTCTTAGTTATACAAGAACGCCGTATTTCAGCAAAGCTAATACTATGCATCTCCATCAATGTCATCCCTTTCATTGTTCCCTCCATTCCTCCCACACACATCTGCCCTCAATTTCTTCATTTTGCAGGATATACATTGATGTTTGTTTGGTGGTGGTGGTGGTGGTAGTAGTAATGGGACTGGAACTCAGGGCCTGGATAGTGCTCTATGTTAGCTCTCTACACTTTATACCACAGTTCCACTTGGGTTTTTGGTGTTCAATTGGAGATGAGTCTCAGGAACTTTTGTCTCCCAACTGGCTTTGAACAGCAATCCTCAGATCTCAGACTCTTGATTAACTAGGAGTAAGGCACACTGCATTATATCCCCATACCTCACTTCATATCTTTATCATAAATTTTTTGCTCCCACTGCAGTTTCAAGTAGTCATTTCCTGGATTTTACATGCTGAATTGTGAGTTTGCGTATTATAGGAATTATACCACTTATAATTGGGTTGTCCTGAGTCTATCATCTATTGTATTTCAATTAATTCATTTGTGCACATTGGCATGTTGTACACAAGTGTTTACTTACAGTTTTATAACTTCATTTATCTTCAACATAAGAGAGCAAATATGTATTTTTTGTTTTTACTTCATTTTTTCCAACTCCTTCCATTTCTTTGCAAATGATATAATATTATTCTTTTAAGAGGGTGAATGAGATTTTCTTGAGTTTTGGTTTTCTTTTTCAGTCCATGATTGGTTCTATAGACAATGGCAATAGTAGTCCATGAATTTTCTTGTTTCTTTCTATCTTTTTGTGAATTACAGTCATTGATTTTCAACAGTAAAGATGTACTGTTTTGGTTGATTGTGGATTTGGTTTTGATGCTAGGAACTGAACTCAAAGCCTTGTTATCCCTGTCTTATACCACCGAGCTGCATTTCCATACAAACATTTTGTTTTATGACAAAGTAACTTTGGTACTGGTACATCTTTCAGATGCATTCACAATATCAGTGAGATGATGTTACAATTATTATCTTACCTTAAATAGAGTGATATATGTCAGTCTTTTAACAAAATAGTTCTTTTTTATGTGATTTTTTGAAGCATGAAGCAGGTTCCTAATATTTTCTTTCTCCAGAACACTTGGTGAGAAAAAATAAATAAACCCCAGAATTTCTGAGTTGTATGTAATTCTTTGGCCTTGGAGATTTCTTTCAAGGAAATTTTGGTTAGAAGGGGAATGTAGATTTTTAAAAAGGAAAACAATATTTTCTTGGCTTGCTCTTGATATCTCTATGTTCGTTATTTGATTTCATTTGTGCTGGCAATAAATGAAATAAATACCAATAAATTTGGTATTTTTAGCATTACTTCCTTAATATAAAAGCAAGTATCTTCTTAGTTCAGATGGAATATTCAATTTTGAAAGTTTTTCTTCCATTTCTACTGCTGCTAAGCTATTCCCAACCACCAATCCTTATTCATTTGTAGTTGGATGAATTTTATGGTTTTAAACAAAAGATCTTTTTGATTTCTTGATATTTCATATCACTTCCTGGTTTATATGCAATTTGCTTTTTCCTTTTAGTTTTCCAACATATTAAGATACTTTGCTATGCATTTTAATGTTATACTTGTATAAAACAGATATTATTATATGTTCTCCAAAGAACATATATAACTATATACAAAATATTTTCATTTTCAGATATTTTAGCATATTAATTGTACAAGTAGCATTCATTGTCACATTTTCATATAAGCATAGTCACCTTCCATAATCTTTCCACTTTTTAAAACTATTTAAAAGTTTCCCTTGCTCTTTTTCAAACATGCATCTACAGCATTTGAGCATATTCATCCCCATATATCTCTATGATATAGGTTGTGTTTTGTTTTGTTTGACTTTTCGTTATTTCATATCCATTTTCTCCTCACTTTGAATTCTTTAAAAGAGACTTACATAATTCAGTTTGTTACTCACAGACTTTTACACACCTGTGATTTGTTGATTTACTGAATCTATGGTTGTAAAACATTCACAGCTTTAGTAGTTTGTTCATACAAGCTTGTAAAACTGATGGTTAAATATTTAGGAATTATGAAGGCTAGTGATTAAATTGTTAATAGGCTTAAATTGGCTGTGAGAACGAAATCAGTGGACTACAAAACAAAGCTCTGTAGTATTTATTTTCAGGGCTTTTCCCAACTATTCACAATTGGCACTGCTCTATTTTAGCACTCTGTTCTATTTCCTATGCACATTGCATCCCTCAATATTATTTAGTTCAGATGGATTTTTAAATCGTTTCTTTTTCTTATGACCAACATGTTAAAATTCATCTAATAAATACTTGATTTCACATAATATTCTTGAAATATTGAATATCAAATGAATTTTTGTCAATTTCCATATCAAAGTTTTGGCTGGTATTTTTCATTAGTTATTTCTGGAAAAAATTCAAGTCATTTTCACATTATGCCTAATGACCATAATATATATCTATTCAATGTACTGAGAGATTTTATCTTCATTTGATTCTATCATGAGTTGCCTAGATAATAAACCTGTCATTTATCTGTTAGGCCTTCCTATCTCTATTGTACATTAGAATTTTAGTTACTGAAGTCATTTATACTTTCATGCATCATGCCTTCTACTAGCTTTATTGTTCTTTGAACTGCAGATTCTAGTAACCATGAAATTTCAATCTTCTAGTTGATAAGTAAAATTCTACTGCCCATATATACCAAATTCTCTTGATCCATTCATACAGTAAGGAACATCTGGACTAATCCCCTAGCTAACATAATGAGTAGTGCAAAAAGTATGATGGGACTAGTAGTTTTGTTATATCCTGGTTTGTATTCATTTTGGTAAATTTTCAGATGTGGAATTGCTGGATAATAGGTTAATTCTAAGTTTAATGTTTTAAAGAACCTCCACCCTGCTTTCCAGAGTCATTGCAATGCTTACAATCCCAGCGAAAGTGTTTTAGGGTTTCTTTTGGCTGTATCATTGCCAGCATCTCTTATTTTTTTCTTAATATTAGTTATTCTCACTGAGGTGAGAAAGAATCTGAAGTTGTTCAATTTATATTTCTTTCATAGGCAGAGATGTTGATCATTCAATTATTTATGTGTTTATTAGACATTTTTATTTATTCGTTTGAGAAGTGTTGCTCATCTCTGTTTATAAATTGGTTAGTTCTTTGAGGGTTTAATTTTTTAAGTCATCTGTATGTTTCTGGACATTATGCTATTGTCTTATGTGTAGCTAGCAAAAATCTCAAATTCTGCCTGGTGTGTTTTAATGTGTTGGTTCTATCATTTGCCATGTAGAAATCTTTTACTCTGATACAGTCCTATTTATCAGTTCTATCTTTGATGTGCTCTGCTTCTGGATTTTTATAAAGGAAGTTTCTACTTGTGTCCAGAAACACTAATGTTTCCCTATTACTTCCTATAGTAGCTTTATGATTTCAGGTCTTACACTGAGGTCTTTAATTCATTTGGAATTGATGCTGGGGGAAGTTGATATATAAAGATCTAGCTTAAGTTTCCTATATATTGATGTATAGTTTTGTTAGCACTGCTTGTTGAAGACACTTTCTTCCAGCCTTTTCCAGGCCTTAAGGCCTGTTTCTGTGCCACTATCAAGCTGTTATTTTCCTCTGTTTTTCTTTCTTTCTTCCTTTTTCTTCCTCCCTCCCCCCCCTCCCTCCCTCCCTCCCTCCCTCCCTCCCTCCCTCCCTCCCTCCCTCTCTCCCTCTCTCTCTCTCTCTCTCTCTCTCTCTCTCTCTCTCTCTCTCTCTTTCTTTCTTTCTTTCTTTCTTGCTGTGAGTCTGTAATAGCGTTTGAAATTTGGCATTGGTATACTCCAACACTATTCTGTCTGCTAAGGATTGCTTTTGCTTTTCATGTTCTTTTATCTTTCTTATGAATATTGGGTTGCTTTCTCTGTCCCACTGAAGAATGATATCGGGATTTTGAGGGTCATTACATTGAATATGTAGATTTGTTTGGGAAGTGCTGCTATTGTACCATTTGTAAAGAAAAAGAAGGATTTGAAAAAATGTTAAGACAGGTCCAGGACACAAAGGACCCATGTTACCCTTATATGTAGAAGCTAGATTTAGCAAACAGACTCATAAGGAAATATATTGAGTGGTATATAATTATACGGAGAAAATATAGTAACTGAAATAAATTGAATCCAAGGGATACCTCATAGTGTAAATTTTTAGAAAGCCCAAATCAAATCCAACAAAATATAATACGATGAAACATGTATTAGAAGAGGTGGGTGATAGATAAGGAAAATAAGTATAGACTAATAAAAAGAATAAGAGGGAGGAAATGTCCACCAAAATCCAATTTATACCCTGAAAATTAAGGAGATGGAGTAATAAATAGTTTGTAGGAGAGGGATGGGTGAGAATATTGAAAGGGGTGACATTAATCATAAACTACTTAGTTAAATGCCAACTCCTTTGTACAATTACTTAAGGATAATTAAGAAAATTAAAATCCATTACCAAAAAAGTGGCAATATTATGAGCAAAACATTCTCACAAATTTGGTGGAAGTATTATGGTTTGACTAATGGGTAGACACTGGAATACATAGGGGTTACTTTCTTTCTGAAGGCTTTTTCTTTAATTTTTCAGATAAAATATACATTCAGTCTTTAATTGCTAAGCCCCTTCAAAGATCTTGGAAATAATTAAAATGTCACCAAGATTTTGGCAATGAGCTTTCTGTCATTATTCCCAGTGATGCTGTGTTTGTCCCTTTTTTCATGTTTTCTTGGTAAATTAGGAAGACTAAGAGATTATTGAATAGATATTTTTAAAAGGAGATTCGACAGTTATTTCCAATTAAAAATTATGTGAATTAACCCCCAGTTTTCTTTTAAAGTTCTTACTTAAAACTAAACTGCTTATCGACCGGAAGTTTGGCCAACTGGTAGAGTGCTAGCCTGGCATGCATGAAGATTCCACCGTACCACATCCATAGCAAAAAGCCAGAGATGGTGCTGCGGCTCAAGTGGTAGAGCTCTAGCCTCGAGAAAGTCCGAGGACAGGGCTCAGGCCCTGAGTGCAAGCCCAGGACTGACAAAAAATAATGTCATTCAATGGGGCTTTATTTGACATGTCCGCGCATTCATACAGTGTACATTGATCATATGCTCTTCCTTTATCATTTCTCTATTTCTTCCTCTGCAGTTCCCAAACCAATCGGCAAGATTCATTGTTCCATTTGTACCCCTATTCATAAATTGTTAGATCACACCTTTGCACTTTCCTTTCCCCTTTCCCCAATATACAAATATCTACACCTAGTCAAGGTATGTTTTAAAATATTATAAATAATTTGTAATTTGATATAAGCTAAGAATTCAGAGGCTTTACTGCAATGTCTCTTAAAAGAGTATACAATATTTTTATTACTCTATACTCACTTATTCTCTCTTCAGTCATTCACATTTGCTTAACAGATTTTATCGCATTTATTTAGTTCCAAACTATTTGTTATCATTCATCTTCCAACATTTAACTCTGATTTTTGCCTCAGAAAAGTCATACAGTACTCATATATTAACAAATACTGTACATAGGTTTCTATGAAACATGTAAGATTGAATTCATAGGAGGAAATAAAGCAGCGGTTCAGTAATAAAATTAGCATGTGAATGTGTGATAGAGATGGTAATAAGAACAGATTTCCAAAATAAAATTGACTATAAATTATTAATTAAAAATTGTATGTCCAATCATGCACTGGTGGCGTAATACCTGCAATCCTAGCTATTCAGGAGGTTGAGATATGAGGACCACAGTTCAAAGCCAGCCATGGTTAAAAATAGAAAATAAATTTTAAAAAATTTTGTGAGGCTTTTGTCTATGATTAACCATGAGAAATCAGGAAGTGGAGCTGTGGCTCAAAGTTGTAGACCACTAGCCTTGATTGAAAGAGCTCAGGGACATTGCCCAAGTCCCACAACAGCCCAAAACCAATTGTATATCTAATTTGCATATTAGCATAGAAATTATATAATGCACAATTCAGATATAATTTATTTGGGTTACTTTTCAGTTCATCACTATGAAAAATAAATTACACAGTTTATAGTATCTTTTAAGAGAAAAGAAAATCATTTATGTATTCAGCTTCAAAAACAACAAAAAAGACAACCATTATCCAAAGACCTTTATAAATCAGTAAGATTTTAAAACCAGGAATACAGCAACTAAAACTGTTACATAAAATACTGAAATTGTGTCTGGAAATTCTTGTCCTCATAATTATTTTCAAAATAAAATTCTAATTATTTGTTTTGAAATATAGAATATGCAGCTATTATAGAATTTGTGCTCTTATTGTTCAGACAAAAATACTTCCAGTCTAAAGTCTTAGTTACTAATAGTGCTATTATTTTGTATTATTAAAGGATTTTTAAAATATGAATACTAATAAGAAATACACTCAGAAATAGCTAGTGGATTCAATTGTTAATTTTCTTCAGTTTCAATAAAAAATATTAAGGAAAAGAAACAAATGCCTTTCTTAGTATTTAGAGTGCATCTTTAAAAAACTGATCAGATTTAATAGAATTAAACAATTCCTTTTCAAAGTAGAAAAGAGTTAATATTTGCCATAATAGTCTCCACCAGTACTTTATTATCATAGGTGTATTATTAAAGAATTATCTTAATTACAATAACTGAAGATGTTATCTAAATCACAAAAGAAAGCAACCTTAGATTTAAATAAACATGAAAAAGTAAGTCAGGGAACAAGAAATGAACAACTTTTCCTTGCTGAAATCTCATACAATAATTCCAAATGAATTTGTTCATTAAAAAAGAAAAACCAAAATAGATTTTTTCACGTTAACTATGAAGGAAATTATAATTTGACTAATAAAATGATATTAAGATATGATGAAAAATATAAAAGAAAAGCCAAAGGGAAGTGTATTCCACTTGTAAGCTGAAGGTATGTTCAGGAACCCATTAGAGCTTGTTTCAAGGCTCCAGAACTGTAGGCACATGTCCCGAGGTTTTTACAGTTTCCCTAAAGAATCTACAATTTGGTAGCCTGGAGTGTGTTAGACAGTTACCAGTCTGATGAGTAAATTTAGATCTGTGCTAGGAATAATCAGGTATATTTTTATGCAGAGATGAAAAAAGGAAATGACACATGAAGGAAGATGGGGAGGTGGCAGGTAGAGAAGTTTGAGGGGTAAAATAAAAGATTTATTACCCTCACTGTGAATACTTCAGCCTTGTTGCCTGTTGCTTGCTGCTGTTTTGGGATTTTAGAGGTATTTTAACCTCTTTCAGTTTAAAAATAGAAATGTAATGTGATGATCCTTATTTCTACTTTCTCTTACTTTAATTAAGTTGTATATATTTTACAATTTTACTTTCCATTCTAGTAATTACTTTGGCAATACATCCAAGTGAAATAAATACTGAGGGGGAAAAGAAAGTAAATTTAACCATTTATTGTATAGATTTGAAAGACTTTTTGATTTCCTTTGAATAAAAGGATAAAGTAAACCAATACTATAGAATTAACCTCATTTATACAGACTCTATGATCTCACTTATCAAAACTTGTTTAAATTGACATTAATGGGAATGAAAACATCTCTTTGCTTCTGATAATTTAAATTATGTCCTCTAATATCCAAACATTTGACCAATCTTCTTAAGTCATAGAATCATTTTCAGATCCAAAAACACGGGGAATTCTACATCTCAGCACTGTCAAATAGTTTCTAAACAGAAACTAATGAAGCATTTAAAATGTAGGAAAGTATACAGTAATTTACTTCCAAGAGTTTCTCCTTTCTGCATTTTTAAGTTTTTACTGACATTTAATTATAATGATTCTTATTAAACGGTTTTAATTTTACACATATTTTTAAATCTGTTTCTTTCTACTTTTTGAGTGACAATGTGTTTATATTTCTTTTTTTAGCCTTTTTTATTGTAATTAAAAAAGGGTTACATGATATTTGCCAGATAGAAGGTGCATTAATTCACATACATTGATACCCTTTCACATGTCTTGGTATCCATTAACCTCCCCCCACCCCCCACCACCCCGTCTTGGTATTCCCCCCTTCTCTGTCAAATTTTAAATAACCAAATACAAATAAATTCAATATATAAGATAATAAAGTGAGATACTATACTAATATGAGATACCCAAGGGACAGCAAAGGAGATGAGATAACATAGTACATTAAGGACAACAGTCATTCATTATATGGCTTTTGTTTCAATATCCTGGAGGTCCTTTCAATTAGCTTCATACTATATGGCCTTATGTATCAAGATTTTGCTCTATTGCAGATCTCTGCTAGTAGAGCCCAAGGTTTCTACAGATTATGACAAATGAGGGAAACCATTGAGCCTAAGTTCCTTTGAGTCTGGCTTACTTCACTTAATATGATTTTTTGTAAGTCTTTCCATTTCCTAACAAATGGAGCGATGTCGTTTTTTCTGATAGCAGCATAGAATTCCACTGTGTACAAATCCCACAACTTGTTGCTCCATATCTTTACTATGGTGAATAATGCTGCAATGAACATTGTTGAGCTAGTGGATTTAGTATGCCCTAGATCCTGGATGGTTGGGTAAATGCCAAGTAGTGGAATTGCTGGGTCATAGGGGAGTTCTATGTTTAGCCTTTTGAGGCACTGCCATACTGCTTTCCATAGTGGTTGAATGAGTTTGTACTCCCACCAACAGTGTAGTACTGATCCCTCCTGGCCACATCCCCTCCAGCATCTGTTGTTAATTGTTTTCCTGATCCTGGCCATTCTAACTGGAGTGAGGTGGAATCTTAGAGTTGTTTTGATTTGCATTTCTTTTATGACCAGAGATGTTGAGCATTTCTTCATGTGTCCATAGGCCATTTTTTGTCTCTTCTTCAGAGAAGACTCTCTTTAAGTCTTTGGCCCATTTTTCAATGGGATGGTTGTTACTTTGGAGATTAGTTTTGGAGTGATTCAATTTTCTGAGTTTTTGATATATTTTAGATATAAGACGTTTCTCTGTTGTATGGTTGCTGAAGATCTTCTCCCATTCTGTAGGCTCCCTAATTAATTTACTAGCTATGTTCTTTGCCATACAAAAGCTCTGCAGTTTAATGCAGTCCCACTTACCCAGCCTTTCTCTGATTTGTTGTGATTCTTGGTCCTTATTAAGAAAGTTTTGACCTGTGCCAAGGAGGCCTAGTGTATGTCCTATTCCTTCTTATAAAGTTTTCAGTGTGTCAGCTTTTACCTCCAGGCCTTTGATCCATTTGGAGTTAATGCTAGTTCAGGGTGACAAAGAAGGATCCAACTTTAGTTTTCTGCAGGTGCTTAACCAGTTCTGCCAGCACAACTTGTTGAAGAGGCTGTCTTTCTTCCATTCTATTTTTTTGGCTCCCTTGTCAAAGATTAGGTGGCCATAGGTCTGTGGTTTAATATCTGGGTCCTCAGTTCTATTCTATTGGTCTTCAGGACTGTTCTTGTGCCAGTACCAAGCTGTTTTGAGAATTATAGCTCTGTAATAGAGTCTAAAGTTTGGAACTGAAATTCCTCCGGCGCTGTTCTTTCTGCTAAGAAGTGTTTTTGCTATACAGGGTCTTTTATTATTCCATATGAAATTTTGGATTACCTCTTCTATTTCTTTAAAGAATGCCATTGGGATATTAATGGGTATTGCGTTGAATTTGTAGGTCGCCCTTGGCAAGATTGTCATTTTCACAATGTTGATTCTTCCAATCCAGGAGCATGGGAGGTTTTTCCATTTCCTCAGTTCTGCTTTAGTTTCCTTTTTTAGGGTTTTAAAGTTTTCATTAAAAACGTCCTGTACATTCTTAGTTAAGGTAATTCCTAGGTACTTTATTTTCTTTGAGGCTATTGTGAAAGGATTTGCTTTCCTGATTATTGCCTCGTTCCTCTCACTGTTGGAGTAAAGGAAGGCAGTTGATTTTTGAGGGTTAATTTTATACCCTGCTACCATTCCAAAGTTTTGAATCAGCTCAAGCAGCTTGGGAGTAGAGTCTATAGGATTCTTTAAATACAGGATCATGTCATATGCAAAACGGATAGTTTTACTTCCTCTTTCACTACTTGGATCCCCTTTATGCTTGCTTCTTGCCTTATTGCACTGGCTAGGAATTCTAATACTGTATTAAAGAGGAGTGAAGAGAGTGGTCATCCTTGTCTCCTTCCTGATTTTAGAAGGAATGGCTTTAGATTTTCACCATTAAGTGTAATATTAGCAGTGGGTTTATCATACACAGCCTTTATTATACTGAAAAATGTTCCATGGATTCCTAGTTTCTCCAGAGCTTTTAACATAAAGGGGTGTTGGATCTTGTCAAAAGCCTTTTCCGCATCTATTGAGACAATCATGTGATTTTTGTCCCTGCTCCTGTTGATGTGTTGAATTATACTAATTGATTTGCGTATGTTGAACCAGCTTTGCCTCCCTGTGATGAATCCAGTTTGATCATAGTGTATAATTTTTTTGATGTGTTGTTCTAGACAGTTGCCTCGCTGTTGTAGACAGTTGTAGACAGTTGCAGACTGTTGTAGGCAGTTGCTGTTGTAGACAGCGGCTCGCTGGCCCGGTTCTATGCTGGTTTCTGCAGGTGGCAGCTGCCCGGCCTGGCGCCCTCTTCCGGTGGGGGAGGGGTCCTCGAGTTCCGAATTCCTCGAGAAAGTTGGATGTAGGCTTTATCTGGATTTCTTTTCCGGTTTGAGTCCTTCTCCGTTGCTTTTTTAGTTTATTGTTGTGGATTTCTTAAGATAATTGGCTCGTGAGACTTCCTGGTTCTCTCTTTTTGTGAGAGAGATCTAGGCAGCGTCCCTATTGTCCCAGCGCCATCTTCAAGAATGCACAATGTGTTTACATTTCTTTTTTTCATATACTAACATTTGGACATAAATTTGGTGTAATCCAGAAAGTATGTTAAATGGTAATGTAACATCACATTACATAATCCTGTTACTTGTCTAAAAATACATGTTTCAAGTCAAATGACAATATTTATTATTTCAAGCATATATTATATATTATCTGTCCAGTATTACTTTGAATTCTTTCTTTGAAATACATCAATCAATCAAAAGAATTTTCTCCTCCTTTGGTCATCCTTTATAATTGAGGATCTTGCTGACATGTCAGCATTCTAAAACAGCAAAATAAATAAATATATTTAAGTCTTCCCAATTCCCCACCTTTGTCTCAAATACCTGTGACTATGCTAGAGTTTGTAAGAACGAGTCTGTATGGAATTGCTTTTTCTTAAAAAGTGAAGATTCTTTTAGTGAAAAGATCTAAATAATTTCAAATCATTGATTACCAATAAGTTAACATGAATGACACAAGAAAAACCACGAACTTGAAACCAGATTATGATTCACCAAAAGGCATATGGATGGTAGAAGTCACATGTTGGTGAATGGGAATACACATGGGAATTTCAGTAGCAGCTAAGGCACTTTCTTGATTAACAACTTACAAATAATAGAGGACAGTCTCAAGCTGAAAATGAAGTTCTAGAAATGTATGTATGATTTTGGAAGTTAATTCCTCCTTTTATGCTAAATGCTTCTAAAATAATAAAAAAGATGGAGAATCCATCTTTATGTTAGATTATGCAGACCTTAATAAGAGAAACTTGCAAATACCAGCCAAACACTGGACTAACAGAACTGTGAGAAATGAATTGCTGGGGATGCTTTAAATGTGTGATGCTGTTAGATGCCAATGGAGAACATTTTCTTCCGGGAAATATTACTCTTCAAATCTTCTTTTAAATGGTATTTGAGTGTGTTACATTCAATGAATAAACTTTCCCACTTTCAAAACTCTGTTTCTCCATAAAAATGTTAGGTTACAGGGAATACAACTGTCTAACATTTGTATTGATTGCACATAGAAAGTATTGTCTAAAAGAACATATTCAATTCAAGTTATTCTAACAAACAATAGAATTTGCAGTGTGATTGAATAGATAGTATTACCTAACTATACAATATTGTTGGAGTCCAGAATATTTTGAAAATCTTTGTTTATATTTTGATTATCAAAATTTTGAAGGATAAAAATTGTTTTTAAATTCTCAGTTGGGCACGTTCTGGGAATCATCAATAAACAGAATATATTTTTCCTATTAAACACATGACAAACAAATGACCATATTTCTAACACTAGACTTACTTTGTATATATTCATCTAATAAAAATCCAAATTTACTTGTTTCTACAATTTCATTTACTCATTGTATACGTGTCACTGAAATAAAAGTAGAATTTATCACAATTTTCATTGAAGTATCATAATTAAATGCATTTTTAGTTCTAAATACTTTATTACTGGTAAAGGAATTTAGAGAGAAAAAGTGTATGAAGAGCTATAGATAAATAATTTAACATTTCTGTCAGTGAATTAAAAATGTAGATAAAAAAAGACACACTGAGGGTAAAGTTATAATTTGAAAATAACAGTGGCTCATGCCTTTAATCCTAGTTACTCAGCAGGCTGAGATCTGAGGATCATGGTTCAAAGCCAGCCTGGACAATACAAAGCTGGGAGACTCATCTCCAATTAATCTCTAGAAAATGGGAAGTGGAGGTATGGCTCAAGTGTAGGGTGGTAGTCTTGAGCTGAAGAGCTCAGGGATGGCACATAGACCAGAGTTTAAGCACCATGATATACTCCTCCTGCCCAAAAAAAGAATAAAAGGAGGGTACAACTGAAATGTTTTTAAATTACAGTAGAATTTTGAAATGGTTCTTGGTGGAGGAATATTTTAAAATAGTAATAAAAATTCTCTAAGCAGTATGTTATATGGAAAACACACATTTTTAAAGTAGCAAATGTTAGAAGGCTAAGGGAATCTTATTAATTGTATAGCAAACATGGTTAATCTCACACAAGAAAATCCCAACTCATTGTTAAACTAGTTTAGAGCTACAAAGATATTTATTTTATTTGCTGCGAAACCATACTGTAATTTCCAATAAACTCAAGGGCAAGTACTCTATAAAATTTAGTCCTCTATCCTAAGTATATACTAAGTGATCAGGAAACACTGAAATTGATAGTAAACCCATCTTAAAAATTGTACTTTTATAATACATTATTAGTTATATTAATTATGCAATTACTTCAATTACTATTCAGTTACTATCAATTTAATATTAATTACATACAACTAGTAATTTAAGCCAAAATTGTCTTAGTATTATTAATCACATAATTGGATTATAATTAATTAACTGTAATTATATTTTAATTATATAATTTATATAGCTTTGCTATATTAATTTCAGTGAACTATGGCCTAGAGGCTTAATTAGGTCCTGCCAACTGTTTTTTATTTTTCATGAATTAAACGTGATCTTTAAGATGAACAATTAAACTTTGCATATGCACATGTAAAAAATGGAACAATAAAGTATAAACAGATCAATTAGAAAAGGGGAGAGGAGAAAAAGGTAGAGTGGCAGATGGATTACTCTGATCAAGGTCTACTGTATGCAAAGTGAACATGTCAAATAAACCCACCTGTGCCACTATTTGATATTAATAAAAATACTACAAAATACAAGATTTAGGCAACAAAAAAATTTAAGAAGCACTTCTAGAAGTAACCTAAAGGGTAGAATAGGGTCGGGAGTTTGGCCTAGTGGTAGAGTGCTTGCCTAGCATGCAGTAAGACCTGGGTTTGGTTACTTGGTACCACGTAAGTAGGGAAAAAAAAGCTGGCAGTGGTGCTGATGCTCAGTGGTAGAGCTATAGCCAAGGACAGTGCTCAGGCCCTGAGCTCAAGCACAGGACTGGCATAAAAAAAAAAGAGTAGAATAATTTTTCAAGTAAATAGTATTTTAATACATCCAGAATTGATTCTTGTGAAGGATGATTTATAAGGATCTAACTTTAATTTTCTACATGTGTTTAACCAATTCTGACAGTATCATTGTTTGGAGAGCCTGTCTTTCTTCCATCCTATATTTTTGGGTCCCTTATCCAAGATTAAGTGGCCAGACATCTGTGGGTTCATTCCTAGGTCTTCAGTGTGTGATCCTCAGGTCCGTTTTTGTGTAACACCAAGTTGTTTTTAATACTACAGCTTTGTAATAAAATGTGAAGTTTAGTATTGATATTTCCCCAGTGCTGTTCTTTCTGCCAATGATTATTTTTGATATTCAGAGTCTTTCATTTATTCATATACATTTTTGGATTGCTTCCTCTATTTCCTTAAAGAATGTTGAGAAATTGAGAATATTGCATTGCTTTTTATATAAACTGAATCACAAAATATAATAAGCAAATTAATAAGTGTTTTTAGGCTTGATAATAGATAATACAAGCTATAAATGACTCAGTTAAGTAACACATTACTAGTCTATATCCTATCATAATGATAATCATATATTATTTCTTTTTTCATATATTTCATTGTAATTAATAAAAGGGTTACATTATATTCACCAGTGCATTACTTCACTTAATATGATTTTTTTCTAAGCCTTTCCATTTCCTTACAAATGGGTGATGTCATTCTTCTGACAGCAGCATAGAATTCCATTGTGTATAAATACCACATCTGCTTGATCCACTCATCAACTGAGGGACATCTGAATTGGTTCCATATTTTTGCTACGGTAAATAGTGCTGCAATGAACATCACTGTGCTAGTGGATTTAGTATATCCTTGTTTCTGGACAATTAGGTAAATGCCAAGTAGTGGAATTGCTGGGTCATAGGGGAGCTCTGTATTTACTCTATTGAGGAATTGCTGTACTGTTTTCCATAGTGGTTGAACGAGAGTGATCTCTCCTGGCCACATCCCCTCCAGCATGTGTTGTTATTAGTTTTCTTGATCCTGGCCATTCTAACTGGAGTGAGGTGGAATCTTAGAGGTGTTTTCATTTGCATTTCTTTTATGACCAGAGATGTTGAGCATTTCTTCATGTGTGTCTATAGGCCATTTTTTTTTTTTTTTGCCAGTCCTGGGCTTGAGCTCAGGGCCTGAGCACTGTCCTTGGACTTTCTCAAGGCTAGAGCTCTACCACTTGAGCCTCAGCACCACTTCCGGTTTTTTTCTATGTATATGGTGCCAAAGAATCGAACCCGGGTCTTCATGCATGCTAGGCAAGCACTTCAACCACTAGGCCAAACTCTCGGCCCTATAGGCCATTCTTATTTCGTCTTCAGAGAAGACTCTAAGACTTTGGCCCATCTTTTAAAGTGATGGTTGTTTCTTTGGAGATTAGTTTTAGAGTGATTCCATTTTTTGAACTGTTGATACATTTTAGATATGAGGACTTTGTCCATTGTATTGATAGTGAAGATCTTCCACTCTGTAGGCTTACTAGTTAATTGGCTAGCTATGTCCTTTGCCATACAGAAGCTCTGCAGTTTAATGCAGTCCCACTTATCCAGCCTTTCTCTGATTTGTTTTGTTTCTTGGTTCTTATTAAGAAAGTTTAGACCTGTGCCACATCAGATAAAATAGACAACAAACTAAAATTAGTGAGAAAGACAAAGAAGGTTATTACATACTAATAAAGGGATCTCTCCTCCAGGAGGACATAACCATCCTAAATATCTACACACCTAATCTCAGAGCATCGAACTTCATCAAGCAAACTTTGCTTTCACTAAAACCATACATTGAACAAAACACAGTGATTGTTGGTGACTTTAACATACCACTCTCACCTATGGACAGATTAACAAGGCAAAAACTCAACAGAGAAACCACAGAATTGAACAACTGCAGGTTGTGCTGTCCCACTTACCTAGACTTTCTGTGATTTGTTGTGTTTCTTGGTCTGTATTGAGAAAGTTTCAATCAGTGCCAAGGAGATCTAGTGTATCTTCTATGCCTCCTTGTAAAGTTTTCAGTGTATCTGCATTTACCTAAAAGTCACTGATCCATTTGGAGTTAATCCTAATGCGGTGTGACAAAGAAGGATCCAACTTTAGTTTTCTAAAGGTGCTTAACCAGTTCTGCCAGCACTATTTGTTGAAGAGACTGTCTTTCTTCCATTCGATTTTTTTGGCTCCCTTATCAAAGATTAAGTGGCCAGAGGTCTGGGTTAATATCTGAGTCCTCAGTTCTATTCCACTGTTCTTGTGCCAGGACCAAACTGTTTTGGTCACTATACCTTTGTAACAGGGTCTGAAGTTTGCTATTGAAATTCCTCTTGCGGTGTTATTTCTGCTAAGAAATGTTTTTGCTATAAGGGGTCTTTTATTATTCCATATGATTTTTAGATTACCTCTTCTACTTTTTTAAATAATGACATTGGGACATTGATGGATATTGCATTGAATTTGTAGATGGCCCTTGGCAAGATGGCCATTTTCACGATGTTAGTACTTCCAATCTAGGACCATGGGAGGTTTTTCCATTTCCTCAGTTCTGCTTTAATTTTCTTTTTCAGGGTTTTAAATTTTTCATGAAAAGGTCCTTTATATTCTTTTTTTCATATATTTTTACTGTAATTAACAGAAGGGTTACATGATATTTGCCAGATAGATGGTGCATTAATTCCCATACATTGATACCCTTTCACATGTCTTGGTCCACATTTCATCCCCCCCACCCCCACCCCTCATCTTGTTTTCCCCCCTTCCCTATCCAATTTCAAATAAACAAATAAAATATATCTGATATATCAGATAACAAAATGACATACTGTAATACTATGAGATAACCAAGGGACAGCAAAAGAGACGAGAGATAACATAGTACATTAAGAACAAAAATCATTTATTATATGGCTTATGTTTCTATGTCTTAGAGATCCTTTCATTTAGCGTCCTACAATATGGTCTTTTGTACCAAGGTTTTGCTCTATTGCAAATCTCTGTTAGGAGAGCCCAAGGTTTCTACTGATTATAACAAATGAGGGAAACCATTGAGCCTAAGTTCCTTTGAGTCTGGCTTACTTCACTTAATATGATCTTTTCTAAGTCTTTCCATTTCCTAACAAAGGGGTCGATGTCGTTTTTTCTGACAGCAGCATAGAATTCCACTGCGTACAAATACCACATCTTCTTGTTCCACTCGTCAACTGAAGGATATCTGGGTTGGTTCCATATCTTTGCTCTGGTAAATAGTGCTGCAATGAACATTGTTGTTCTGGTGGATTTAGTATGTCTTTGTTTCTGGATGATTGGGTAAATGTCAAGTAGTGGAATTGCTGGGTCATAGGGGAGCTCTATGTTTAGCCTTGAGGAACTGCCATACTGCTTTCCACATTGGGTTGAACGAGTTTGCACTCCCACCAACAGTGTAGTAGTGATCCCTCCTGGCCACATCCCCTCCAGCATCTGTTGTTATTCGCTTTCCTAATCCTGGCTATTCTAACTGGAGTGAGGTGGAATCTTAGAGATGTTTTGGTTTGCATTTCTTTTATGACCAGAGATGTTGAGCATTTCTTCATGTGTCTATAGGCCATTTTTGTTTCTTCTTCAGAGAAGATTCTCTTTAAGTCTTAGGCCCATCTTTTAATCAGTTGGTTGGTACTTTGGAGATTAGTTTTGGAGTGATTCAATTTTTTGAGCTGTTGATATATTTTAGATATGAGGCCTTTGTCTGTTGTATGGTTGGTGAAGATCTTCTCCCACACTGTAGGCTTCCTAATTAGTTTACTAGCTATGTCCTTTGCCATACAAAAGCTTTGCAGTTTAATGCAGTCCCACTTACCCAGCCTTTGATTTGTTGTGATACTTGCTCCTTATTAAGAAAATTTCGACCTGTGCCAAGGAGGTCTAGTGTATCTCCTATTCCTTCTTGTAAAGTTTTCAGTGTGTAAGCTTTTACCTCCAGGCCTTTGATCCATTTGAAGTTAATTCTAGTTCAGGGTGACAAAGAAGGATCCAACTTTAGTTTTCTGCATGAGCTTAACCAGTTCTGCCAGCACCACTTGTTGAAGTGGCTATCTTTCTTCCGTTCTATGTTTTTGGCTCCCTTGTCACAGATTAGGTGGCCATAGGTGTGTGGTTTAATATCTAGGTCTTCAGTTCTATTCCATTGGTCTTCAGGCCTGTTCTTGTGCCAATATCAAGCTGTTTTGATAATTAAAGCTCTGAAATAGAGTCTAAAGTTTGGAATTGAAATTCCTCCAGCGCTGTTCTTTCTGCTAAGAAGTGTTTTTGCTATACGGGGTCTTATTATTCTATATGAAATTTTGGATTACCTATTCTATTTCTTTAAAGAGTGCCATTGGGAAATTGATGGGTATTGCGTTGAATTTGTAGATAGCTGTTGGCAAGATTGTCATTTTCATGATGTTAATTCTTCTAAACCAGAAGCATGGGAGATTTTTCCATTTTGTCAGTTCTCCTTTAACTTCCTTTTTCAGGGTTTTAAAGTTTTCATGAAAAAGTCCTTCACATTCATAGTTAAGGTAATTCGAAGGTACTTCATTTTCTTTGAGGCTATTGAAAAAGGAGTTACTTTACTGATTGTGGCCCCATTCCTCTCACTGTTGGCATAGAGGAAGGCAGTTGATTTTTGAGGCTTAATTTTATAGCCTGCTACCCTTCCAAAGTTTTGAATCAACTCAACAGCTTGGGAGTAGACTCTATAGGATTCTTTAAATACAGGATCATGTCATATGCAAAAAGGGAAAGTTTCACTTCCTCTTTCCCTATTTGAATCCCCTTTATGCTTGCTTCTTGCCTTATTGCACTGGCTAGTAATTCTAATATGTGTTAAAGAGGAGTGAGGAGAGTGGGCATCCTTGTCTCATTCCTGAATTTAGAGGGAATGGCTTCAGCTTTTTGCCTTAAGTATAATGCTAGCTGTGGGTTTGTCATACACAGCCTTTATGATATTGAGGAATGTTCCATGGATTCCTAGTTTCTCCAGAGCTTTTAACATAAAGGGGTGTTGGATCTTGTCAAATGCCTTTTCCGCATCGATTGAGACAATCATGTGATTTTTGTCCCTGCTCCTGTGGATGTGTTGAATTATATTAATTGATTTGAGTATGTTGAACCAGCTTTGCCTCCGTGTGATGAATCCAGTTTGATCATAGTGTATGATTTTTTTGATGAGTTTTTGTAGACGGTTGGCCAGTATTTTGTTGAGAAGTTTTGCATCGATGTTCATTAAAGAAATAGTTCTCTTTCTTCGATTAAACTCTGTCTGGTTTGGGGATGAGGGTTATACTGGCGTCATAGAATGAGTTTGGTAAAGAACCTTCATTTTCAATTTTGTTGAAGAGCTTGAGGAGTATTGGTGTGAGCTCTGCTTTGAAGACCTTATAGAATTCAGCTGTGAATCCATCTGGCCCTGGGCTTTTCTTGAGTGGAAGTTCTCTAATTGTCATTTCTATTTCAGAGCTTGAAATAGGTCTGTTAAGTTGGGTTAGTTCTTCTTGATTCAGTGTGGGTATGTTAATATTGACTAGGAATTCGTTCATTACTTCTAGATTCTCAAATTTGTTGTCGTAAAGGTTTGAGAAGTATTCCCTCATAATACTCTGGATCTTGGTAATTTCTGTCATGATATTACCATTTTCGTGTGCGATTTTGTTTATTTCGATATGCTCTCTTCTTTTTTTGGTAAGATTTGCTAAGGGTTTGTCAATTTTGTTAATTCTTTCAAAGAACCAACTTCTTGTTTTGTTGATTCTTTCTACAGTTTTTTTGGATTCCAATTAATTTAATTCTGCTTTGATTTTAGTAAATTGCTTCATTCTACTGGGATTAGGGTTGGTTTGTCGCTATTTTTCCAGGAGCTTAAGGTGACACATTAAATTGTTGGTTTGCGATTTTTCCATTTTGTTATTGTAGGCACTCAGAGCTATAAATTTTCCTCTCAGTACTGCCTTTGCTGTGTCCCAAAGGAGCTGGTATTTTGTGAGCTCCTTTTTGTTAAATGTCATGAACTGTTTGATTTCTGTTCTGATCTCTTCGATGACCCACTCGTGATTCAACAATGTGTTGTTCACTCTCCATGAGTTACAGGGTTTTCGTTGGTGGAGATGTGTGTTCAGTTCCAATTTGATGCCCTTGTGGTCTGAGAGAGTGTAGGGAATAATTTCACTCTTTCTGAATCTGTCCAGGTTTCTTTTATGGCCTAAAATGTGGTGTATTTTGGAAAATGCTCCATGTGCTGCTAAGAAAATTGTACGTTGTGTTGGTGCTGGGTGGAATAATCTGCAGATGTCTGTTAGATCTAGTTGGTCTATGTACTTGTTCAATTCTAAGGTTTCTCTGTTGCGTTTTTGCCTTGTTGATCTGTCCATAGGTGAGAGTCGTGTGTTAAAGTCACCAACAATCACTGTGTTTCTATCTATGTAAGTTTTCAGTGAAATAAAGTTTGCTTGATGAAGTTTGGAGCTCCAGGATTCAGTGTGTAGATATTTAGGATGGTTATGTCCTCCTGGAGGAAAGATCCCTTTAGTAGTATGTAGTAACCTTCTCTGTCTTTTCTCACTAATTTTAGTTTGAAATTTATTTTATCTGATATGAGGATGGCAACTCCAGCCTGTTTATGGGGGCCGTTAGATTGACAGAGTTTATTCCAACCTCTCATTTTCAAAAGGTGTTTGTTTTTTGGGGTAAGATGTGTCTTGTGAAGACAGCAGAACAATGGATCTTGTTTTTTGATCTAACTAGACATTCTATGCCCTATAATTGGAGAGTTAAGTCCATTGATATTGAGAGTCAGGATTGAGAAATATTTATTAGTTCCTGCCGTTTTTACAACCTTTCATCAGGGCCTGTGTCTTGATAGATTTTGTGGTACTTAGATGTTATGAGTGTTAGTTGCCATGTCTTTCTCTGTATTATATTTTTGTTGGTTTTCCATGTGTAGAACATCTTTGAGAATTTTCTGTAGTGTTGGTTTTGTTGCTACATAATGTTGAAGCTTTTCCTTAAAATGGAATGTTTTTATTGTTCCCTCAGTTATGAATGAGAGCTTAGCTGGGTACAGTATTCTTGGCTGGTAGGTATTTGACTTCAGGGCATGACATATATGCTTCCAATCTCTTCTTGCTTGCATGGTCTCTGCTGAGAAATCTGGGGTTATTCTGATTGTTTTGCTTTTATAGGTGATTGTTCTCTTCTCCCTGGCAACTTTTAGTATCCTATCTTTGGCCTCTATTGATCCAGTTCGGATTATAATGTGGCGGTGGGATGTCCTTTTCTGGTCAGGTCTGTTTGGGGTTCTAAAAGCTTCTTGTATCTGGATGGGCCTGCCCTTCTGGATATTTGGGAAGTTCTCTGAGATGATTCCCTGAAGTATATTTCCAATACCATTGACCTCTTTCTCTAGACCCTCCTCAATACCAATTAGCCTTAAATTAGGCTTCCTAATTGTATCTTGGACCTCCTGTAGCATTTTCTCATATTTCCTAGATTTGAATTGACTCATTTTCTGTTCTTTTTCTATGACAACTAAATTATCTTCAACCCCGGAATTCTCTCTTCTGCATTGTCTAACCCGATATCAAAGGTATCTACTTTATTCTTCATCTCCCTTGCTTCTAATTGCTCATTTTTGATGCCTTGCATCTCTTGTTTTAGATCATGTATGAATTTCTTTAGCTCCTTGATTTCCATTTGAGTGGTTAGCTCAGTAGCTTTATTTTCTTTGGACATTTGCTAGAGTTCGGTCACCTTTTTATTTGTGGATTCTATGAATTCATCCACCTTTCTTTGAAAAACCTTTATTATGGCCTCCTGTATGGCTTCCCCGTTTTCACATGTCACCTTGTTTATGGTTTCCTCTTGTTTGGCTGTGGTTTCCTCCTTTATCTCTTTCTTTATGTTTTCATATTTTTCATTAATGATGTTTATCAATTGCATTTGAGTAGCACTTGGAAAGCTCTCCTCTAGATTTGCCACTGACTGTTCCATTGCCTGTTTATTTTGGGTGGGAGATGCTATTATTTGATTTGACATTTTTCTTGAGTTTCTTGTTCTGCCCATTTGAGGATGGGAGCAAGATTAATACTAAACAAGATTATAAATTTTCAGATATAACCAACCTAGAACTTTTTAGTTGGCTGACAATAGATATTAGCTGTTTTAGATTGGTAATAACACTCTCTCTCTCTTTTTGTACACTTACATCATACAAATCGAATACAATCACAGATGACCAATTTATGACCAAAACAATAAGCCCCTCAATCCAATCTCTATTGTATTTAAGTCCCTCTGGACCTAGAGTATAATTGAACACCTAGATACACAGCATTGCTCAACAACCATCAAATGTAGATCCATGCACTATAAGAGTTGAAGGATGAACAGAGGACCAGAGATAGAAAAATAATATGAAAGATGACAAGTGAGGTAGGAAAAAAATAATACAGGAGTGTAAGAATATTATAGTAATGAAGAAAGGGTTTCGTGTAAGGAAAACTGACCTAAGGTGATAGACAGGTAGAGTATTTGTGTAGAAAGTTTAGATGAACTTAGATTAAACTTATCAAAATAAGAAGAGTAATAAGAAGAATATATAGAGAAAAGAGAGAAGTTGATATAGGAGATTTCAATGATACCAATTTAAGGAAGAAAGGATAAAAAGAAAAAAGAAACACAATATCAACAAAATAAAAGAAAACAGAACACACACACACACACACACACACAGAAAATGAAAACAAAAACAAAGATAAAAAGAAAAACAAAAAATAAGAAAGAAAAAAGGTGTGGGGAGATTCCTCACTGTTCTGAGTTCTTACCCAAGGGATACTAGGGTTGATAACTTGGAGTTTAAAAAGCAGGTGACTGTATCAATATGCATATCATTTTTGTTCACACTGTACCCAGAGCTCTCACTGTGTTTCTAGGAACAACCACAGTGACAGCAGTAGTGCGGGAAAAGAGAGGAGAAAAAAGAAAATAAGAAAAAAAAAAGGAATGAATCATAACATTAGAAATAACAGGTTTAGGTTAAATTGCAAAGAGGAAAATAAGAACATTTAAAAATGCAAATGAAATGGGGTAAAAAGATTAAAAAAAGGGTATTCTTCAGGTTTGTTTTTTTTTTTTTTTTGGTGGGGGAAGAAGTTAGGAAACTTGTGTCTCCACTAAATTCGGGATCTAAACACTTCACAATGTCTTTTTCTCTTGTGATTTGACTTTGTGGTTTTTCGGATGAGATTGCTTATTTGGTAAAACAAAGCTGAAAGATCCTCGGGCAGCTTTGTTTACCAGGTCTGCTGGCAGCGCAGGGGGATGGACTTCAGCAGCGCTGGGGCCAGATTTCTGGCTAAGGGATTTCTGGGAAATCCTCTGCCAGTTAGGTGGCTTTGTCAGCAACACCTCTCAAGCTCCAATTGCTTTGGCCTGGGTCATTGCCAGCAGTCAAGATGGAGCTGCTCTCAGCTGGTGGGGGAGGGGCTCCCTTCCAATGCTGCTCCAGGAGCAGAAGTGGAAACTTCTCCTCAGAGCTACTCACAAATTGCTGTATTCTCCACTTCCATGAAGCTGTCAGGTCCATGCATGGCTAGGTGTCGGCGCTGTGATCGCGCAGCTCCGTGTGGCTCTGTCTGCAGCCAGTGGGTCTGTGCTGCTGTGGAGTGCTTTCTCTGCTCTGATTCAGAAGAGCTTTTTGTCCAGGTCGCTCTGCGGCGGAGCTCCACGCACTCATTCCTTGCTGGTATTCTTCCTTTTTTTTTTTCCTTTTTTCCCTCTCTGCCTGAGTTCTCTGTGGTACTAAAGCTTACTTAGGATCAGCTTCTGTTAGAGGACTGTCTCCTTTACTGCCAGTACATGAATCTTGGCAGGAACTCAGTATGTCTCACCCTGAACCTCCACCATTTTCTGCCAAATCCTTTACATTCTTAATTAATTTAATTCCTAGGTACTTTAATTTCTTTGAGGCTATTGCAAAAGCAGTTGCTTTCCTGATTGTTGCTTCACTCCTCTCATTGTTGGCTTAAAGAAGGCAGTGGATTTTTGAGGGTTTATTTTATACCTGCTACGTTGCCAAAGTTTGGAGTCAGCTCAAGCAGCCTACAAGTGGAGTATTTAGGGTTCTTTAAATTAGAATCATGTCATCTGCATGGAGAGAAAGTTTCACTTCCTGTTTCCCTATTTGGATTCAATTTATGCTTGCTTTTTGCCTTATTGCTTTGGCTCGGAATTCTAATACTATGTTAAAGAGGAGTGGAGAGAGTGGGCACCCTTGTCTCGTTCCTGATTTTAGAGGGAATGGCTTTAGTTTTCACCATTAAGTATAATTGTAGCTGTGGATTTGTCATACACAGCCTTTATTATACTGAGGAATGTTCCATAGATTCCTAGTTTCTCCAGAGCTTTTGACATGAAGGGGTTTTGGATTTGTCAAATGCCTTATCTGCATCTATTGAGACAATCAGGTAATTCTTGTCCTTGTTCCTGTTGTTTTGTTGAATTATATTAACTAATTTGTGTATGTTCAACCAGCTTTACCTCCCTGTGATGAATTCTGTTTGATCATAGTGTATATTTTTTTTGATGAACTGCTGAAGACAGTTGGCCAATATTTTGTTGAGAAGTTTTGCATCAATATTCATCAAAGAAATGGGTCTGTAATTCTCTTTCTTTGATGAATCTCTGTCTTGTTTTGGAATGAGGATTATTGTGGCTTCGTAGAATGAATTTGGCAAAGAGCCTTCATTTTCAATTTCGTTGAAGAGCTTGAGGAGTATTGGTGTGAGCTCTGCTTTGAAGACCTTATAGAATTCAGCTGTGAATTCATCTGGCCCTGGGCTTTTCTTGGATGGAAGGTCTCTTATTGCCATTTCTATTTCAGTGCTTGAAATAATCCTGTTTATTTGGATTAGGACTTTTTAGTTCAGTGTGGGTATGTTAATTTCTTCTAGATTCTCAAATTTGTTAACGTAAAGCTTTGAAAAATATTCTCTTATGATGCTCTGGATCTTGGTAATTTCTGTCCTGATATTCGCATTGTCATCTGTGATTTTGTTCATTTGGGTGTTCTCCATTCTTTTTTTTCGTAAGATTTGCTAAGGGTTTGTCAATTTTGTTAATTCTTTCAAAGAACCAACTCCTTGTTTTGTTGATTCTTTCTATAGTTTTTTCGGACTCCAGTTCTTTGATTTTAATATTTTCTTCCTTCTATGGGGATTAGGGTTGGTTTGTTGCTCTTTTTCCAGGAGTTTAAGATGACACATTAAGTTGTTCATTTGTCATTTTTCCATTTTGTTAATATAAGCACTCAGAGCTATAAATTGTCCTCTGTGTACGCCTTGGCTGTGTCCTAAAAGAGCTGGTAATTTGTGTGCTTCATAAATTGTTAAATTTCTGTTCTGATCTCCTCAATGCCCCATTGGTTGTTCAACAATGTGTTGTTCAATCTCCATGAGTTACAGGGTTTTCCTTGGTGGAGACTGGTGTTCAATTCAAATTTGATGCCCTGTGGTCTGAGAGAATGCAGGGAATAATTTCAGTGTTTCTGAATCTGCACAGGTTTGTTTTATGCCTAAAATGTGGTCTATTTTGGAAAATGTTCCATGTGCTGCTGAAAAAAATGTATATTGTCTTGTTGCTGGGTGAAATAATCTGCAGATGTCTGTTAGATCTAGTTGGTCTATACAGTTGTTCAATTCTGAGGTTTCTCTTTTGAGTTTTTCCTGGTTGATCCGTCCATAGGTGAGAGTGGTGTGTTAAAATCACCAACATTCACTGTGTTTAAATATATGTGTGGTTTCAGTGAATGTAAAGTTTTCTTGATGAAGTTCGGTGCTCTGGGATTAGTTGTGCTGATATTTAGGATGGTTATGTCCTCCTGAGAAGATACCTTTATTAGTATGTAATAATCTTTGTCTTTTCTCACTAATTTTAGTTTGAAGTCTATTTTATCTGTTATGTGGTTGGGAACTCCAGTCTCTGTTTATGGGGGCCAGTAGCTTGATAAACTATTACAAAAACTCACTTTCAAAAAATGTTTGTTGTTTTTGGGTAAGATGTGTTTCTTGAAGACAATAGAATTATGGATCTTGTTTTTTGATTCAACGATAGTCTATGGCATGTAATTGGAGAGTTAATTTCATTTATATTGAGAGTTAGGTTTGAAAAATACTTACTAGTTCCTGCCATTTTTAAAAACATTCATTTTGACTGTGGCTTGACAGTTCATTCATGTATGACATTTTTATGGTTGCACCTCATTTACATATGGCTTTCTTACATATCTCTTTCTCTGTTTTCAAACTTTTCATTAATCATATTTATCAGTTGCATTTGTATAGCATTTAGAGGACTCTCCTCTAGTTTTGCCATTGACTGCTCCATTGCCTGTATATATTGGGTGGGAGAGGCTATTCCTTGATTTTCCATTATTTTTGAGTGTCTTTTTTGTGCCCATTTGAAAATGGGACCAAAATTAATACTGCACAAGGTTACAATTTTTAACGTATAGCCAACATAGAGAGACGTCGTTAGCTGGTCAGACAATAGATGTTCACAAATTTAGACTGGTATTATCAATCTTTCTCTCTTTTTGTGCACTTACAAACAAATCTAATACCACCTCCCATCACTGTTTCATGACCAAAAAAAGCAAACCCACAATCCAATCTCTATTGTATTAAGTCCCTCTGGACCTACAGTATAATTGAACACCTATATATTCAGTACTGCTCAACAACCATCAACTGTATATCCTTGCATTATAAAAGTTGGAGAAAGGCTGGAGTAGTGGGACTGCATTAAATAGCAGAGCTTTTGCATGGCAAAAGACATAGCTAGTAAATTAACTAGAAAGCCTACAGAATCGAGAAGATCTTCACTAACCATACAACAGACAAAGGCTTCATATCTAAAATATATCAACAGCTCAAAAAATTGAATCACTCCAAAACTAATCTCCAAAGTAACAACCATCCGATTAAAAGACGGGCCAAAGATTTAAAGAGCGTCTTCTCTGAACAAGAAACAAAAATAGCCTATGGACACATGAAGAAATGCTCAACATCTCTGGTCGTAATAGAAATGCAAACCAAAACAACTCTAAGATTCCACCTCACTCCAGTTAGAATAGCCAGGATCAGGAAAATGAATAACAACAGATGCTGGAGGGGATGTGGCCAGGAGGGATCACTACTACACTGTTGGTGGGAGTGCAAACTCGTTCAACCCAATGTGGAAAGCAGTATGGCAGTTCCTCAAAGACTAAACATAGAGCTCCCCTATGACCCAGCAATTCCACTACTTGGCATTTACCCAATCATCCAGAAACAAAGACATACTAAATCCACCAGCACAACAATGTTCATTGCAGCACTATTTACCAGAGCAAAGATATGGAACCAAACCAGATGTCCTTCAGTTGATGAGTGGATCAAGAAGATGTAGTATTTGTACACAATGGAATTTTATGCTGCTGTCAGAAAAAACGACATCGACCCCTTTGTTAGGAAATGGAAAGACTTAGAAAAGATCATATTAAGTGAAGTAAGCCAGACTCAAAGGAACATAGGCCCAATAGTCTCCCTCATTTTTCATAATCAGTAGAAACTGTGTTCTCTCCTAGCAGAGATTTACAATAGAACAAAATCTAGAGACATTAGGCCAAATAGTATGACATTAAATATAAGGACCTCCAGGATAAGGAAACAAAAGCCATATAATGAATGAATGTTCTCCTTAATGTACTATGCTATACCTCATCTCATTTTCCATCCCTTGGTTATCTCATATTGTTGCAATATTTCACCTTGTTCAGTGATATATTTTATACATGCTTACCTGGCTATTTGAAATTGGGTAGGGAAGGGGGAAATCAAGATAAGCAGTGGGAGGAGGGAGGGAAATGTGGACCATGTCATGAAAAAGGTATCAATATTTGTGAATTTATGCACCTTCTATGTGGTGAATATAATGTAACCCTTCTATTAATCACAATAAAATAATATTAAAAAATAAAATAAAAGTTGAAGAATGAACAAAAGAGTTAGAATAATAGTATGAAAGACAAGAGGTAGGTAAGAAAAGATTAATATAGGAGTGTAAGATTAATATAGTAATGAGGAAAAGGGATAACATAGGGATAACTGACCTAAGGTGATAGAAAGGTAAAAGAGTTGAGTACAAAAATTAGAAAAAAATTAGATAAAATTTATGAAAATAAGAAGTGTAATAACAAGAATATATAGAGAAAAGAGGAAGATATATATCAGAGTTCAATTATGAAAAGTAAAATAAACAAAAAAAGAAAAACAAGAAATAAATATGGGGGAGAGATCTCACACAATTGGGAGTTCTTAGACAAGAAATACGAAGGTTAAGAACCAACAGATTAAAAAGCAGGTGACTGTAACAATATAAATATCATTTGTATCCAGTCTGTACCCAGTGCTGTCACTATGTTTCTAGGAATGACCACAATCACAAAAGGAAAGCAGGGGGTAAGGAAAGAATCATAACATTAAAAAAAAATTAAGGTGGAGATAAAATGGCAAAAAAAAAGAACACATAAAAATGCAAATAAAAAAGGGTAGGGAAAAAAAAGAAAGAAGAATAAAAAGGTTATTCCTCAGGTTTTTTTTTTTTTGGGGGGGGGGGTTGGGGACAGTGTAGGAAACTTGTGTCTCCACTAAATTCTGGATCCCAACCCTCCAAAATGGCTTTTTCTCTTGCAATTTGTCTTTGCAGTTTTTCTAGTCAGTTTGCTTGATTGCACAGAAAAAAAAAAATGGTAGAGTCACTAGTGGCTTTGTTTACCAGGACTGCACCCCGCCCAGGGGGAGGAACTTCTGCTAGCAGCACAGCTAAGCTGCATCTGGGAAATCCTTTGCCCTTTTGAATGATGGCGCTGCCAGCACCACCTCTCAGGCTCCAGTTGTTTTGGCAAGGTCTTTGCCAGCAGTCAGGATGGTGCTGCTCTCAACTGGTCGGGGAGGGGATTCCTTCCAGGTGCCATTCCGTGAGCAGAAGTGGAAACTTCTCCTTGGAGGTGCTCACAAATTGTTGTATTTTCTGGATCCTTGAAGCTGGCAGGTCCGTGCACGGCAGGGTGATGGCTCTGGGCTTGCACAGGCTCTGTGTGGCTCTGTCTGGAGCTGGCAAGTCTGCACTGCTGAGAAGCGCTGTCTGCTTAGGTTCAGGAGGGAGGCTTTGTCTCGGAGGCAGCTCCTAGCACTAGCACTGCTCCACGCTGTGCCAGTTTTCTGCCTTTTTCCTCTCTGACTGAGATGTCTGTGATGCTAAAACTTACTTAGGATGGATCTTTGGCTATGAACTTTCCCCTACAATGCTAGAACTGGTATCTTGATGAGAGCTCAGAAAGACTCACACTGAACCATCGCCATCTTCTGCCAATCAATCAAAGAACACTTTTATTTTTTCTATGTATGTTGTACCGAGGAATCAAACCCAGGTCTTTGTGCATGCTAGGCAAGCAATCTACCACTAGGCCAAACTCTGGGCCCTATATTATTTCTTTATTATAAAAATATTCTAATATGGCATAATTTTAATGTTATCATTTTGATTTTTAATACTGTATTCAAGTTTATCTCTTTATGTAAGATTATTTATCAAATATTTTGCTTTGACTCATTGTCCCAAGACCAGAAAGACTTATCACCTGTCTCTTTGTAGGAAAAGTTTAGTGACATATAATTTTGAAGTAACTGAAACAGTTTAGGTAAGTAATTACAGGTAAATGTATGGATACAAACAGTAGTACTGATAAGAAGGGGTAATGCCTTTAACAATTAGGAAGGGAATGCAGTCATTACCATCTCATGGGTGAAATGGGACCAAGCAAAGGTATACCATCATCACTGAGCTGTGGAGGCCATCTCAGGAGGGAACTTAATAAAATCAACTATATGTATACTTGTTCATAGTAGTCCTCCAAAATATCTGGGCATGGTTTTAGGTGTAATTCCTTGATCTCGCTCCTGTGTTCTTCACTGTTTCACAAGACTGAGATTGGTGTAGCCCATCTGTAAATCATGAAGCAAGAAAACACAATCGATCAGTTTGTTAGAAGTCTTCCCCTAAGTCCCAGAATGTAGTGGGCGAGGTTTGTAATGGCAAATAGAGATTTCGTGCATGAAAGGGCAAATATATATAGACGTTTCAATATAAGCATATGGAATCCAGAAAAGAAAAATGGACAGTGCATATAAACTCTGTAGTCATTTTTGCAGCTGTTAAATTTATTGTTGTTTATGAGGTTTTCAGAGATGATTTTTCCAGTGTGAAAGAAATGAGAGCTGATAACAAAACCAATGGTAACAGAAAATTCCTGAATAAAATTTAATGCTTTGAAAAGAAAATATCAACATGACTACATTACCAACTATCCTTATAATTATTGTATCAAATTAATACCTATGCAAGTTCATTGTTCTATATTGAAACATTGATTTAAGTAGAAACAAAAATATTGTATGCATTTATTTTTCGTTCAAAATATATGTGTATATGCATATAAGGTTTAATTTTAAAATAGATGTCAAATTGTAGCACTTTTCCAACACTTACAGCAACTTTTTGCAAGAGTCATCAATGGTCCTTACTTGAGCTCCTGCCATAGTCTCCAAATCAATTTTCCTTTCCTCATATAATTTGCATCATAAAAGATTAAATGGTCTTTTGATGTGTTTCCTGTAACTTTTTTGCGTAAATATACCTGAAAGTTACCAATTGCTATTAAAATTACAATCCAAACTTTTGACAAATTTCCCTCAAAGAAGAGTTATTTCTTGAATTTCTAGTTGAGGTATTCACATCACAAAGATAAAAGCTGAGAAGAAAGTAGCTCTTGTTTTTGAAAGAAATAGCCTGCAACATGCATAGTTCATGCTAGAAGTCAAGAAAATAATTAGAATATCTGATATTGAATTTCCCAAAGCACAGTTATAATTTAGAGAGATTAACTAAAATTGTGTTTATCTGCATGTGTATCATAATGTACATCTTTCTAGTTCCTCAAAGGAACAAACCAAAGCTAAACAAAAACTATTATATATTTTTCAACAAATTATTTCAGTTTCTAGCTTCTAAATTCAAAGTTATATTAAAATTTCACTTTTGCCAAGGGCAACAGACAGTAACTTGATTTAGCATAGTCTGTAAATAAAGGCTCACCATGTTTGTTTCTTCCAAAATCTGGGAGTTCTCTTCCTGAAGTAATTCATTTTGTCTTTACAGACAATAAAACTACTAATGATTCACAAATATCAAATTAAACCTAAAAATAAGTTACTTCCTGCTGCCTTGCGGTCTTTCAAACCTTCCTTTGTCTTCCAAATAAAGACTAATGTCTTTAACTTTCTTTGAAAGGCACTTCATTCGGTCAGGAGTATGGCCAAGTGGTTGAGTGCTTGCCTAGAATGAACAAAGGCTTGCGTTCAATTTCTAGGTAACACATACACAGAAAAAGCCAGAAATAGTGCTGTGGCTCAAATAGTAGAGCAATGATCTTGAGAAAACTCAAGGACAGTGCCCAGGCCCTGAGTACAAACCACAGAACTGGCGCACACCTGCACACACACACACACACACACACACCACCACCACCACCACAACAACAGCACTGTAGTATTCCCATATTTAGGTTTTGCGTTTATAAAACTTACCCTCATTTTCTCCAATTTTTTGCCAGCTTGATTAAAAATCCATGCACAGGTGAAAATGTTTAATTAATAAATATTTTCTAAGTGAAGAGCATAAAGACTAGTATGATATTTGATGCGTAGATTACATTAAATTGAAATATCATTCTTTTCTAAGAGCCTGAAGTCTAGTAAGTTGGAAGGCACTAAACCACATGAAAATATGCTGTTGAGTGAGAAAAATGGTTTGTAAAACCTAGACTGATTTTGAGGTAGAGGTTTGCTTTCTCTGAGATCAAAGGAGGAGTACAATCTGGCCATGTTTAGGAAATTAAAGGGAACTAATGAAAAGAAGGGAGACTTCTACTGTTCCCCTTTTCTTTTTTACTGGTATTTTCATTGTCTCTGTAGTTTGTTCATGTTTAAATGTCTTTGTGACCTTTAACAAATTATAACATCCACTCAAAAGCCTTCCCCAAATCTCAGACTGAATTTTTCATCTTCATCAGCTTATATTGGCACAGATATAATCATCAATCACATGCTCCATGCAAACCTCTTGACAGTAAATTTTTAAGAGGAGAGAATACTGCAGGATGCTCTTACCACTCCCCACTTTTTCAGCTCTGAGTAGAATCTAGCAGATTACTCCGATGTGAGTTGAAGCTTAACACAATTTAAACTCAGAGTCATAAAATTACCTTCATAGGTCAAACAGCAAGGAAAGCACTTTATGATAAAATGCATGTCTTCTAATTTTGAATTCTGCATTTGTATCAAGACTTCTTTCAGGTCTTAATATTTCCACTATTGCTTTAATTTTATGAGCCTCTGAAGCCAGCTATGGGTGAAATATAAAGAGGGAAAATGAAGACAAGAACACTGAAGAAGGTGAGATCTTGGAGAATCCCCTTGAGATAAGAAAACCTTGGATGGAGTGAAATAGACCATCCACTGACTCTGACCCCTTATTTCTGACAGAAAATATGCTGCATATTTGAGTAAATCCTTATAGAAGGAACTCAGATTGTTTCTCTCTACACTTTCCATTCTAACATATTCTAAGAACACAGAAATAAAAAGTTACAAACAAAAGTAGATTTGTAATTAGATACTACCAATAAGATCACTTAATATGTTCTACTCCTATAGAAAATATATGAAATATATACTAACATCTTTTACATTCAACTGTACATAAGAATTAATTTGAGAGAAATGAGTACTACCTAAGGCTGTTTTTTATATTGCCTGATCTCCACACTCCACACTAGTGTGGCATGAGCTACTTGAATATTTATTGATTGATTAATTTAACGATAATATTTTATCATCAGACTGGAAAATCTAAAGTAAGCTTTGTGTCTTCAATCACTGTTTAGAATATTGTTGACAGTTTCATGCTATGATTTACAATAGTTAGAACGTGAATATCATTGGTTATTCCCCAGAGGCTCAGACAGAAAACAAATTAAATAGAAGAAAAGAGGAATATCAATGAATTTAAGAGAAATCTTTAAATGTACAAATAGCGCTGATTAATCAAATTCGGCTTTCCATTATTATTAATTATGATTGTTTTTGCCAGTCCTGGGACATGAACTCAGGGCCTGGGCACTGTCTTGAGCTTCTCAAGGCTAACACTCCACCACTAGAGCCATAGCACCACTTCCGGTTTTTTCTATGTATGTGGTACAGAAGAATTGAACCAAGGGTTTCATGCATGCTAGGGAAGCTCTCTTACCACAGTGACAAACTCCTGCCCCCAAGTTTGTATTATTTAAAGTTTCAAATTATTAAACTATTAGACACAGAGGTATTTTAGAATTTAAAGATGAGTCAGAGTAATTATGCACTTTTCATAAAGTACTAATAGAATACTCCAATGAAATTAAATTTCAGAAAAATAGTCTCCTGGTGCTTTCTAAATGTATCAAAGACAGGGTTATAGAAAATAAATAAGGTATAGCCAAGATGTTTATTCTCAAATCAGGAGACACTAAGCTTGTAAATACATTTCCCTGGCATTGTTATTAATGTCACATGGATTGATGGATGAGAAACTATTCATTTTATCTAATGTTTATAGAGAATAAGTGATATTATACAGACTTTAGAATATCTCAAGCCTTTCTCAAAATAAAACTCAGACACGGAGTTGCACATGTTCTCTCTTCTTCCTCATAACTCAAACTAATTATGGGATCTTCATAATAATTCCTCCAAAAATAGTTGATGTCATTATTGGAATGAACAAATAGTAATTATTACTATTGAATTGTGAATATCCTTAACCATATCACGTAATTTCCACTGAAATACTAAATTCACACTAACTATGTATTTTAAATGTTGTCTTCCAAATATACCCAAAAAACCATACACCAACATTTATGCTTTAATAAATATTTCTTGTAAACACAGTAATGACATTGGCTATATTGCTTTTCCCTTCTTAGGGAAGAAATATGTGTGTTCATTGTAAATTATGTAAAAATCACACTAATTATATGAAAGTAGGAATGGGAGAGTGAAAATCAGGAAGAATCTTGGAAGATGTGACACTGATCAAGGCACACTGTACTGAAAAATCTGCCCCATGGAGCTGTCATGTTTTTGCACAATGACTTAAAAGGATAAATATATAGTCTAGGGCCATACCACCCTGAACGCACCCAATCTCATCTGATCTCGGAAGAATAAACATATAATATTAGTGCAAATGTTTTGGTGATTTATATTTAGTATGGTTAGTTGTGCATACACCACAATTGATCAATTTCTATGTTACTTTTAAATGTCAATGTATTCGTTCATCATAAGAAATAAAAATCCTACCCATTACCACTAAGAGGAGGATTGTTTCCGTTGTGATGATATAGATGAAAAATTACAGGGGGAGAGCAAAGGGGCAACATGACTGGCCGAACTATTTTTGGTAATTAGCACTTTGTGAATTAGCTACCCTCCCAAGAGACTGACATACTGGGTCCTTCCTTTCTTCCCTCCCTCAAAAGAACTTTGATCTGTGCAAATCTTTATCTATTTGCATCCTTTGAGGATATATATTTCTTTATAAACTAACAACCATACTACTTTAGCAGTTTGCAGGTTACAAACAGCATTCACACACTGGGAGACAATAGGAAGATTAGTAATCCATCATATTGTGATAGGTAACTTAAATTTTAATTACTCAGATAAAACCACTTTCATTAAAAAACATGTTATATATTACACAATCAAAATCCCTTCATTAAATTATATTGACACAATTAATAAGCAATTCACCCACAGCATAGCACTGTTTATCACTCATTTACTCTGAATTATTAAGAAACTTCTTTGTATTGCACCTGAATTCCAAATGCCACTATTTTATAACTAATAAACAATCCACATAGTATTTTCTTTTGTTCATTTGAAAGAAAGTCTAGAATTTTTTGTCTTTCACAGTCAATGAATCAGCTATATTTAACTTCAGCTAGTAAAATATCCTGGGAATAAATGAGGAGAATAAAATTAAAGGTCATTTAAGGGGTGACCTTTACATGCTTCTGAGATCTGAGGCATCCTGAAGAAATGGCTACTGAATGTATTTCCATTATACTACTGCTGTTCATTGAGTTTGTCAGACTCAAAGCCTAGAAAATTACTTTATTTTACTTTGCCATGTATATATTTTAAATATATGAGAAAAAGTTGATTAAGATTATTATGTGTTCAAACTCCAGATCATTTCCAAAATTATATGTCATGAGCTTTGTTTTTTTGTTTTTTTGTTTTTCTTTTGTTGGTCATGGTGCATGAACTCTGGGCCTGGGCATTGTCTCTGAACTCTTTAGCTTAAGACTACCTACCTACTCGTTAACCACAGTGGCATTTCCACCTTTTTAGTGGTTAATTGGAGATAAGTCTCATGGTCTTTAGTGCCAAAGATGGTTTTGAATTTCGATTTTCAGCCCTCTGCGTCCAGATTAACTAAAAGTACAAGCATGAGCCACTGCACCAGACCTGTTCTGTGTTATCTAGCTCTGTATCATGACCTTAGTAGGCTGTTTTGTTTAATGACATAATTTTGATTGTAAGATGTTTCAACAACATAAATCAATTTTCTCTTTAAGCATAAGATGAGCTTCATCTATGTGTAAAGTTAAATTCAATCTACATATACCTGCCCCTAGTGAGTATATAACAACAACAACAACAACAAAACATATGGTTATATAACATGACTATATCTAAAATTTAAAAAAGCAGATCTTATTATAAATAATTTGACTCTGAATTAAACATGACAAATGTTAAACATAAAGAAATACATAAGTTTAAGAATGTAAGAAAAGTCATAGCATTTTGAAAATCTAATCAATAAAATTTGGCTCTTAGTACCATATTCTTTCCCAAGCACATAGTCTTACTTATTGATTTTCATAGATATTATACCTATGTACAAAAATATTGTCCTCCTAGGGTACTTCATGCTAGTAATCCTAGTTACTTGGGAAGCTGAGATATTAGAAACTCAAATTCACTTCAAAATCTGCCCTGGGAGAAACATTTCCATGAGACCCTTATCTCCAATTAATCACTCAAAAACAAGAAGTGGTGCTGTGGTTCAAGTGATGAAGGACTAACTTTCAGCATGAAACATCTTAGTAATAGTGCCCTGGTCCTGAGTACAAGGTACAAAGCCTACAAATTATATATATATATATATATATATATATATATATATGACACTAGGATTTACATAAAGTTACTCATATCACCAGACAATAATTCTTTAGAAGTATAATATCATATATTTTTCTCTGTAAATGAAATAATTTTAAGGATACTATTATATTTTCATGATTTTTATTTCTGGTTGTAGTTCAGATTTCTGGATTCTTTTGTGAGTTTATTGAGAAATCTTCCACATACTGATAGCAGTTGAGCTCTGAAAGGACATATTAAAGTTGTGAGTCTTGTTTCTTTATCCTTAAATACAGAAAACTTTGTTTATCTAGTCACCTACTATTCAAAGTATCATTGTTCTACAAGCATTTTAACCTCAGAAATAATTATCTATCAAAATTTCGGGTGATCAAGATTCATTGATCGCTTGGTCTAATTTTGGTTTTGAAATCCCTTTATACAACTCTTTATTAAAAATAATTTTTATATATTGTGTAAAATTGTAAACAAAGAATACTAGCCATAATGGATAAGATTATTATAGCACAATCCTCACAAGGATGAGAATATATTATTTTCTGTTAAAATTCAAAAGATTACTTGGTGCCTGTGACTCATAATTGTAATTTTAACTACTTAGGATGGTGAGACTTGAAGATCAAGGTCTGAAGAAAATTTGTACAGCAAAGTCCATGGGACTATTATCTGTATTCATAGTCTGCACTGGAGCTGCAACTGTAGTGGTAATAGGCTTGCCTTGAACAAAATAGCATTCTCAGAGACAGTTCCTGGACTCAGAGTTCACCTGCTAGTATTGGCAATAGATAGATAGATAGATAGATAGATAGATAGATAGATAGATAGATAATAAATCTAAAGGCCATAACATAAAACTTTGACTAGCAGATTAACATAAATAAGTGAGAAGGAAAATATAATCCATAATGAATAGAAATCCCAAGTATAGTTAAATGGTCAAAGGACCAAAGTTTATGTTAGAATGAGCAGAAAAAGAAAAGACTATTGAACACAGGAATCAATAATTTTTAAAAGAAAGAGTATATAAACATTTTGCATATGCAATAACAAATATATTACATATACAATACCAGGAACACGCTATAAGAAAATAGAGGAATATCACCCCATTTGTAAGGAAATGGAAAGACTTAGAAAAAAATCATATTAAGTGAAGTAAGTCAGGCTCAAAGGAACATAGGCTCAATAGTTTCCCTCATGTGTCATAATCAGTAGAAAGCTTGGGCTCTCCTAGCAGAGATTGACAATAAAGCAAAACCTAGATACATAAGTCCATATAGTATGACACTAAATGAAAGGACCTACAGGACATAGAAACAAAAGCCATATAATGAGTGATTGTTGTCCTTAATGTACTATGTTATCTCTTATCTCTTTTGCTGTCCCTTGGTTATCTCATATTGTTACGGTATTTCAACTTGTTATCTGATATATTGGATATATGCATATTTGGTCATTTGAAATCGAATAGGGAAGGGGAAAAACAAGACGAGGGGCTAGGATAGGGGGAGGGAAATGGGGACCAAGACATGAGAAAGGGTATCAATGTATGTGAAGTAATGCACCTTCTATCTGGTGAATATAATGTAACCCTTCTATTAATTACAATAAAAAATATACGGAAAATTTTAAAAAAAGAAAATAGAAGACTAATAGAGGAATATGTCCCTTAATAGAGGAAGTATTTATATAAAAATATAAAATGACAGCAAAAAGAAATAAAGATCCATGAAACAATATGGAATACTAAATGACCTCAAAGTGCATACTAAAGACCAAGAGTGGGTGAATGTACCTGGGAAGAAATTTGTTTAATAGAATATTTCAAAATGATGAACACAGACCCATCACAACATATTTGTTGTAGATAAATTTAAATACAAGTATTCCAGCTAAACACATCCTTCATGACTAAGTTTCAAATATGGCAGAAGGAAAAATATTGACATATTAGATATATGAAATATTAAGGCAATTTATATTAATACTGCCAGATGACAAAAAACAGTGGGTAATCTTTTTAGTAGGCTGCTGCTCCTTCAAATGAAGAAATACCATTTTTAAAACTTTTATTATATTCTCAGGGCGATATATAGAGGGGTTACAGTTACATTAGTAGGTAGTGAATACATTACTTTTTTTTTTTTTTTGTCAGTCGTGGGTCTTGAATTCTGTGCCTGGGTGCTATCCATGAGCTCTTCAACTCAGTGCCACTTCCCTACCCCTGGAGCAACAGTGCCACTTCCAGGTTTCTAGTGGTTAGAGATGAGTCTCAAGTTCTTTTGTGGCAAGACTGGCACATTTCTTTTTTTTTCTCTAATAATGTTTATTTTCATTCTCAGATTTGGGCTTACAGAATGCAGAACTCATGACCTAGAAACCACCAGTGATGTCCCCAATGGTGACAGATGGAGATATGGAGCCATCACTATTGTATGAAGCCTGTGGTTGGTGTGCAGGTTTTTCATTTGAAGAAATGCCAAACTCGGTTTTGAATTATATGGACACCCAAATTGTTCTTAACCCAAAATGTGGCAGAACGACCTAGAGATACTTCTGAAGATGATCAAGCAGTATTTCTTCCATTGACTTAATACTGCCTAAAACTTCCATAAGCTGTTCAACTTGGCAAAGCTCTTGTTTAGTAGGATCAACCAACCCCTGTGCAATTAACGGAAAATTTCTCCATTTGTAAATTTAGTAAACTGAGTAAGTGTCAGGAAGGGCACTTGTCTTTCATAAGGTTGTAGATAACATTATGGACCCGAAATTAGCCTTTCTGCCTGCAGGCAACTTTGAGCACAATGTATTATTAGAGCCTGCCTCCTCCTCCATCCCCTTCTCCTGGAAACTATTTATTTTACTATTGGTAATGATTGTTGCCAATCTTTATGTCATAAATTGTTTTAATTTTATTAAAATGTCACTGTTCAAATTCTTGAATACAAATCAGAGTTACTATTTTTTTTTTCTCTTTCCAGTTCTGGGGCTTGAACTCAGGGCCTGAATATTGTCCTTGGCTTTAAGGCTAGAGCTGTACCACTTGAGCCACAGCCTCACTTCCAGCTTTTTCTATGTATGTGGTATAAGGAATTGATTCTGGGTCTTCAAGCATGCTAGGCAAGCACTCTACTCCTTGGTCAAACTCTTGACCCCAATACTGTACTTTCCCATCTGATATCCCAGCACATAGGTCCTTAGTGAGGGGCCAGTGGGCTGCATTTGGGGGAGTGAATCTGCTGCATTTACTGGTGAATACAGAGAGTCAAAGGAAGGCAGGCAATGGAGGATGTAGCCTGTGGTAAGATTGGGCCCTTGATGTTGAAAGACATAGCTGTTATTTGGGATAACCTTCCCCTTTCCATCCACCAAAGGAAAGGGTTGATAAGTGAAGCACTTTGCCTCCAGTGAGCCAGACTGCTTTGTGCAAATATGAAATGAAAGAATTTGTAGAAGTAGAGAAAAATTATCACTAAAGTTTTTTTCTTTTTTTATGTTTTTTTATTGTAATTAGTAAAAGGGTTACATAATATTTGCCAGATAGAAGGTGCATTAATTCACATACATTGATAGATGAAAACTTTAAAACCCTAAAAAAGGAAATTAAAGCAGAACTAAGGAAATGGAAAAACCTCCCATGCTCCTGGATTGGAAGAATCAACATTGTGAAAATGACAATCTTGCCAAGGGCTATCTACAAATTCAAGGCAATATCCATCAATATCCCAATGGCAATTCAAAATTTCATATGGAATAATAAAAGACCCCGTATAGCAAAAACACTTCTTAGCAGAAAGAACAGGGCTGGAGGAATTTCAATTCCAAACTTTAGACTCTATTACAGATCTATAATTCTCAAAACAGCTTGGTACTGGCACAAGAACAGGCCTGAAGACCAATGGAATAGAACTGAGGAACCAGATATTTAACCATAGACATATGGCCAGCTAATCTTTGACAAGGAAACCAAAAAAATAGAATGGAAGAAAGACAGCCTCTTCAACAAGTGGTGCTGGCAGAACTGGTTAAGCACCTGCAGAAAACTAAAGTTGGATCCTTCTTTGTCACCTTGCACTAGAATTAACTCCAACTGGATCAAAGACCTGGAGGTAAAAGCTGACACACTGAAAACTTTACAGGAAGGAATAGGAGATACACTAGGCCTCCTTGGCACAGGTCGAAACTTTCTTAATAAGGACCAAGAATCATAACAAACCAGAGAAAGGCTGGATAAGTGGGACTGCATTAAACTGCAGAGCTTTTGTATGGCAAAGGACATAGCTAGTAAATTAATTAGGAAGCCTACAGAATGGGAGAAGATCTTCACCAACCTTACAACGGACAAAGGCCTCAACAGCTCAAAAAATTGTATCACTCCAAAATTAATCTCCAAAGTAACAACCATCCCATTAAAAGATGGGCCAAAGACTTAAAGAGAGTCTTCTCTGAAGAAGAAACAAAAATGGCCTATAGACACATGAAGAAATGCTCAACATCTCTGGTCATAAAAGAAATGCAAATCAAAACAACTCTAAGATTCTACCTCACTCCAGTTAGAATGGCCAGGATCAGGAAAACAAATAACAACAGATGCTGGAGGGGATGTGGCCAGGAGGGATCACTACTGCACTGTTGGTGGGAGTGTAAACTCGTTCAACCACTATGGAAAGCAGTGTGGCAGTGCCTCAAAAGGCTAAACATAGAACTCCCCTATGACCCAGCAATTCCACTACTTGGCATTTACCCAACCATCCAGAAACAAGGACATACTAAATCCACTAGCACAACAATGTTCATTGCAGCACTATTCACCATAGCAAAGATATGGAACCAACCTAGATGTCCCTCACTTGATGAGTGGATCAACATGATGTGGTATTTATACACAATGGAATTCTATGCTGCTGTCAGAAAGAATGACATTGTTAGGAATGACATTTGTTAGGAAATGGAAAGACTTAGAAAAGATCATATTAAGTGAAGTAAGCCAGACTCAAAGGAACTTAGGCTCAATGTTTTCCCTCATTCGTCATAATCAGTAGAAACCTTGGGCTCTACTAGCAGAGATCTGCAATAGAGCAAAATCTTGATACATAAGGCCATATAGTATGAAGCTAATTGAAAGGACCTCCAGGATATTGAAACAAAAGCCATATAAGGAATGATTGTTGTTCTTAAGGTACTATGTTATCTCTCATCTCTTTTGCTGTCCCTTGGTTATCTCATATCGTTATAGTATCTCACTTTGTTATCTGATATATTGAATTTATTTGTATTTGGTTATTTGAAATTTGATAGGGAAGGGGGGGGGAAAACCATGGCACATTTCTTTTTTATAATATCTTATATCATCACAAAGAAAATGGTACTGTATATTGACCAAAATATTTAAGTAAGCTGTGCCTCAGTGGCACTTTTAATCTCAGTCATCTCTGTGAAGTAGCTTATTAATAACTCAGAATGATATGAATTGTAAGCAGCATAAATGTACATATATCATGTATTATAACATGTTATATAATCCATGCAATATATTACATATATAATATATGGTACATTGGATATATATCATATTTATATAGAAGTGTATAGTCATATATATAACATAGATACTCTAATGTGAAACTTACATTTGCTTGATATTTCATAAGAATTTCTATAGCTACTATTGATATTAATATTGCTACCATTAAAATAAAATTATTTTTTCTGCTCATCCAGGGCTTGAGCTCAGGGCCTGAACACTGTCCCTGGGCTTTCTCAAGGCTCTACCACTTGAGCCACAACACCACTTCCTTCTTTTTCTTTGTATTTGGTACTGAGGAATCAAACCCAGGTCTTTGGGCAAGCTAGGCAAGCAGTATACCACTAGGCCAAATTCCAGGCCCCAAAATATCCCATTATTTTTAACACACTGTCAGATCTCCAGAATTATATAAAATATTTTGAAATTTTAGTATATCTTTTATTAATGTTCATATGTTTTGGCAAATGCTAATGTTTCAGTTTTTTGTTTTTTAATATTCTTTTTATTGTAATCAATAGAAGTGTTGCATTATATTCGCCAGATAGAAGATGCATTACTTCACAAACATTGATACCCCTTCTCATGTTTTTGTCCCCATGTCCTTCCCCGACTCCCTCCTCTAATATTGTTTTACCCCCTTTCCTTTTCTATTTCAAATAAACAAATAAATGTATATACAATATACCAGATAACAAGGTAAAATACTGTAACCATATGACATAACCAAGGGACAACAAAAGAGATGAGAAATAACATAGTACATTAAGAACAACAGTTCTTAACATTTATATAACTCCTAAATAAAATAGTAAAATTAAATGTGAATGAACAACCTCTTTTTCTAAGGATAACAGTACAGAAAGATAATTTTGTAATAATTTAAAATATGTTCAATATCTTCTTTATTGTTTTTCACCCCAAAGCTCAGGGATTTGTTTCAATCTGGAATAATATGCTTTTATATGATGTAGTCTTATATATTATGTGCATGTTCATCTAATGACATATTTGTCAAAATATTTAGCTTAACAGAAAATTTTGAGAATAATAAAAACTAAATACAATAAGATCAATATAAAAATAAATGAGAGGAAGAATAAATTTCATGTTGGATATTTATCTTTTTGGAAAGAAAAGGGAATTATCTCCACCTGTCTCCTTTCTAGTAATATGACATTTACTCAAGTAGATGGGATATTGTTAAGACAGTATTATGCATAGCAAATCTTTCTCACAATATAGATTCTTGTGTAATGTCACTTTCTTAATAACTCTTCCTGGCTCCAATAGGAAAGAACTTGGGTTCCTTTTCCCTTGGGTAAACATGAATTTTTGTATTGCTTCTCTGAGTATCTTTATTAAAACTTTCCTGTGCCAAATTTATTAGATATGTTTTTCATGCAGTACTGTTCAGTATAATTTATGAAACAGAATACTTTTTCACTAATTTTTTTTTGCCAGTCCTGGGCTTGAAGTCAGAGGCTGAGCATTGTCCTTGGACTTTCTCAAGGCTCGAGCTCTACCACTTGAGTATCAGCACCACTTTCAGCTTTTTTCTATGTATGTGGTACTGAGGAATCTAACCAGGGCCTTCGTGCATGCTAGGCAAGCCCTCTACTGTTAGTCTAAAGTCCGAGCCCCTATTTTAACTAATTTTTATGTCATAAAATTATTTTCTACTGTGATAAATCAGTAGTGTCCATTCTTTGCAATATATGATTTTCCTTCAGAATGTAATAGAATTAGAAATAATTGTGGGTGATTTCCCATTTCAAAATATCAAAATAAAAAACCTAGGCATATAGAAGGTAATTTTTTAACAGAATATATATTAGAGTTTACTATCTATTCTGGAGAAAAAAGTGATGTTAGATAGTTATGGCTGTGTTTATTGTAGTTTTTCATGTTCTGTTTGTTGGGACAATTTAGTTATTGGAATTTTCGTACAAACTCAAATATCCCAAAAGGGAAAGTTCAGCCATGCTCAAGGATGATAAAGTTGAAGAAGCTTCCCAAAACTTCCCAGCTCCAGTCACAGAAAGAAGGTACAAATATTCTTAGAAAAGGTTGAGGAAACAGTGTGTGATAGACAAGTTGGCTCTAATTATGCTGTTCCATAATGACAGTCCATAAGTTCCTGGGACAAAAATAAACAATAAGAAGAGTTATGAGACATTCTTTTGGATTACTGAGATTAGAATTTATTGGTAGGAAATGTAAGGATAAGATTGAACTAGGCATATTGACGTCTCAATCTGGATACCAAATAGGTGATGAATTCACATTAAAAACTTGTCTTGGACTGTGTGCTGGTGGCTCATGCCTGTAATCCTAGCTACTCAGGAGGCTAAGATCTGAGGATCGTAATTCAAAGCCAGCCCTGGTACTTAAGACCTTGAGATTTTTATCTCTAATAAATCACTAGAAAACTGGACAAGGCGCTGTTGTTCCAGGGGTAGGGTATTAGTCTTGCGCTGAAGAGCTCAGGGATAATGCCCAGGCCCAGAGTTCAAGACCCATGATCTACCAAAAAAACAAACAACACCCCCCCCAAAAAAAACCCCACAAAAACAAAACAAAGCAAAAAAAAATCTTGCAACGAGTTTCCTCAGAATTTTGACGTCGTATGGCAAAATATGTAGACAGAAAGGGAAAACTGACTCTGATAAGAAACATGCTCAAAGTCCTCTTAGAGTTTAATTTGTTTAGTGTTTAATATGTTCATTCAGTGAACTGGGTAAATTTTCTAGGAAACACATTCAAGCTTAATAACCACAGCAATAAAAAACAGAAGAAACAAAATACTAATATTCTGATATTTATTTTAAAACAACACAACGAACAGAAAATTGTTATTTTTAAAGGTTTTCATTAGGAGTAACAAGCCACAAGATAATATATAAAATGAAAAAGAATAGCACAAAAAGGATCTTAGTATACTATTTTTAAAACTTGATACCTAGATTAACCCACAACTAATTAAACTGGCATTATGTGAAACTACCTTGTGTCAGACATGAAGTCATTGTGAAACAAAAAGTCCATTTGTTTGGGTTATCTAGCACTTACTTTTCCAAATTTATTACGTTTTTATTTTTAGTTTTGCAGTACTTGGCTTGAGCTCTGGGACTGAACACTATCCTTAAGCTTTCTCAAGGCTAGAGCTCTACCACTTGAGCCTCATCATCACTTCCAGCTTTTTTCTATGTTTGTGAAACCGAGGAATCTAACACGGCTGTTAGTGCATGCTAGGCAAGCACTCTACCTCTAGGCCAAACTCTTGGCTCCACATTTTGATTTTTTAAAAATAAGTACTTAAAGACAGAATCCACTAAATTCAGCTTAGGTGTTTAAAGCAAAAAATAAATGAAACAGTTCCAGCAGTTATCAGTACCTAAAGCAGAACCTGAAATAAGGTTATCATTCTGCAATGACATGTGTATATGTGTGTGTATGCGTCCTTGAATGTGCATGCATGTGCACCCATTACTAAGTGTGAGAGTGGATGTGGCAATGTGTTCAGAAGATTATAGGCATATTTTAAGGACTCTCAAGGGAATTTTTATATCTTCCATACTGTCTCTAAGAAATATTTCCAGCAAAACTCTTCAGGGATACAGATATACCTTAACACTGATAAAAAGCTGAGATATTATACTTAGGTAGAAATAATACTTAAACTGATCATTGGTTCTCAGTAGAGTGAACTTTCTTCTTCTCCCCCTATAGTAATTTTCTTTCAACTTTTGTCTAATAGTGGGCATGAGGTGACTTCTAGGAACATATCACAGATTCAATCAATTAGGAATGACACGGCACTGTCAAGCAATTGCAGGAATGATTTTTAAAAGCAAAGAATTCCCCACCTGCAGCTGGTGTGACATGCATATTTGGAAGAAGACTGTCACATTGGGCAGTTGTCAATTTAGAAACAGTGCTTGAAAATAGTGACTTTTCTCTTTCTGAGGACATTTCAAACACATGACCCCTATATCTGATATGCATTCATCACAGGTTTGTAATTTCCTCTATAAATCACAAATGAAAAGTCATAAAACACAGTCAGATAAAACTGATATGTTTGCTATCTGATGTACTTCAATAATTTTTAATTAAAATATATTTAGATTTGAGGAAATTAATTTTGTGCTGTTAACAATGGTGACTGTGAGATGAGCGAAGCAAAAAATCATTGGGAATATTATTGGGTTATGCATATTAATTACCATTTCTAAGAGCTTTTATCTTCATGTAACCTTACAATTAAACACAGTGCTATGATGTGCTTTAATGGAGAAAACCAATATTGAGTTACATTTAGGGCTTTAAAATATGTTGATAATGTACTGAGAATAAAACTGTTCATTCTCTTGACTATAAAAGCTTTCTGCCAGATTCTATTAGCGTTAAAAAACAAAATTTGCAAGTATATACTTAACAACTGAATTTCCTGTAACTATAATTTCTGTTATTTTTGAGAAAAGTTTCTAAAGAAAAAGGAAATTGTTTGGGACATTTGCTTGTATTCATTTCAGAAAGAACCAAGAGCCAGGGTGTGCATTTTAATTTCATAATTAAAAATAGGCAGCAAAGTTCCAAAAGTTGATTGCTTACTATTCAGAGATTTTTCTAAACTATGCTTTCATTTGAAACTCTTTGGCTAATTTCTAGAAATCATACAAAGACAGTTTCATGGGGGAGGGAACAATTCATGATTACTTTTCATTCAGCAAGAAAAAAAATAAAATTCATGGAGAAAATATAACTAGATATCTTGAAGTTTATGACTTACTCTGCCTTCATATTTTATTTTAGAATAATCTTAGTTGCCAAAAAATGATAAATCCTATGCCAAGGGATAAATAGGTATGTCTTCTATGTGTGTAGAGAAAGAGTGGAATAACTGTCTTATTTCCCTGAGGTATTTCCCACAGGCAGTGTGATTCTACAAGTCTGGGCTGCCTTTAAATTAGCCAAGATTAGGGGCATACACCATCAGTGCTGGGCTCCTGACCTACATCTTAAGAATGTTGGTTCATATACTTTGCTTTCCCAATGCTTTTCATTATATAAAGTTTTAAGAATGAAGATTTCAGGAAATTAAGTCATAAAATATGTAAGCAGTTTTTCTAACAATATTTTGGTTGTTTTCATTTTCCATATTATTTGAAGAGTCCAATCTCAAGAATTATTGACTAGTTAAATGCTGCAATAACTCTGTACTATTCAGGCTCATCTCAAAATTACTCATCAAAGGACAAAAGAGACATATTTCATAATTCCCAATGTGACATGAACCCTGGTTTTATGACTACCTAGTAAGAGAGGTGATATAAATGATTGTGGTTCTTTTTTGTCCATTATCAATAGGGTGTTCTTTATCTTAATTCACTAATGACTGAGAAGTAAGGATGATTATTTATCACCTATTGTACTCCAATACACAAGCATGATTTTCAATGAGAGTAGAAAAAGATGTATAGTTCCATAACCTCAGGCATAAAGTCAAATAGACCTCTGTTTTCAGTCTGTCAATTATATATAATTGTTTTATTTTGTTTTGATATGGCCCTATAGAACTCTTTGCTAGTAATAGACTAGGAGTAAGAAGTTTGATTTTTTTACTACCAATTACTTTTCACAATAACCATAACAGATTGAGAAATGCTTTGGATCCATTCATTAATCCTATGGATATCTAATATATCTTAAAAATAAAATTCTTATTGTACATTATTGTATTACTTAATCGTGGTTCACCTGGCTTCCCTGTTCACATCATTTCTTTTAAAATGAAATCAGTTAAATGAGGTGACAAAGGTCATGTGACAAGGACCTACTGCCATTTTTAGAGATCTTAGGAAATTCTTTTTCAATACTTTGACGTAGGACTACAAACACACAAACTTTTTCCTTTAAACCTTGTCTTTTATCCTTAATTCTCTCATACAAATCTAATTATCTTTGAAAAATCCTCTCTTGTGTTATTACAATAAATTTAATCCATGCATAATAAAATGTATATCATTCTACTTTCCCTTTATAATATTTAGTTCAAGACAATTATATTACTCATTTATATCCTCCTAATTATACCTAACTATGTAATTACCTAAAATATTTACTTTTGATCAATTCTTCAAATAATATATAAAATATCAATATTTATAGAAAATATTTTCAAGGTGGCTGAACTAGTGAACACATTTATTTATCTTGCAATCTATTATTCTTTTGAAAAAATACTGGTCATCAAATACTTGGTCAATAATTACTTGTCCTCAAAATTTGAGTACTCTTTGGAGGAACTGAGTTATATTTTTGTGAATCACAAAGGCAGATATAGTGTGTCTAAAATAAATCATTAAAAATGCCATCATAAGGTCCAATAAGCATTTAATAAGCATTTCTTTTTTTCACAATAGGGCTGTTTTCTGTTCTATGTTAGCTTGAGTACCTTCAAAAATGACAAGATACCATTAATGGGTGAATGGATAGGAAGCATCATTCAAGATGTAAAAATGTTACAAATAGTGTTATACGTTACTATGAAGATGAAGCTTTTTAAATTTGATATATGTATGGAATTTTATTTATACTCATTGCTTGCTAACCTTCAATATAGCATTGTGTATAATATAATTGTTTGAATACACTGTCATCCACGGGCTTCTAGAGTACTTAATGCTACTACAGCCAACACTAAATCAAAGTAATATTCATCTACTATTTACTATCTACTTAGGTCTACTCTGAACCTTATTTGAGTTTTTCTAAAAATGTTCTTACCCTTATCCATTCAAAGTAATTTATTTCTTCTGTGAGTTTACCTCTTCATTACTGGTAACCCAAAGAATTCTCTCATCTTATAACAAATTGGGTTTTGCAAACTAAATTCCTTTATTCTATTGGTGTTTCAGGATATCGCCTTTAACATGCAGCAATGAAGAAAACTTGTATTAAACATGTATGTTACTTATCCAATTCTAAGTACTTTAAATTTAAACTTACAAGGACATATTGGTCCCTAAGCCTTTCTGTGAATTTCTTATAAAATTTAATTTTAGCAAAAAAAAATAACCTTTCAAGTTATTTCAACGATGATAGCCTATGAGTGACCTTTCATCACTATTAACATGGAAAACAAGAATATGAATTCTAATTTGTGGATATTTTTGAGCACCATCCAGAGTAGCTAGAAGAGCCAAGGAAGAGGTTGTGACATTTTTGCAGTACAGGAGCTGTCACTGCTAGCTGAAGGGCACCAAGACTCAATTGCTAGCCAGCTATGAGAACAAAAGTGAAGCTTCCCTAAAACTGCAATGTCCTCCCTTGGTTATCTAGAAGAAGATACAAAAGCAACTTTTAAAAATCAGTCATTTTTCTATGTATATCAAGAGGAAAATAATCCAATTTGCAATATTCTCAAACAATTAAAATATTTAGGAATAAATCTAAGCAAGGAAATGAAAACTCTTCTTTAGTGAAAATCAGAAGAAAGAAATCAAGGATACCAGAAAATGGAAAATCTTCCATCTTAATGAATAGGTAAATTAATATTGTGAAATTATCCATACTGTTTATATGGTACTTAGAAAATTAACCCAGGGCTTCATGTATGCTAGACAAACACTCTACCTCCAAGCCACATTCCCAGCCCTATCTATATATTGAATTCATTGAAATAAAACTGATTTTAAAACTTTAAACTAAGAGCCTCAGTTAAAAAAATGCTTCACCTAACCCAGAATGGCAATCTGCTTGTCAATACCTTATAAATAGTTATCTAATTTTCAATTTCAATATTGTATTAATCTACTTGTTCCACCAATTTTAATTTATAAGAAATAGTGTAACTAGTTATAAGAAATGGTAAATATCTTCTTGATATCTGAGTTATGTTGCTACAGTTAAGCAAAACACTATCCTGAGGATTTTCTTACTGGATTCCAGGCTTATCATGGCAAGTGTTTGACAAATTTATTATTTTTTGGTCTTATGTTAGTACCCCAGTGCTTTTAGTGGTATCACCAATCCAAGTAATTTTTTAAATTGCAAATGAAGTTTAACCAGTTTCCTGGCATTATGTTTTCACAATGGTGATTTGCAGCTTTCTCTCCTAAAATATACCAATAAAATGCAAATGTGTCATGCTACCAAATGTAAAGTAGATGAGTTCCCCTGAGAGGGAGGAAAAACTTTCCCAACAGGTCAAATAGTTGTCTGAAAAACATTTAAATTTATGAACTCATAATACATTTACATGACAATGAGCCACAAAATAAATTCATGTATCCTTGTTATTTAAATTGAGGATAAACAACATGCAAGAACAGAAATCCTGTTTTTAAAAATGTCATGTAAATCCTAAAGCTTGTCCTCTTTTCCCTTGCTGATACAAATACTTTGCAGATAAAACAATAACTGATTGAAGTGCTGAGAGTACTAAAACACAATTACAAAGTGAGACTACTCTATGCAAAAGCTAATGAATATGCTTAGGTATAATATATAAAATGTACTTTATAACAAAGGAAATTTCTGAAAATATGAATTAAGTGATGTGTAGGTTTAGAAATGCTGGAAGATCTTAGCAACCAGATTTTCTTATGGAGTCACTTACGGTACCATTTAATACCCTTTGTACACTACTTAAAGATAATAAAAATACCTTAATTCACCTTTCATATAGAAAGATAAAACAAGCATATTATAATTTCTGTTAGATACCCTATAAATGTATTATCTTCAAATCATGCTGTGTATATCATTTTAAACTTCCAGAAAACTTAGTAATTCTAACAAAATGGTGAGCCTAAAATCTGTAAGGTAGGCATTTCAATATACAAATTGGATAGTGTATAATATCAATATATCTATTTGTCATTATGTATAGTTATAAGATTGATAGATAAATCAATGTACATCTCTAACAGTCTGTAATGGCCTTTTGGAAAGTTGTTAAAGTGTTGTAACCTACCGAACTTTTGACATCATTTTTATATGAAAAAATATTTAGATGTGGTCATAAGTGAACATTTCCTTGGCATCATGAATTCTGCAATGAAACATATCCAGTATGATTCTGGCATACATGTAATCATTGGATAAGTGAAAAACAAATCAACTAATCTATCCAAAATTTATTCAGTAACAAACTACATATCTACCTGTCATGTACTATACATGAAACACAAATAGAAATAAAATATGACAGTATATCATTAACAGGACTGACAAAAGTTAAGAATGTTGGGCTGGGGACTTTAGTGGAAGAGTTCTTGCCTAGCATGCATGATGACCTGGGTTTGATTCCTATGTACCACATACATAGAAAAAGCCAGAAGTGGTGCTGTGGCTCTAGTGGTACAGCACTAGCCTTGAAATAACCCAAGAATAGTTCTTAAGCCCATAGCTCAATAACTTTAATTCTCAAGTAGATATAAAGTGTTCTTTAGTACATTGGCCTGACATATAAACTCATGATCAATTTCTTCATTGCTAACCACTGTTAGCTTTCAGATATTTCCTGAGAAATAAACAATTATGGGGAGGATGAAATATTACATCACAATTGCTTTCTCTGTGTATTAGTATGTCAGTAATGTGCATGGTTAGAATGCAAAGAAAAAGGCTTAAAGAATTTTAGGGAGTAATTTCCAGTGCTCATCTAAATCTAGAGATGAGTAAACACTGAGTATGCAGAGGAGAAATTTCTACCTGAACACATCAGGCATTCTGTGGTAATTTTAGTGGGATCAGGCCTTAGTTTAAAGATTGAATTGTCGATGTGATGAGATAAGGAATTAAAGGAATGAACTACATTATGTCTGGATCAAGGTTGACCAGTCTTTAGACTGACACAGTATAACAGATACCATAATTAACAAAATATGCACCACAATGTCACTTATGCAATAAGATATTAGTAGACAATCTGGTTACGGTAAGCCATTTAATCAGAGAAGGCTCTGAATTGGTCCTGATCCTAATAATTAGACAAGGATCATAAAATAGAGAGATCAACTATTTTAAACAAATTAGTAGATATAGAATATGTAAGATAGAAGCATATGGACCATCTAGAGACTTTAAGTAAAATGTATCAATTGAAAAATATTTGATAATATGGAATGAATATTGTGCAAAAATTATAACATGAATATGTAACAAGGAAATATTGCCAAATGAAAGATCACAGAAAAATATAACCAACACAGGAAACAAAAACTAAAATTTCATGGCTGGGAGTTGGCCTAATGATAGATTGCTTGCCTAGCATGCATGAAGACCTGGGTTCAATTCCTCAGTACCACAAACTTAGAAAAAAGCTAGAAGTGGTGCTGAGGCTCAATTGGTAGAGTTCTAGCATTGAGAAAGTCCAAGGACAGTTGTCAAGCCCTGAGCCCATGCCCAGGACTGGCAAAAATTAAAAAAAAAATAAAACTTAAGAATTTCCAAAGTATGACTAACTTTTTTTTTAAAAAAATTGCCAGTTCTGGGGCCCTGATTTTAAGCCCAGGACTCACAAAAAAAAAAAAAAGAAAAGAAAAGAAAAACAATAACCACAAAGTTCAACCTCTTGTTTACAAATCCTAGAGTTAATTTCTTTAGCATGATCCTTTATGGCCACATGCACATAGCTTTTGAACTATTGTGATCCTCTTCTAGGAAAATTCTAAACATATAATACTTATTACAAATGGGGAACCATGGAGCCTATGTTTTTTGAGTCTGGCTTACTTCACTTAACATATGTTTATTGAATATACATTGGTACATAGGAAAGCTATGGGTTTTAAATGTTTGTTCTTTAACTTAATTTTAAAAAATATTGCAAATAACATATACAAAAAACAAAACTAGGATAAAATGAGGGAGAATGTGACATTATTCCAAAAAATGTACTCATTACATGATATGTGTAAATGTAACCCATCTGTACATGTTTTTACTTTAATGAAAGCATTTCTTACAACTGAAAGTTTCCTAATGTAGTCTTTGGCCTTCTTTTAAATATTAAATCTTCAAACAATTTCACATGACTGGAGAAGAACATATCACATCTGGGATTTTTATATGCTCCTGAATTTTAGTCAGCAACATCTTTCCTTCGATTTGAAAAATTCTCCACTATTATCTCCTTCAGTGGATTTTTTACATCCTTAGTTTGCATTTCAGCTCCTTTTATCATCATGGATTCTAATATTTGATCTCTTGCATATGCCTCATAATTCATTAGCTTGATCATGATCCATTATTTTACCTTGGACCTTAAGTGGCTAATGTATAATTTATATAAAAAGCATTTATTACAGTTATCAAAGTTAAAAGTAGAATAGAAATTACTAAATTTGGAATTTTTAAAGACATTTTTATGGGTGATCACGTGGGAGAAGGACAAAGTAAAACACAAGCAGATTTCTTTAAGTTAATATATGAGGGCACTCAAGTTCGTCACAAGAGAAAATATGTCAAGACCAAAGCCCTCAAGCCCTTCCAAATGCTAGCTCTTAGTAATGTTGCATTAGGGCTTAAGTTAAAAAAAATCTTTGAGGAAGGTAAGCATCCACTGATAGCAAGCTCACATTGTTCTGAATATTTCTATCTGTCTTAGCTTTGGCTCTCTTTTTAGAGCCTTTGGTATATGCATTAATTTCAAAATATTTGTGGAATTTTTTGATTCTCTTACTGAGTCCCAATTAAATGCCATTGTTGGATATAGTCAAACAACAATTTGGAGTGCAAGTGGATTGATTTTATGAATCATAATTCAAATTTCAATTAAACAATATAATTCCTTTTTGTCTACATTGATTTATTAAAAAGTTTCTTGAAGATACTTTAATATAGTGAGTAATGATAGATAACTAATAGATATTAGAGATATCATATATAGATATTTGATATTCCTGAACTCATAATTCTGCATAAAATGTTACTATATGTATTTACAAATAGTAAAAGAAATGTTGTTGCATAGGTCATCAGGAAAATAAAAATATAATAGAGAATTGCTATATCATGCCCATTACAATCATAAATGAATAAATAAATAAAAATGACATTTTTCTAGTCTTAAATTTTAAATGATACAAACAAAAGTTTTTACATATATGCCCATTCTGTTGGTCGAATTTCAGGCATATGAACTAGCTACTTATTTCTTAGGTAAAAAGTACTAAAAGTAAATAAATATAGCTACAATTCTTTTGGTGACTTCTCATCTTTTCTTTTTTTTTTTTTTTTTTTTTTTTGCCAGTCCTGGGCTTGAGCTCAGGGCCTGAGCTCTGTTCTTGGACCTTCTCAAGGCTAGAGCTCTACTACTTGAACTCCAGCACTACTTCCAGCTTTTTCCTATGTATGTGGTACCAAGGAATGGAACCTGGGTCTTCCTGCATGCTAGGAAAGCACTCTACCACTAGACCAAATTCCCAGGCCTCATATTTTTATTTTCATGTGTGCAATGAGTTACTAAGTAAATGAAAGATGGGCTATTAAACACTCCAGAGAAAAGCTCAATATTATGGTAAAAATATATACAAATTTTATTTCTGCCATTTTCATTGAGGACTGACATATTCTATGAAAATAAAACATTCTATGGAATGTCTTTGTCTCTTGTGTATAGCACAACTATTTCATCCATTCTGATAAGATGAATTCAAGTTTTATAGCAAAAATTTATCTTAGACACTAATATGTTCTTGATCCTTAGAGAATTAGAAAGAAACACAAACAGGGAGCATCTGTAGGTAGCATTTCTAAAATAGGCTTTTCAGCCCAAACTATTTTGAGAGCCATTAGAAATAAAAGTAACTTGACCAATTCAATTATCAACAAATTTGTTCACATTTAGTTAAATTTTGAAAAATTAGCTTTTCGTTTCAAAAAAAGAAAATTTTAGGGCTTTGATTAGTTTCCCATGGCTAATAAATTCATTATTAATGTATGAGAAACATAATATAGTGTCAGTTAGATTCTGAGTAGTTCTGGAGGCAGAACTTAAGTACTTGGTACCTACAGGAGATATTATTTTGCTCTCTAGCTTCTAAGGTTGTCAGCATTAGTTTATATTTGCATCTCTCGATCTCTGCCCATCTTTCTGTTCATCCGTCTCATATAGATATTCTTCATCTGATTGAGAATCATGTCATTCAAGGATCATTAATTATGATCATATCATAACCTTTTTTTCCATTGAACTTACTTAGTGTCTAACAAAATGTCAATATAGTAATAGCACCTAATAAACTCAGTATTTAACAGGGTGTTTTAACAAGTGGAAAAGAAAATGTATCCATCCTTTCTTTAGCAATAATCAAGTGGGCCTACAATACATTTAACATTGTATTGAGTGTAGCTGTGCCAAATGCAATCATTTTCCTTTACCACTAGTTAAATAAAGATGTGTCCAAGTTATTTATAATGCAGGCGCTTTCAGTTAGCAGAGTACATCAAACACTGTTTTCCATGGATAAACCCCACATTTTTCTGCATGAGGCAATAGTTATATAATGAAGAATTTGTCTTTGTTTCGTCCTGCAAAGTTCAAATTTAAAAGAAAGAAGCAGCTAAAAGAATGCTCAATCTCGTATATAACTGTTATTAAGTTTATTTTGCACTATTCAATGAACAGAAATAATGCCTTTTAAAATAAGAGTTGCTGGCAATGGTTTAGCATACCTTCGATCCTGGCTGTGACACATTTTCATTATTAAATACTTTGGGAAAAGCGGAAGTAGGAAAGAGGAAGAAGAGAGGGCCATTAGAAAATAAGCACAACATTGTTAACAAGGGCCAAGGCAGGTCTCAGGTTAAGTCTCTGGGTGGGGCCAAGCTGGAAAGCCCGCCCACGGTAGAATCCAGTGAAACAGCAGATGAGGCGATCCCAATCAACACCCAATAATGGCCGCGAGCCCAAAAGAGGTGAAAAGTCCCAACAAAAGATTTGAGACTAACATGAACAATTCAGTGAGACATTTCAAATAATAAATAAACAGGAAACACTTCATATAACAATAAGATAACTATTTTGCTTTCTTAAGTCTTATGAGACAATGCAAGAGGAAAAATTATAATCAACAATTTATAAGTAAATGAACTTGACTAAGAGGTGACTATAGAATCTATATAGGAGATAGAGAATTTACAAATATACTATAAAGTTCCATATTTAATTCAGAACTCTAGGCCTGGGCGCTGTCCCTGAGCACTTCAGCTCAAGGCTACGCCCTACCATTTGAGCCACAGCACCACTTCTGTCTTTTTAGTAGTCAATTGGAGTCTCAAGGACTTAGCTGTACAACCTGGCTTTGCATAGCAATCCTCAGATCTCAGCCTCCTGAGTAGCAGGGATTACAGGCATGAGCCACGAGCACCCGGTTGCAGGTTTTATTTTTATTTTACTTAATCCTTTATTCTTATTTATTCATTTATTTTGCCAGTCCAGAGGCTTTAACTCAGGATCAGGACACTGTCTCTAGCCTCTTTGTCGTCAAGGCTAGCAGTATACCACTTGACTCATGGCTCCACTTCTGGATTTTTCTGAGTAGTTTATTAGAGATAAGATTCTCATCTACTTTTCTGTCCAGACTGGCTTCCAACCGTGATACTCAGATCTCAGCCTTCTCAATAATTAGGACTGGAACAATGAGCCACTAGTGTGATTGGCTCAAAATTTAAAATTTAAACTTTCAAAAACAGTTGGATTTAAATATGCCAGTTTCTTTGCAATGAATATATTTGGTGAATTAAGGATGCAATATTTTTTGCAATATTGATTTTGGAAATATGGTATCTTGCTGTATCTATCCAAACATTTAGTTCTGCTTTTAATAAGTCTTAATGCTATTTTAATGGTATTCTTTGTTTGTCTGTTTTGTGTTTGGTCTTGGGGGCTTGAACTTAGGGGGTTGGCACTGCAGTCTTTTGCTCTAGGACAGTGTACTATCACATTGAGCCATAACTTCTCTTCTGGTTTTCTGGTGGTTAATTGCAGATAAGAGCCTCACAGACTTTTCAGCCCTGGCTCGATTTGAATTGTAATCCTCTAGATCTCAGAATCCTGAGTAGCTTGGATTGCAGAGGTGAGACATCAGCTCCCAGGTCATTTTAATGTTATTATATTTATAATATTTTCACCTGACTTATTTTAATATATTTTGCATTTTGCTTTAATGTAATCATTTTAGCATTTTAAGAAAGTTTTGAACAAAAATTGAAATGTAAATACACCTGTTCAAACACTAGCTAGATGAAACAAACTGATTCATATTTGTATAAACTTTAGTATCAACCAAGAATGATGAATTATTATTTAAAATCATTATCATTTCATGAATATACCACTGTAAATTATTATCTCACAATCATTATTTTCATTTACATTTTTTCATTTATAAACAATAAGTTGTTATTTTTTCCTTGCTTATTTCAGTAATAAGTCCTTGTAAAAGTTTGCTTGCAGGTTATAACTGAGAATTTTTTTAAAATTTTATATCTCAGAAGGATTTGTTTTAATGTTTAATTTTCTAAAATGTGTTTGCTATTTTTATTTTGCTTTTCAAATAAATGTTCTTTATCTTATTAAAATGTATCATCCTCCTTTTCTATTTTGCATATGAATTAAGCTCTACAAAATGATACCCTTATAGCTGCTTGTAAATACTTATATTACTATTATGTATTTTCTCCTTCATTTTCTCATTTGTTGAGGCATATCATTTCATATTTCTTCCCTACTTAAAACATTCTGTATGTGGGCAAACAAATCAGCATATACTACTGATTTGTTTATATTTTGTTTAGAAATTCAAAATGTACCACATGCCAATTTAACATCTTGTCTTCATTTTTAGTGTTTTGAAAGCTATTGAATCCTACTAAATTCCCTCTTTTTTATCTGCGAGAAGAACCTGGGAATGATTAGTATGAACTCTTCAATAGCTTTTGGAAATAACCGTCAGGTTTACTTTCATAAACAGGCTTGATAGGAATCAAAACCAGCATTCCCTGGCTCAATATGGAGGACTTAGGCTACAGCTAGAAATAAGCCACAAATACCCCACTAGTTTTGTCCTATTCTGATGAATCACCTTGTTTTGCAGTCTTCAGGTAGAAGGTAAGCATTCTTCCTGGCATTTTCCCAGGGGCATATTTTCTTTTTCTTTCATTGCCTTAGGCAAAGAATTTCCTATAAGATAGTACAGTTATAGAGAAATGAACAAGCAGTCAATTTAAACCCCATTTATATTCAAAGACTGTTTTAATGCACAATTTTATTTCCTCTGAGTATTTCCATAAAGCTGGAAGTAGAATTAGAAAACAAATGCATTTGATATGATTTGAACATTGCTTATTCCATTCTTTTCCTCCAGCTTCATTTTTATGTGTTAGACTGGGAACTCTAATTTATTTCTGTAGAGTTCACTGTGTATTTTCCTATCATCAATTCTTTTTGCTTATTTCCCAGTGACTACTGATATTTACAAAAGTGGTATATGAATAGTCATGAAGCCTAAAAGTTGAAGAAAGATTAGTCTAATAGTACATCTATGCTTCACTCAATTGGTTAATATTTTGAGCTCTTTAGACTACTAGTGTAAACTACATTTAAATTATATATTATGTATTAAAGATTGTCTTGCAATTTTACTTAGAAAGCCAAAAAAATGAAACCAAGTCACTTAACAAATCCAATAGATTTTAAATGGGATGTTGAAGACATCACATTAACATTAGATAATAAATTAATTAAAATTATAAGTAAACTGACTAGAATTTTTGTTAATATTGTGAGATTACCTGTGAGAATTGCCTATTTTCCTGCATCTCATAACCTAACAACAATCCAAGTTAAGAGATAACACTCTATAAAATTCAATGACATTCAAGTTAGCATTTTCTTATTAATAAAAGCCATGTTTGGGGCACAAACAAGTAGGCTTGAGTAGTCTAATGCTTCCATTATTATGTTATTGTTCTTAGGCAAAGTTGAATAACTAAAAACAAAAATAAATGCAGGCATGGTAGGCTGTAATTCTTAGATAAAATGTAATATTTTATATAGGACCAGTATATGAGAAATCATGATAACATACAATGTAATATTAGATATAGGACCAGTATATGAGAAACCATGGTACATATCAAATCAGTATAAGTCCAAAGCTTTCCAGAGTAGATCCATAAAGGTCAGTGTAAACAAATGTAAGATGATTTTTAAAAGAAAAATCATTTCACTATGACAGGACATGGTTTTAGGAACAAAAGTAACAGAGGTATCTCCTTAAATTTGACATGACAGAAAGTATATTGAATTAAGTTTTAGGAGACTAGACTAACGGAAAAAAATCATTCTAATTTTGAAAATAATATAAACACATTATAACACATGGCAGCTAATTTTTTGTAACTTTCAATAGATGATTTATATCCTGTGACACCAATAATTTTGTTATTTACAAAATTATGACGTACAGACACATTAATATTAAAAGAACACAGACTAGTCAGAACCACAGCAGCACATTCCCTGTAGTGACAACAACCTGCACTGAGCATTTTTTTTTGTGAACACGCAAGTTTGTTTTTTTTTTTTACGTCTAAGCAGCTCCTTCCTTCTTGCCTGCCTGCCTGCCTGCCTGCCCTGCCCTGCCCTGCCCTGCCCTGCCCTTCCTTCTTTCTCCCTTCCCTTCTCTTTCCTTTCTTCCCTCCCTTCCCTCCCTCCCTTCCTTGCCTTCCTCCCTTTCCTCCCTCCCTCCCTCCCTCCCTCCTTCCCTCCCTCCCTCCCTCCCTCCCTTCCTTCCTTCCTTCCTTCCTTCCTTCCTTCCTTCCTTCCTTCCTTCCTTCCTTCCTTCCCTCCATCCTTCCCTCCATCCATCCCTCCTTCCTTCTTTCCTTCTTTCTTTAGGAGGCACAAGTTCTCTCAATGGGTAATTGGTCAAGGAGTGTCATATTCTCACCATGGAACACTGTGCCATTTTAATAAAATGAACAACACATACATACATGAAAGGAAACTCAACAGCATTATTCCGTGTGGGGAAAAAACATACATTTCAAAAGTCTATTTAAAAAATATTTTTATTTTCAAAACTATCTACACATAGAGATACAAGAAAGATTGACATTTGCCAGTAATCAGATGATATAGAGGTATTAGTGTGACACCTAGGAAAGTGCTCCATAATGAAATGTATATTGGTGATGACACACTGTGATTAGGAACACAGGTAAAATAACATATATGTCATATATGCCATTTTTCCTCCCTCTTTTTGCCAGTTCTGGACTTGAGCTCAGGGTCTGAGCATTGTCTTTGCACTTTCTCAAGGCTAGAGCTCTACCATTTGAGCCTCAGCACAATTTCCAGCTTTTTTCCTGTGTGTGTGTAGGAATGTGAACCTGGAACCCCCTGGGCCTTTGTGCATGCTAGGCTAATGCTCTATTGCTAGGCCAAACTCCCAGTCCCATTTTTCCTATTTTTAATGCCACATCCACCACAGGCAGCACATAAGCATTGGGAATAAGTCCCAGATACAAGGTCCTTCAGTATGTTTTTAAATTTTAAATCTCTTATTCAAAATACATTTTGTTAATAATAACAATATATAACTATAGTACATTATGTTTATTTTAGTATGTATCAAAATACATTTTTAATTTTGATAATCACTTTCAAATCCTGATATAATAGGAAGTCCATATGTCTGGTAAAAAATTAACATTTTAATAAAGAGAAACAGATGCACATTTCAGTCAGCAATATTTGCTGAGGATCATAAAATTACAAAAATATTTGAAATTGGTCTGAAAATATTCATAAGAAACAGGAACTAAATATCTGCTTTAAAATTAAAATAATAATCAGAACTACTTAATTGCTTATCAATTATCAATTTTTTCTAAAGAAACTATGAAAAATAATAGGACCTTCCTAATATAAATGCTTCTAACAACTTGATAAGTTAGTTGAGGTACAAGAGAGTTATCTCCAAAAGACATTGATACAAATTTGGTATCCAGACTACATTCAGGTAATACTTTTCTTTTTACATTTTAGTATTAATTTTAAACCAACTTGCTTAATATACTACATTTATCATTAGATTTTCTTCTGATTTCTTCATGTAGATTACAAGTATACATTTTACAATTAAATTTTGAAAAAAATACCTGCAATTATATTTTAGATCCCTGCATATGTATTTTGTGATATTGAGGACACAATAAGAAATAAAGTAACCATGTTTCATTGGGAGATGTCAAAAATGTATAATCAAAATCATCAAGAGTCACATGAAATACAAATGAAATTATTTTTATAAGAAAAATTAGTTTCTAAATTTGCAAACATATTTTCATTTATATTAATTTCTTGATGATAAAGGTATATATTGTAAAGATATATATTCATTATAAAGCAGTGACACAAAGATCAGAATTTAAATGAGACTGACACAGAAGATTGTTTTTTTATTTACAGTAACTTAATTTTTTATGTCTTTATGTCTCTAAGTCTCTGCTTTATTTTCCTTAAATCTCCAGTTTAGAGTTACATTCTCAATGAATGTTTTATAATTTTTTTCCTTAATGTTCTGATTTATGATTCATTAATGAGGAATATTTACTTTTCTTCCTTATTGTTCTCTGGGTCTCTGGGTTCAATGTTCAATTCTCTGTTCTGTCTCTGTCTCTGTCTCTCTCCCCCCATAAAATGATTTTGGTATGCTGACATAATAAGATTGAATTTGAAGAAAAAGAAATGTCCTTTGATATTCGATCTGAGCTACTAGCAACACAGGGAAGCACTTTATTGAAATGGAGAAATTGTAAAAGGAACAGATTTTCAAAGACATATATGTATACACACACACACACACACACACACACACACACACACACACACACACACACACACATATATTTCACCAATCCTGGGCCTTGAACTCCAGGCCTGGGCACTGTTGCTGAGCCTCTGTGCTCCAGGCTAGTGCTCTACCACTTGAGCCACAGCACCCCCTCTTGGTTTTTCTGTGTATGTTGTATTGCGAAATCCAACCCAGGGCTTCATTTTATGAGAGATCACTCTACAACTGAGCCACCATTCCAGCACTAAATCTATATTTTTTAATACACTACTTCATATACAATGGAGTTAGCTCTTGATCAGACAAGATGGACCAAGACATGTGAAAGGGTGTCAATGTATGTGAATTAATGTACCTTCTATCTGAAAATATCATGTAACCCTTTTATTAATTACAATAAAAATATCAAAAAAGGAAGTTCTCTAAAGACAGACAATTGTTTAAAGGATTTGCTTAGCTAGCTCAAGTATGATTAAACAAGTGCTAGAATAAAGTTACACTGAACTGAAAAAAAATACTTACATGAGAACAATGATAGCCATAAATGTTTTCAATTACAAGGTTATTTGGAGAATCTAATTCAAGATCCTGAGCCATCTCAACAATTGAGGGAGAAAACAAAAAGAGAGATGACAAGGGCTTTCCTTCCCACTTAAATTTTTCTACTTGAAGACTTGCTTTCTGAAAGAGAATTTTAATTATATTGTAACTTTGTTAAATGAAATGATTCATATTTATTACCATTTTATCATTCATTTTCCCAATTAAGTAGGTTCACTGTGAGAAAGTGAAGCATGAGTAATGGCTGATTTTGTGACTTACCACTTGGGTATTACTTGCATAACTTGTTCATTGAGAAGCCAGAGGCATAGTGGTAGTTCACTTATTAAGGTTGTTAACCACTTACAAAATCTAAGAGAATCTTTGGCCAAAGCCCAATTCACAGAGAAACACTAACAGCATATGCATTCCAAAATTTTAGCCGCCATTTTAACCTTTTCATCTCCTCCCCCTTGATATTTTGTTTCTGTGCCTGTGCTGGAACTTGAACTCAAAGTGTGGGTGCTGCCCCTGAGTTTTTATTATCAAGGCGAGTCCACAAACACTTTCAGCCCACAGCTCCACTTCTGACTTCTGTGATAACTAATTGGAAATAAAGATTCTCACAAATTTTCCTATCTAGCTTTAAACTGTTTTCTTCAGTTCTGTCTTGTGTGTAGCTAGGATCACAGGTATAAACCACTCCAGCTTCCTCAATGTGCTGATCTTTTCTTTTAATATTAAACTTGACATTGAACATGGATATGGTAATAGGGTAACTGAAATTTACTCTGAAAATTTGTGTACTATTCAAAGAGTAGTTTCTGATTGTTAGTATTTATGACAGAAGCATACCTATTAACAGAGTAATATTCCTCACTACACAATATTTACATTGTGAGTCTAATAGTTTTCTTTCCTTTATAGGTTTAACATAATCCACTCATAACATGTTTATAAATAATTGTAAAGCAGACATAAAGCTTAATAGGGCTTTAACCTTTAAGGAGGTGTACTTAAAATGGCAGGTATAAAAACATTGCCTGGGAAATGTGATCATAGAGATAACCAAAAGGGAGAGAACAAAAGCTACTGCTGGAAAATAAAATTCTAACAGCTAACAAAAGTATGTATTTCTCAAACTTTTCTCAAGTGAAACTATTTTTAAAACTTTTCTCTATGAATAACCAGTGAGACATAGATTTAGTTTTTACATTTAGCAAAAACTAAAAATTCCTAAAATAACCTACTTGCACTTTAATCAGATCAAACATAGAAATGAAGTGGCAAAATATGCCAACACACCTGGCTACTACCCCCTGTGGCTTCGACTCTTTCCAAAAGGTTGGCATTGATGTGTCAAAGTAAGTAGCAGGTGGTCTCAAAGTCTCAGCTCCCTCTGGTGAAGGATGTCAGTTGGTTCTTAATTTTTTCAAAGAAGTGCCCTAAGCAAATTAGCAGGCAAAACCCACAGACCCCTTTTGACCACATTTATGCAAGAAAGTCAAGAGAACCTTTTTATTCATCATCGAGAAACATAGGAACTCATTAAAAAGTACTTCAGTCCTTCGCTGGTCAGTCAAGGGACAATAACTGAGATATCCAAAGTTTCTAGACCACTTCATTTTTCTCTGTTAAACAAAATATGCATTGGCTTTTCTTGTATTCAGTAACTGATCTGTTCTAATTACATTTTTTGTATATAGTTATATCCGAGACAGACCTAGCTACTTTTGCTTATTTGATATAACAGTTATATAAAACTTAGCCTATGTTGTAAATTTCTCAATTAATTCAATCTATCTAATAATCATTATATTTTTCATTTAAAGATCAGATAACTCTGTTTTGGAGAGGATTACAACATAATCTAATGTCAGACAATTTCTAAGTGACTGTTCCAATTTGAATGAAGGTATGTTTATTTTAGTTGAACTTTAGCATATGTTTACACTGCTTTGCACTCACAAAATAATTGTCAATTTAATTAAAACCTTAGCAATTAATCAATTTTGTATTATATGTCTTCATCCTGACATCAACTACAGATGGACCTTTAATGATATTCAGAATGATTTACCTCTCTTTCATCCTACATATTCTTATATATCCTGATTTCTTTCAAGACAGATTTAAACTTGTAACTCTACAAGTATAACTTGCAGTCAGTTGGTGAGAGATTTCATTTTATTAATGAAAGGCTCAATTTCTTGTCTGTATAAATTCAATGACCTCCATTATTAGAAATTTGTTTACAAACTTCTTAGTCAAATGATTGAACTCTATACTCCCAATTATATTTGTCACAGATGCTGAGTGTTGATCTCAGGGCCTGGATATTGTTCCTGAGCTTATTAGCTCAAATGTAATGATTTACTATTTGAGGCACAGCTCCACTTCTGCTTCTTCCTTTCTCAGGGGGTGTGGGGTGGGGAAGAGAAGGGAGTGGGGCAGTGAATTGGAGATAAGGGTCCTATGGACTTTTCTGCTTGTTCAAGGCTGACTTTTAACCACAATAATAAGAATCTCAGCTTCCTCAGTAATTCAAAATCAGGTCCCTACTAAATAAAAAACATTATTAGACAATACACCTTGATTATTTATTTCTAAACTTAAAATGAGCTTAGTAAATATTTTATTATACTCTTTCATTATCTATTTCTTGTATTACCTTTATAAATGTGCTATTCATGACAAACAGATTTTAAAAATGTGTCTGAAAATGTTAAGGGTGGGTAACAATTCTCTACAAGAAATCAACCTAACCTTATATATGTAACTGGAATACCTCTGTACATCACCACAACAATAAAATTAAATTTAGAAAAATTAAAAAGTGTTTGAGTCTGGCTTACTTCACTTAATATGATTTTTCCCAAGTCTTCCCATTTCCTTACAAATGGGGCGACCAATCATTTAAATTTTGATGAAAGACTTTCTCAACGAAAAAAAAGTGTCTGAGTATTAATATGCAACTGGACAGGAACTGGTATGATTGCCAAAGTTACTTTATTTCAATTAATATCTTTGGCATTTAATCTCAAAATGCATTAATTATTCCACTCTTTTTTTTTCTTTTTTGCCAGTCCTGGGCTTGAGCTCAGGGCCTGAGCACTGTCCTTGGACCTTCCTCCAGGCTAGAGCTCTATCATTTGAGCCTCAGCACCATTTCCGGCTTTTTTTTTCTTTTTCTGTATCTGTGGCCCCGAGGAATTGAACCTGGGTCTTTGTGCATGCTAGGCAAGTACTCTACTACTAGGCCAAACTCCAGGCCCCATTTTACTCTATTTTTAAATTGTATCTTTCAAGACTACAATGAATAATGATTATTTTTAAATAAAGTATAAAGTTTTCTGAGAGTCATATAATAAAATGCGCTGAAGCTTATTTTAAAATGGAAATTGTAAACTTGATATTTATCAATAAGTAACAATTCAGGGTGGGGGGAGGGATATGGGAGATAAACATGAAAATGGGTATCAATGATCAAGAAGTAATGTACCCACTACCTGACAGATGTAACTGTAACCCCTCTATATGTTCCCTGATGATAGAATACAATAATTTTTAATAATTCCAATTATTGACTTACTTTTTATTAATTTTTATTATGAATTACTATGTATTATGTATTAATAATAAAGGGAAAATATAAGGGAATTTTCCAGCCAGTAATTTTTCTGCACTTTCTCAGACTTTTTAATAGGCAGTCAGAAGGTAGTATAGCAGTTAATTTCTTTGCATTTTGATAGTTTAAGTACTTAATCTCTATAAGAGTAAAGGCTGGTCACCAATACTGTAAAGGGTGATGCTTCTACACTGAAAGGAATTTTTTTGTGGTAGAAATTCAAAGCAGGGGAGAAGTGTGTTTATTTAATCAATATGGCCATATTTCTCAAGGCAGCATTGAAGGACCAGTGTTATAAATTATATGAATGTCCACTAGTAATACATCTTATAAATATTTAATGGACAAGATGCCTTAGTGGAATTGGACTGACACTGCAAGGGTAAATTATCAAGTTTGACCAAGCATGTCTGACAAATTTCTTCACTCAGGCCTATAAACTTATGAAACAAAATCAAGTATCACAGTGTTATGTGTAAGAAGCCTATTGTAATGTTAATACCCCTTAAATTACTTGCATAATCAGAGTCCTGTAACTTTAGTGTGATTGATTCAACAATGATTAATATGTTTACCCAAGTGTTTCCTTTACGTTTGGTTTGATTTTATGTGAAGCCATATATTGACATGGAAAATTGTATACCATGAGTTTCATCTGAAGAAGAAATATCAATAGTTAAATTCATACTGGTATTTATTAAGGTTTTTCTTAGAATATTTTTTTTCCCAGTTCTGGGGCTTGAACTCTTGGCCTGGGGCTTTGTCCCAGAACTTTTGCTAAAAGTGAGTACTCTACCACTCAAGCCCCAGTGTCACTTCTGTTGTTGTTTTATTTTTGTTTTGCTTGTTTGTTTTGACTAGTTTTTCATAGATAAGAGTCTTATGAAGTTTCCTGCTCTGGCTGGCTTCAGACCAGGATCCTCAATCTCAACAAGCTGAGTAATTAGAATGATAGCCCTGAGCCACCAATGTCAGCCCATTAAACTAAATACTTTAAGGATCCATTACAATTGATTAAGCTACAAAAGCTAACATTACAGTTGAATTGAAAATTAGAATGCATTTTATAGATTTCAAATGTAATTCGAGCCTACCATGTACTTATCTTAGAAAAAAAGACAGTTTATGGCTACAGTACTAAAATTTGACAGAAAGAGTATTTACAATAGAGAATGTCAATGAAACATTAGAGATAAGATGTACAAATCTGTATAAATGATAATAATAAATGAACTGCATCTGTGTCTTAACATTATGATATGGACTAGATTCAACTGGATGTGAAAAAAATAACTTTACCAAAATTTTTTTTGCTTGAAGCCAGTGTAATCCTACCTACTCTGTTGGCTGAGATCTGACAATTGCTGTTAGAAGCCAGCCTGAATAGAAAAATCCTTGGGACTCTTATCTAAGCTGCTCAGAACAACAACAACAACAATAACAACAACAACAAAACACCAGTGGCCCTGTACAGCTCAAGTGGTAGAGTGATAGCCTTGAGAAAATAGAAGGTCAGGGATAGTGCCCATGCCAGAGTTTTGAGCCCCAGGAGTGAAAAACAAAGTTTATTTGTAAGAGGCTGATCTTATATTCTTTACTTGCTAACCAATGAGTTAATTGTCTGACTGCTATCAAAGCTATTTTGATAACTGGAACAATATATTGGAACAATACAGTTGTATCCTACTAAACGGAAACTGAACATTTTATGCAGTAGTGAGCATAGTAATAAATCACATGAATTAAAATTAAATAAGGAATTTTTGTAAAGAAGAATATTGAGGGTGGGATAGCTGGAGGAAATGAGGGACAGAATAACAATGTTAGACAAGAGTTGTACTCATTTCCTCACTTATGTAAATGTAATACCTCTATAAATCACCTTTACTATAAAATAAAAATAATTTTAAAAAGGAGGAATATTGATGTCAGAATATTCCTAATAACAGAGTATAGTCTTGTGCTATTGCTTACATAGATAAAGGCTTTCTCTGTTTTTAAGAGGAAATTTTTGCTGACCTTCCTACATTAGTATGTTGTATATTATATCACTAATATTAGTTTTCTGTCCTGTGATCTCCCTTGGTAGGAGAGCAAGAAGAATGTGTGCAATGTGGAGTAAAATAGTTCTGATGAGAAGTTACTAATAAAATGTCAACTTGATTTTCCACACTCTAATATATCTACCAATCAAACTGAAAATCTAATTCAGGATTTGATTATCATATTTGGACTCTACACTCTGATATTGAGAACTGAAATGCCATCTTTCAATCTCTACCTAAATTTAATTGTAGTCCAATAGCTGTCAATTCCTTCATCGTAATAGAGAAATTTTTGCAATAGTCTCTAGGGTTGAGATTTTATTCTTGAGTCCTAATTGTATTGTCTACAAAAAAGAATCATGCAAAGTAATTGCTTTGTGGAAAACTGGATAAAATACATTAAAAAGTTTAATTTAAATGATACATATACATATGTATTCATATATATTATGAATATATGTTGGAATATATATATGCACATCCATGTGTAAGTATGTATATATGAGTATATATTTTATTCTGAAAGAAATTATTTTATTTTCCTTTGAAATATATGTTTTAATTTAAAATTTTCTGAATGGTCGTTAGAGTGTTAAGTGACAATAAACAAAATCATATCAAAGTTCTCTAAGTTGAAAAGGAATGATCTGAAAGAAAAGATTTCTTTTATTTATTTCCTTATATTTAAAGCTATTAAAACCAAAAGGAAATTAGGAAGATTCTCAAAACATATTAGGGATAAAAGTAATATTAAAGACAAAGTACTTTTTATGTATTTAAACCTGAAAAAAGTAAACTTGAATGGATGCAAAAGATTGAGAGCATTACTATAAAACTCAAAGTATCTAGTAGGAAATCATTCGGTAGGAGTATAATTGAAAATTGAACTTAAACTATTTGGGCATTTAAACTAAGTAAGCTGGCAGAAAGGAATTCTGCTTTATGTGAAGTAAGAGTAAAGGGAGTAGTAGTGTTAAAATCTACCAGGGTACTGGATTGTGTTTTGTACCTGAATTGAGAGAGCTCCAGCAAAGGCATGGCATAGGTAAGCATAACATTCAAATCCTGTAGTTTTTGAATGCCACATAAATAAGCTATTGTTTATTGAATGATCTACCACACTCCAAAATCAAACTAAATCCATTAATAGATACCTACTTTCAAATTCACTTTGGATCTGCTTTAAATGAGGACTGTATGCACACATAACAGAATTACAAACTATATCTTTCTATTTTTATTCATAGGAAAATATGACGCATATTCCCTCTTTCTTTCTGCCAATGGCTAAGAACATTTAGTGGCTATTGAGCTTGACAGCAGCCCCAGAATATATATCTACAGTACACCTTAAGATATCTTAAGCATGTGCCTTTTTATCACTTGTAAAATATCAGTTTTCAATTTCCTCCTCTTGCTTTGTTTCTGTGTCTGTTGTTCTTAACCTACTGAGTGATTTCTTTCTTTTCTCTTTCTTCTTTCTTTCCTTCTTTTCTTTTCTTTTCTTTTCTTTCTTTCTTTCTTTCTTTCTTTCTTTCTTTCTTTCTTTCTTTCTTTCTTTCTTTCTTTCTTTTCTCTCCTTATGGTTTATTTCATGTTGTCACTGTATCTGACTTTGGTACCTGGTATACTGTATATACATTTATTTGTTTATTTGAAATAGGGAAGGGAAGGCAAAAACAAAATGTGTGGGAGGGTGGGGGAGGGAAAATGTGAGAAAAACTTGAGGTTTATGAATGTTCATGAAGTAGTGAACCCACTACCTGATTAATGTAACTGTAACCCCACTCTACATCACTTTGACAATAAAATAAGTAAATAAATAAATAAAGGTATCTTAAGCATGTAATAACTATGTATACGTTAGGTTCCTTTAGTTTAGTGAGAGTCTTGGTTTATATTCATGCTATGGAAAAATTCCAAAGTTTTAATAAATTTAATAAATTACATGCTGGTTAATGTTGCAGGATAGTGTTCATACTGAAAATTATGTCAAAATTCTGATTTAAGATGGGTCAAAGATATTTAGGATGAGTGCTGTCTATTGTAGTATATAGATGTCCATGTGATTGCATATTTGAGAGTCTAATTGGAAGACAAAACACAAATTTAAAAAGGTAAAATTCTATGTAATAAAACATATGTCTATAGAGTCATAAGTTTTTGTGACTGTGTAGTTGTGTTTATATTTCCAATACCATGTTCTTAGCATTGGGCATGCAACTTTTGAGTCCTCGCTCTTGTACTGTTTGGATCTAATAGCCACATATTAAGGATAACATGTGCCTTTTGTTCCTTTGGTCTTGACTTGTCTCACTCAACATTATTCGCTCTAGATTAGATTATTGTGTATCTATGACATGTAAACCTTCAGTCTAATTTTGATTATGTTCTAAAATCTAAGTGCCAGTGACAGTATATAGAGATTCCCTTCTTGAATACGTGTTTGTTAAACACGTCATTTGAAATATGATGTAAAAATCAATGTTAATAAATTCTTTAATTTAAAAAAATAAATAAAATAAATGAATAAAGCAAAAATAAAAAAGGTAAAATTCTTATTTTTTCTTCTCAAAATATTGGACAAAGAATTATATAGTTTGTCTAACCTATCTCTTTCAATCCCTTTGAAATGGTTACTCTGAAACATGTCTGTCTATGAAAGTGATTATAATGCAAGCAATTCTTGCTATCATATCATACCATGACATTATTTCATATATGTATGTCATATATCATTTCATATATTATGTAATAGGCAGTATGTAACACTTAAAATGCTATTTGAAACAGCTTCATTAGTTTATTTCATTGAAGTAGTAATTTACATATATTTTGAAGATTTTACCCAGATATGAGAAAAAGATTACATCACATACATATAATGCATAATTTTATAACTATTGAGCACCTGTTTTCCATTCACAGGGAATTAAATTTAAATTATAAAGAATATATTATCAATGAAAGACATTTACACTGAAATTACTCATCTTTATAATTTTATTATAATACTCTACATGATAAATTTGGGGATATATGCACAGTAGAATAATTATGAAAATGTGTTCATTCCAGACTTGTTTGGTTTTTAATATATCAAAGATTTTGATGTTCCAGAAACTTTATTTTCTCTACTGTATAATTAACAGGTGTTCAATATTGGTGGCTCACATCTGTAATCCTAGCTACTCAGGTGACTGGGATCTGAGAGTCATGGTTCAAAGACAATCTGGACAGGAAAGTCTGTGAGACTCTTACCTACAAGTAACTGCCAAAATGCAATAAGTGAAAATATAGCTCAAATGGTAAAGTACTTTAACTGAGAAGAAAAACTCAAAGGCACCTTAGTGCCTGAGTCCAAGCCCCAGGACTGATACACACACACACACACACACACACACACACACACACACACACACACACAGGAATAAAGTGGTTTTGTGGATATTTAAACATAACTTTGTGTCTATATTTTACCCATTTTGAGTTTACTATACATTGAATATCTAATTGTATTTATTGTAATGTTAAGTATGGAAAGTAGCACTTACCTCCCCTTTCCTATTTCATTTATATTTTGATATGTAATACAAAATATATTTCTGCCCTTTTTATATCTGACAATTTTATTCAATTAAAACACAAATAAAATATTCGTCCAAATAGCTTTCATTAAAGTCAGAAGGAAATCAAGTGTTGAATGTGGTTAAAGTACTTCTCTGACATGACACAGGCTGGATTTTGCATTGTGAGAGAAAGTGTATAGGAGACATAATCACTGCAGTGGAACAGGCAAGTCTGCCTTAGAACGTGCAGTGGTAAATAAAGGACAGATGCAAGAGGTAGAGTAGGCAATATAATCATGACTTTGTTCATTTACTAAATGAAGGAATTGGAAGAAATGATAAACAGAATTTAATATCCATAGACACAGTCTGATATACATGCATATTAATATATTTTAATGTGTTTATAATATAATTTATAATAGTATACTATTTTGATAATAATAACATGAATGTTTTAAAGTTGTACTGATAAGCAAATGTTATCCTTGTCTTCAAAATACATGTTAAAATGTAAAGGTATATTTGGTCATCTTTAAATTCAAATAACTTGATCAAATCCATAGGGGAAAATGATAATGTTTGATTTCTGTTGTATTTCTCATACTGTTCTACATTTCCATGTCCAAATCAATAACTTATTTTGATTCTTTGACTTGAAGGTAAGAGAAAGTGCATTTCAATTATAGATGCTTCAAGATTTAAAAACTGTGACTCTCCTAAACTCCTGAAAAGCATTCATGTTCATGTCTTGAATCTGAAAATAGTAACTATATTAAATTAATGGGAAACTAACAGGTCATCATGTCAAATTTAAAATATGGAAAACCTGTCTTGGAATTAAAAGAAACACATGTAAGTAGTAAGTTGCATAGGAAGGAACTAGGAAGAAATGGCTCTCTTAAAAACAAAAATCAATACTTAATTTTAAGGGAATGCTATTCAGAAGGATGAATGAGAGATGTCAGTCTTTGCTCTCTCATACTGAAAAGGGACTATCTATAAATACTGACACCTTGGGAAAATCCCTACCATATGGAGAAAAGACTGAGTCCTAGGCATGGTCCATGAATTAAAAAAAAACAAAACGCTATTTTGAAACAGTAGCACTCCACCTTTTTCATGTAAGCATACTGAATCATGACAGGCCCAGAGCAATTCCCAGTGCCCACAACTACCCCCAAATGAAAAGAATATATAGGAAGCAGATACCTACCTTCCTACTATTTTTGAGACACTTTCCCCAAAGCCTACTGTGTTCCCTGTCTACTGGATGTTAAGGAATAAACAAATTTTATGATCTCTTAGGACTTGGAAGCAAACAAGAAGCATTGCTCACAGAGACCAGCATGCTGATGTAGGGTAAGCATGCCATGCTTCCAGCTGTGCCACTGATCTGAAATACTAATTCACAGCACATCTGGTCACATCCACACTCAACATAAAATGCTTCTTGGCTGGGTTAGAAGGAGAGCCTCCTGGCTTAAAAGTGGCAAGTCAATGCTGGACATTCAAACATACTCTGTGTAAACATAAAAATCACCTCAAGACAATTTTACAGGCAGGTTTAATGAACACAACTGTGAATTACAATAAAATGCATGCACTCATTCTGCCATTCCTGGCAGTTTAAGCAGGGTTTTATCCACTACGCTGACCAAGCCCAGATTCATCCCAGCAACCAATGTGATGGTACACAGAAACATCCCAGAAAGTAACAAAACTACTCAACACTAAGGAAGATATATACACATATGTGTATTTGTATTAAAATCAAAATGACAATGTGATATAATGCAATATCATGACAATGACAGTGAGCTATATTAATGACAATTGTAAAAATTAATCTAGAAGCTGAGTCCATTTGTAGAAATCAACCATTAGTCCTACCAGATACCAGAAAAAAATAAGTTACCAATTCTGAATTTAGAGCACAGGTAGAAAATATCCATACAGAAAAACAGAAAACAAGATTTAGCTGCATAGGAAAATTACAAGCTGACCAGGCCAAAGTTACAGTGTAGTATCAAGAGTGAAAGCTGATTACTTTCAAAGAATAAAACCCAGAAAAGATGAAAGCTTTACCAATGTGTAAACTGGAACAGAAGGACTCAGAGATTACAAGAACAAAAACATGGGAAAGCATTACACATGTGAAATAAGCTACAAATGAATCACCCAAAATGAGTCAACAAGAGAAAATATATGAAATTTCAGCAAAGATGTCATGATACTTATCTCAAAGTAGTAAATGAAATTTCAAGACTAAAAATATAACACAATACAATTTGGAAAACAATATATGAACAAAATGAAAAGTTTTTTTCAAAGAAATAGGAAGACTTATTAGATACTGGTAGCTTACTCCTTTACTCTCAGCTATTGCAGAGTCTCTGATCTGAAGCACAGTTCAAAGTCAGCCCATGCTTGAAAAGCATATGAGATTATTATATCAAATAAAATATCCCAAATATGAAGTAGATATTTGGGTCAAGTAGACAGAGCCTTTAGTGAAATAAACAAGCTAAGCCATAGCACCCAATCTTTTAGATTAGGCCCTGGCCTAGGACCACAAAATTCAAAAAAATAAAAAATAAAAAAGAATGAAAAAGAAAAGAAAATAGTTCTTTAAAATTCCAATATAAATCCTATAAAGAAGGCTACAGGGACAGAGATAAAACTCAGGGCTTATGAATGAGATGCTTATTATTGACAACACATAATTTTGATATAGAATTTGTATAGAATATTGTTGCATTATCATAGAAAACATGTATATGTTATGTAATTATTTACTAATTGATTTTAATGTAGACAGTCTAATAGTTTTATGAGATATTTTGCATTTTAAATATTTTTAGTAAGTTTTAAAATTTTAAATAAAGATAATTTACATTTATACTAAGTAGTTACAGACTGATGAAATAATTTCCTCACTACCATAACCTTCTGCCTCATATCCTTGCACATGGTAGATATAGCAATCTAATAAACAGAAAAACAAATTTAAAAACCTACGTTTAGGACAATGAGCTATAGTGTTTAATTGAAATTGATAGTCCTTATATTTTCGTTTAGAGAATGTTAAATCTTTACCAAATTCACAGAAAATAAATGCCTTAGTGGAAGGCATGTTTATATAACTATAATTTTTGCTTAAATTTGAATCATTTTATGATGTCTGATCAAGAAATTAGTCATTTAATGGTTTAACAATTATATTTTGCTTATTGTCATAATTTACAAATTTATCAACATTGTAAACAGCTTATTTGAACTTTTCCTTCATTAACATCCAAGGTTCTTAAAAAATCTGAATTGTACTTTTCTACCCTTTTATGCTCATCATAATTAATTTTGTTATTGTTACACAATTTAATCAATGCTATATATTAGTTCATCTAATAGAATGAACAACAATTTAAGAAACATTTTTTTCTGATAATACATTTCATTTCCATTTCAGGAATTATCTATGATGCTTCAATTAAAATTATGTGTAATTTCTGTTGTTTGCCATTTGTTTGTGCTTGTCTTCCAGTCCATGCAATTGTATTTATTTAATTATTTACATAGTTATTTTTAATTTTGCTTGAGATTTTTTTCCTAGTAGTTAATGTTCACTTCTGAAACTGAATTACTTCCCAGTTCTCCTATTCTTTTCATAATTATAATTCTATGTACCTCTTAATAAAACATGAAGGAATCCTATAAGTGATTTCTACCGAGAGTGATTTGAATTTTACATTGAAGCCTTTTTAAGGTCTAATTTAAGTATAGTTAATGATTTTAAATGTAGACTCCTAAGGGAATGTTCAATGTTGGTTCATGATTCAGCCCTCATGCATCAGCCATCTGATTTAGTATTTTTAAGGTGTATGTCCTTGTATGCTCATTCCCTTGGCTACAGCTTAAACTTTGAAATACGTGTACGTTCATTGCAATAACTTAAAAGAAAAATACTCTTCAGATAGGAACAGTTCTTCTAGCACCTCACTGCCACTTCAGCAAATACTATGGGTAGACACCTGATTATTCCATAGCAAAAATATGATTCCTAACTTCTAAATTTTTATTTCTTTTATGAAGTCAAGGCCAGTGTTCTGAGATAATATGTGGAATATGCTGTTTAATATAATCAAATAACATCACTTTTGTCCATTCACTCAGCTTTGAAATTCAGTTCAGTTTAGTAATTTGTTTAACTATGGTACAAAATACATGTCATATTAAATATATTATCAAATCTTTATATCAATTTATTGATCTATATTAACCATCTATATTACTCACTATAAATAGAATATAATTATAATGAATGGTAAAATAAGATAATCCATGTAGATCCTATGATCTAGGGAGCATTTATTAAAGAATTATGTTATATCAGAGAGAATTATAAGCACTTCCATTTATAAATTGTATTATAATTGTCTTAAAGATAAGTACAGGTGTTTCTTTGTTTACATATCAATATAATAGTTTTGATATATGTAATTCAATTGCTTAATCTGCTGCATATTTAAATAGAGTACTGAAAATAATCCACATAAGCCTTATTCCAGAATAAGTGGTGGTTTGTACTGGACATAATATTAAACAGAGCTATGTATTTAAATACCCTTTGAGTTAAATTTTACTCCTACTTGTTGCAAACACTGGATTTTCTTTCATGGATCTATAATCCAAAATAATTGAAAAAAGATTGTTTTCTCTCATTTTTATTAGAAATGGGTTCAAAGTCAATATTCCACTTGCTAATTCTAGGACAACTGAGACACACATTCAGTCCTTTCTTGCTAAATTGCCTGTATAGTATGGAGAAAAATCTCATTCAGTTATGGCAAATAATCCTAGATTTATTCTTTACATCTGTGGATATGTGTGTATACATCATTTGATGTATGTTCCCTAATACTTGGTATTTTACAACGTTTGACCTTTGTGTTTTACTCTTTTTGACATCTTTCATAGCAACATCATTTACTAAATGTGCTCTTCAAAAATTCTTAAAATGAATGAAGATATCACAGCACATACTTTGGATGCACTGGTATTCATCACAGTAGTTTTTTTATTTATTTTCTAAGCTCTCTTCCCCAAATCAGCTTCCTCAATTATAAAATAATCACCAGACAATGAACATCATTAAAATAAATCAGGACGATTCATCATGTGAATGATGAATTATGAGAAAATTTCCAAAATGAAACATGTCATTCTGTCCACTGTAGAGGGAAAATTTCAATCCCATTATTTAAAAACATCACATATAAGAGTGATCTAAAACTTGACTGTAATATAATGTAACAAATTTGTGTTCCGGGGGCAATTTAAGAATAACATCATTTTCTAAGTAACTATAATAGATCAGTAACTGACTTGCATGATGGGTTCACCACGTTCACATTCTCCACTTACACAAAATTTTAAGATATGCTTAAGAAAGAATATAATCATAAAATCTTGAAGGAAAAGTTAGATACATCAACAAAAACAACTGGAATGTTAAAAAATAAAGAGATCATACATTAAAGAAAGATGACTAGCAGTGGGAAGCAATTCAGAAACCATGAGAATCCTGAATTCACAACAGAAATGATAAAAGGAACACAATTAGAGCATTGATTAAAATCTTGGGTGAACTGGGACATGTTTTAAATGCCTCTCATATGGCCATATTGCCAATTGATGGTTGATATGTCACAAGAATATGGGAAAGGAGGTTGGTTGTGATGGTATGTACCATTTTACAACTACTTGAGAAGTGGAGGTAGGGGTACTTCTTTTTTTCTTTAGAGAAGCTAAACACTAGAGATTAGGACTTTCAAGTCCAGAAGTTTGGCCTAGTGATAGAGTGTTTGCCGGAGACCCAGGTTCAATTCCATAGTACCACATACATAAAAAAAGTTGGAAATGGTGCTGAGGCTCAAGTGATAGAGCTTTAGCCTTGAGAAAGGCCAATGACAGTGCTCAGGCCCTGAGTTCAAGTTCTGGGACTTACAAAAAAGACAGAAACAGAGAGAGAGAGAGAGAGAGAGAGAGAGAGAGAGAGAGAGAGAGAGAGAGAGAGAGAGAGAGAGAGAGAGAGAGAGAGAGAGAGAGGTTAGAGGGATTAGGACATTCAACAAGAACACAGTACACACGGAAAGGTAGAAGACGTCTGTTCTTTTTTTTGAACGTTTTGTTTTTTTTGTTTTTTTGCCAGTCCTGGGCTTAAGCTCAGGGCCTGAGGACTGTCCTTGGATTTTTCTCAAGGCTAGAACTCTACCGCTTGAGCCTCAGTACCACTTCTGGCTTTTTCTAAGTATGTGGTACCAAGGAATCAAACCTGGGTCTTCGTGCATGCTAGGCAAGCACTCTACCACTAGGCCAAACTCCCAGTCCAGATGTCTGTTCTTAACAGAGGAAAAATGATTGCTTACAAAAGGCAGAGAAGAATTTATGCTTATAACTCACCATAGACATATCACACAGTTAACTGCCAACAATTTTAGAACAAGACTTTCAGAAAGTAGTTGTCTTACTGTTGTACCCGAATTCCTAGAACCCTGAAAAGACCACCAGAGGCCATAATCAAAGCTAAAGAGCAGGGGTCATTTTATTTACGAGTCTAGACTCAGGCCTCCACGTACCAGCAGCCGGCAATGCTGAAAAGGCCCTGAGCAAGAACTTTACACTGCTTTTATAGGGAAAGTACAATTACCTGATTGGCTATTTAACTCAAACCACGGGTCGAATCAGAGCTCAGGTGTCTAACCACTGAGCACCAAGCTGTTACCACCTAGGATTCAAGTACATGGGCCCTAAACAAGGGGGGGGGGGTCATTCCCAGAACATGGAACAATCTTGGCACAACATTCCCCCCTTTGCCATGATACTTTTAGAGCCAATCTTGGATCTATCTAGTTAAAATCACACAAGGGCCTAAGGGTCCAGCTAAAACAAAAAACAGGGTTATCAACCAAGAGGAAAAAATTCCTTCACTTTACTCCCTTTCCCATTTTAACACCATTAGGTGGAAATGCACAACTATGAGTATTTACCGACACAAAGTCCCTATCCAAAAACTGCCCATAACTATTATTGATTTTGGCGGCATAACTTAATTTTTAAAAGGCTACTTTTGGTCCAATCAATCTTCCAAGCTGTTTTGGACAAGGGTCCTATGAAGTCTGGAAACGGATCCACTGGCTTAGCATGGGTGTAATGGATCCAAGAAGCTACTCCGTCTACTTTGAGGACGGTGGGTGTTGTCAGGATGACCTGAAAGGGTCCTTTCCATCATGGCTCCAGATTTTCTTGCCGGTGGTGTTTCACGAGAACCCAATCACCTAGTCTATAGCAATGAGGCACCAGAGGTGGTTCTGTCTTGTACAGGTCCCTCAGCTTGGGCCAGACTTCTTGGTGAGCCCTTTGCAGGGCTTGGAGTGAAAACAAAAATTCAAAATCACCATCCTCTTCTTAACAAGATTTTCTGTAAGATTGGATATTATAGGGGGAGGTCTACCAAACATTATTTCATAGGGGGTAAGTCCTAATTTAAAAGGGGAGTTTCAAACCCTGAACAGAGCATATGGGAGAAGAGCTACCCAGTTTGCACCAGTCTCCATGGTCAATTTGGTCAGGGTCTCTGTTAATGTTCTATTCATTCTCTCTACCTGTCCTGAACTTTGGGGTCTATAGGCACAATGTAATTTCCAATCTGCCCCAAGTATGGAAGCCAGTCCCTGACTTACCTTCGAGACAAATGCAGGTCCATTGTCCGAACCTATCATTACTGGAAAGCCATACCTGGGTAAAATGTCCTCAAGTATCTTCTTAGCCACTATCTATGCAGTTTCCCTTTAGTGGGACCCATCCTGAGAAGGTATCTACAAAAACTCATCCTGAGAAGGTATCTACAAAAACTAACAAATACTTATATCCATACTTCCCTTGTTTTTCTTCAGTAAAGTCTACCTCCCAATAGGCTCCTGGCTTATCCCCTTGCTGTCTGGCCCCTAAATTTTTCTAATTTCTCCCTACATTATTTAGCTGCCATACTCTGCAACCTGAAATAATCTGATCAATTTTGATGGTTGCTTCCTTAATTCATAGTCCAGTTTGTCTTATTAAGTCTTGCATCTTTCTGGCTCCCAGATGAATACTATGGTGAATTTTTTGTAACACCTTCATTCCTAATTTTTCTGTGAATACTATGTGACTCCTGGAATCTCTCTACCATCCATCAAGGAGCTGTACCATAGGTAGTTTCTCAATCAATTGCAAGTCTTCATCCGTATACCCTGGGATTGGTGGTAAGACTGTGGGTCTGGGAGTTGGAGGGCTAGAGCTGGAGTTGAAGATAAGGCTGCCTCCTGGGCAGTCTGGTCAGCCAGATGATTGCCCCTGGACACTAGATCTATAGGTTTCTGGTGTCCTGGGCAATGGACTATTGCCAGTTTCTTTGGTTCCCAAAGAGCAGCCAGGAGTGCCAATATTTCCTCCTTATTTTTGATAGCCTTTCCTTCTGCTGTGAGGAGGCCCCTCTCTCTGTATATTGTCCCGTGTATGTGGGTGGTGGCAAAGGCATACCGACTGTCTGTATAAACTGTCAATCTTTTATCCTTACCCAGTCTTAGAGCTTGGGTTAAAGCCACTAGTTCGGCTCTTTGTGCTGACGTTCCTGTAGGCAGGGACTCATCCCGGATTACTTCAGTCTCAGACTACTGCAGCACCTGGCATACCTCTGTCCTTAGTGCATAAAGTTGCATCCATCTGTGAACCAGACAATCTCTGCATGTGGCAGAGGCTTATCTTGCAAATCCTTTCTTACTCCATGCACTTGGGCCAAAACCTCAGCACAATTATGAAGTAGAGCTTCCAGGTCTGGACTGGGCAGTAGTGAAGCTGGGTTAAGGGCAGTTGGAGGCTGAAAGAGAATCTTAAGAGGGTTTAACAATAGTCCTTGATAATAAATAAGCTGGATGTTACTGAGCCATCGGTCTGGGGGCTGTTTGAGAATGCTCTGATGACTAACATAGAAGTTTTTCGTTGCCACTGGTCCGATCTGTTCTTTTTCTTTTTTGGGACTCCCTAGCCTAGTGACCAAACTCTTTGCAGTAAGCACATTGATCTTTGCTCAAATCTCAAACTGAAGGCCTCGAAGATTGTGGGCCATGTGAACTTTTTTGTGGTGATCTTCCCTGTTGAACTACAGCAGCCAATACTTTAATCATTCTCTGTGTTGCTCTCAGCCGTTTCTCCTCTGGAGCATCCCTATTAAAAACTTTCTGAGCAATCCTGAGTAAATCTTGGATACTTTTTCCTTCTAAGTCCTCTAATTTCTGTAGCTTCCTCTTAATATCTGAAGCCTCCTGGTTAACAAAAGGACATGACAACAGCTACCTGATTCTGCCTGAACAGTCTAGGCTTTCTCTTAGTCTCTCTAAATACCCAGAGGGAGTTTCTGCTTTACCTTGAAAAACTGAATACACCTTAGCCAAATTAGTGGGCTTGTGAGCAGCAGCCCAGAGACCTGCCATTAGAGTCTGGCGATACACCCATAGCCTTCCCCTACCTTCTGCCGTGTTGTAGTCCCATTTATTCTAAATGCAAGAGCGCACCAAAAGTCTCAGATTTCTACAGACAGGTGACATTGATAAACAAATTCTCATTTAAATCTCTAAAACTTTAACTCAAAGAAATAGCCAAATTCCCTAATACCTCTGGGCTAAACAAGATACAATATTTACAATATAAAGAGCTCTACCCAATTATGTTTAAAGCTCACAAAATTAATATCAGCTGTACATTTTCCGGAAGTTTGTTTTAAAAGTTTTGCCAATTTTACTCTTGCAGGTGAGAACCAAGTTCTTTTACAAGGTAATTTAGCTTGTTACAACTGCTGCCACGCGGGAGCGGCCATACAAGCCCGAGACCTAGAAATACCTTAAAAAAGACAAAAGTAAAAACCTTTAAGTATCCCCAAATTTTGATGGCATGCCTGGCAGCAGTCAGAGTGAGGAAGACACCTGGGGCCCTGAAAAACTCTCAGGGGGTGCCTCCCCATGAAGACTCCTATTCTTTGGCAGCCGGACGGCCAAGGCCATCCTACCTATCAGGGGGGCAAGAGTAACACCTCAGTCCTGGGGGAACCAAGACTGATGCTGTGTCCTGCCACCAATTGTCTTGGTGACAAGGACACAAAAAACAAGAATCCATAAAACATCTAACAAAACATTTAGAGCTGGTACCAGACAAGACAAAAACATTTAACAGAGAAGCAGAGACCTTTAAGTAAACTCCAAATTTTCTCTTTAAAATGTTGCAAGACCAAGTCTAGTTTAACAGTAAGGAATTTGATCAGGGTGGCCAGATCATCCTGGTAAGAAAATTTTCTCCCTGACCTTCCAAATTGTGGGGAGGCTGGAGGTGCCCTCTAGGGACAAGAGGGTATTCTGAGCCTGACCCATCTCAGCAGGGAGCAGCACCCAAACTGAAAGAGAAACTAAACAAATAACAGAAACAACATACGCATGGGCGCCCAGGCTGATAACCAGAAGGGAACTGTTAGACAGAGGGGCATCGCAGCACTATCGTCCTAACAGTAGTTCCCCAACACAGCCTGGGTGGGGCTATCAGACAGAGGGATGGTTGCAGCATGGCCATCCTAACAATAGTTCCACAATACAGCCTGAGTGGGACTATCAAACAGAGGGACGGTCACAGCATGGCCATCCTGACAATAGTTCCCCAGAAGGGCGCAGGGGATGTCTCCCACTGGCCCCGTCAACAATCCTATAGCACGTCTGCCAGGATTCTTTTGTTGACCCAGATACAGAACCTATAGGCAACCCAGATAACAGATTATCAGATAAAACATAATACACAGAGACAAACGAAGCCAGTCTATTTACCACGGTTTTCCACGACCCCCTAACTAGGCATCTGAGTGGACTTGTGAGTTCCCGGCCCATGAACCAAATGTTGTACCCAAATTCCTAGAACCCCAAAAAGACCACCAGAGGCCATAATCAAAGCTAAAGAGCAGGGGTCATTTTATTTACGAGTCTAGACTCAGGCCTCCCCGTACCAGCAGCCGGCAACACTGAAAAGGCTCTGAGCAAGAACTTTACACTGCTTTTATAGGGAAAGTACAATTACCTGATTGGCTATTTAACTCAAACCACGGGTCGAATCAGAGCTCAAGCTGTTACCACCTGGGGTTCAAGTACATGGGCCCTAAACAAGGGGGGGGGGATCATTCCCAGAACTTGGAACAATCTTGGCACAACATTACTAGATATACTTCACATATTAAGGAGGATTTATACAATCAAATTTCAAAAAGCAACTGAAAGAGAAAATCCTAACAGCAAGTAAAATGATGCCACATAGTGGCTTACACATGCCACCCTAGTTACTCAGTCCCTTAAGAGGATGGAAGTCTGGTATTCCAAGATGGCCTACAGAGAAAGCAATGAATTCGGTATAAAATAATTCAGAGAAAAACACCTGGAGGCATGATTCCTGTGGAAGATCACCTACCTAATTAGCAAAAGGCCTTTATCTCAAACCTTTGTACAACTGAGATCTATCTATCTACCTATCTGTCTGTCTATCTATCTATCTATCTATCTATCTAGAGAGACATACACAGATTGATTATACACAAAAATCCTCAACAGTTTACTAGAAGATCACATTTCTATAAGTCAGGAGGCATTTAGTCCATGAACAAAACAACCAAAAATATTTTAAAAGAACATGGAAAAACCTGTCCACCACTACTGACATATTAGTAAAACTCTCCTTTGAGTACAGGAAACAGAATACTCTGGGGCTTTTTCAAGGCTAGTACACTCCCACTTGAGACAAATCTCCCCTTTTTCTTTGCTGGTACATAATTAAAGAGTCTCTTGTATTTTTTTGTCTGAACTGACCTTGAGACCTGATGTTCAATCTCAGTCTCTTGAGTAGCTAGGATTGTAGGAATAAGCCAGTGGCACTGGGCTAGGTTTTCATCGGTTTGTTTGTTTTTGTTATACCAGTATTAGGGCTTGAATTCATAGCTCCCCACTTTTGCTGGCTTTTTCACTGAAGACTGCCTGTTTAAAACTTGATTACACCTCAATTTCTAATTTAGCTCTAAATAATATTGATGAAAATCAGGGCCATGAATTTGGCCTAGATGTAGAATGCTTGCCTAGCATGCACAAAGACCCGAGTTTGATTCTCAGTACCACATACATAGAAAAAAGAAAAAAAAAAGCCAAAAGTGGTACTGTGACAAGTGGTAGAGCTCTAGCCTTGAGAGAGCACAAGGACAGTGATCAGGCCCTGAGTCCAAGTCAAGGACTGGCAAAAAAAAAAGTAAGAAAGAAAATCTATGATGGATTACAAGCAGATATTTTCAATTAAATCATGTAAAGTATGGTAAAGAGGAGAAGAAGAAGAAGAAGAAGAAGAAGAAGAAGAAGAAGAAGAAGAAGAAGAAGAAGAAGAGGAGGAGGAGGAGGAGATGATACCAAAAAACATTTCATCATGTAGTAATACCAAAAAGGCATCTAATAATTATTCATGGTGATTTTAATTTTAAAACTTAAATATGGCTGGCTAATTTAAAATACAGAATATATCAAAGACAAAATGGTATCAAAATATTCCAGGCTCCCATTTACTGAATCTAAAGGATATAATGAAGAGAAATGATGTCTTTAAAATCTTCTTGAATTGAGAAGCAAACCATGTTGATGTCAGTGCATTATTGATTCAGTATATAACAAGCCAACTGTCATTTGAGACAAGATGAAGTGCTACAATTAATAGTTCATCAATTTTCAAATATGACTATCTTGAAAATTCCTCTGTCATGACAAACTTGGCTTTGGAATGGAAATTGCTATTAGCTAACACTAAACACCTAACATAAAAATCAGTCAATATGCTTACGACATTCTTAGAATTATTTGAACATAGCTTACTCAACTTTTTGTAAAAACAATAAGTAATGAGTTCTACAAGATACTGTTATCTATTTGTCATTTTGTATGAATTTGGTTTACATTTATAAACTAGAACAGAGACTGCATAAAACACCAACCTCAGGAAGAATAAAAACTATGAGAATTTTGTCACATAATTAAGAATCAGTTCCTTCAATATTGGTGAAATGTTCCATGGTATGTTGACTAGAGTGGGTTTGAGAACACACACAAAAACGCAAAAAAAAAAATCCAAACATGAAATCATCTCACTTAAAGCTGTCTGCAGTATAAAATCAAGAAATATGTGTACCATCAAAAATATTAAATTGTTTGGCCTATTTTACATTGCATATTTTAAAAAAGTAAGTCAAATGGGTAATGGGTGTAAAACAGGCAGAAATATGGCCCCTGGTTAAATGAAAGCTAATTCTAATAGCTGTTTTGTGTTTTTGTTTTTAAATTGTATCTTATTGTCAGGATAATGCATGGAGTGATTACAGTTACATTCTTCAGATAGTGTATGCAGTAGTTCTCAAACCTTTATACCCCTTCTGATATTTTTGTCCCCTTTTTCTCCCCCCAGCCCCTCCCAATCATCTTGTTTTCCCACTTCCCTTCCCTATTTCAAATAAACCAATAAATGTATATGCAATACACCAGATAACAAAAAGATTTTTTTTTCAAATAAGTATTTGGGCTACGAGTTGACCCATCCAGAATCAGTGTCACCATTATATCCAGGGCTTGGTGCTACTTAGATAATCTGTGCTCTAATTAATTTATGCATAGTCTTTATATGCAAAAATTACTGTTTTCAGAATCTTACACTTACTAGAACACAAATTACTTTCATAAAGTTAAATGCCTGGGTTCTTTAAAAATATATATATTAACTTTAAATGTTTGT